>NC_066581.1:95626378-95956690 GCF_024323335.1 Lathyrus oleraceus
TTTCAGAATTTTTAAAGACTTAAAAGTATTTTTAAACAATTAAAAACAATCACAAAATCAATTAAATCATAAAAATATTAATAATGATCCAAAAAATAATTTTAATTCAAAATATGAAAGAAGAAATTATTTGAAATTATTTGGTGAAACTCTCATATTTTTTGGATCAATATTAAAATTAATATGAATTAATGAAAATAAAAGGAATAAAAGAAAAATCAGAAAATATCAAAAAAACGTGGCCCACTTGATCTGCCTGATTAAGTGAGGTGGCAGATCAAGTGGTGAGAAGCGCGCGTTCCATGATGCACTGCAGTCAACGCGATATAGGCTTGGTATTTAAAAGCAACGCACAAGATTAAAATATTTTAAACTCATCTAATGGCTCTAAACACTTCCAGGTCATCGCCGGAGCCAAAGGTCGGTCATCTTCTCCGATGACCCTGGCCGGACTGGTTCAGTCATCACCACATCATAAATGACAAAAGAGGACATGATCTGAAAGATAAAATGGTGTAGATCACGAATATCACCTCAATTTTAACTAACTCCACATATATAGAACGATATGAGGAGTTGAATTTTGAGGTGTGTCAACTGAGTTGCTTCGATTTGACCTCTAAGCAACTCAATCTTCTTGCCCACACTGGTAGGACTTCATACAACCAAATATCCAAGAGAATTGATGAGAATTGAGTGAGAATCGAAGAGATGAAGTTTTCTGAAAATTACCTTCAATGCTGTGCAAAACATGATGTTGCTTGCTTCAAACATGATCTGATCACACTTGAGAAGCTTGCAGGAAATGATTAGCAAGGGTGAAAGGATTTGGATCCTAGAGTTTTTGAATCTCCAACAGTTGAGATTCAAACTCAATTTTCAAATTGAAAACTCTCAGGTTTTCCTTTAGAATGAGAGGGTTTGAATTGGGGGGCAAAGCTGGCGCACAAGGTGTGTTTGAATTGAGCACAAAGGTCATGTATTTATAGCATGAGGGAGTGATATTTGCACACTTGAAATTTTGTCCAAATTTAGCAATGTGAATGGCACGAGTGCATGGGCATGTACAGGCCCATGAGGCAATGCATTAAGGTCCAAAATCAATCATGTTGAAGTCTGAATGAAGCTTGATTGGCAAGGCAATGTGAAATGAAGTTTGTACATTTGATTTCCTCCAATGATGCAGCTCTGTTAATGCCATGGGAATCCCTAGCAAACCTCATCCAAAATGCATGAACTTGGGTTCTTTGGAAATCTTGGATAAAGGGGAACAAGTTTTATGTTGAACACTTTTTCATTTGGAGCTTGGATCATGGTGAACTTTGAGGTGGAAGTTTGGAAATTTCAACATATGAAAATTTTCCTAAGTGTAAACTCATATATCTAAATATTCAACCTCACTTATCTCTTTATGTGAGCTTCAAATGAGAAAAGTGTCTTCATAAAAGTTGTAACTCTTTCAACGACATTAAAAATGGTCACCAATTTCATGTCATTTGGATGTAGAATGATAGAGTTATGCATTTTTGAAGTTTGGAAAAATCACTTGTTCAATGGTATAGGTAAAAAATGACCTACAATGTATCCTCATATCGCATGCTCATAAAAGTTGAATTTGATTCCACTCCAGACATCAAAGTTTAAGTAGACATCTTGAATTTGATTGTGCAACTTGGAAATCTTTCATCTCATAAAAATTGGGCAAGTTATGGCCTTGGGAAGTTGGCATTCAAATTAGGGTTTAGACAAAATGACCTATAATGTTTCAACATAGAAAATGATTTTCCAAGCAAAACAAGCTCTAGGTATCAACATGAAAGTTGTTTGTAATGTCATTTGTAGTAAGTTTTCTCTTGGTATCATTTTCATATGGTGAAAATTGTAGGAGATAGGGTCTAGGGAGACCCGGTTTTGATAAGATGAATCCATCTGGCAAACCACCATCAACCAACTTGGTAACCTTTAATTCTCTTGACTTTCTTGGCTCATGGTAGATCATATATGCATAAGATGATGAATTTTGAAGTGTCCCTTGAAAAATTTGATCAATTGGTGAGATAGCTTGTTGGAGAAGTTACTCAAGATACTCAATCAAACTAGGCTTTCCAAGGCAAATCACCCTCAAACTCTTAAAGAAAACTTGATCAATATGACATGTAGAAATCAATGAAAATCATATATGATGCTCATAACTATTCTTGGATCAATTCATGGTTGTGCTCTTTGTCATGAGGGTCTCAAACCCTAGATATGAACTTGATAGATCAATGGTGATCATGCCCTACCTACAAAAGAGTTGGGCAAATACAAAGACATATTTTTGGTATTTTGGTTAGTAAAATGATAAAATACAAGTATGATATGTTAGACTATGGCACGGATCTAGAAGGGGGGGGGGGGGTTGAATAGATCCCAATTAAAAATTGGTTTTGAAAATTCGTTTTAAGTGCGGAAGCGGCCGAGGAAGATATAGTCTAAAACGAACTGTTATTGGAAAACCGGATATGCGTCTAGCCTATGGATCAAAGATAATGTAGAATAAGAATCACTACACTTGTCACACTATCAATGATTTATTTCACTTGCTAGGATTCCTAGTTCCAATGATTCAAAGAGCAAACCTAACTAGATACACAACTAAGATAATTTTGGTTTAGGCAAATTATCAAACACTTGGTGTGCAAAAACACTCCAAGTGATATTTATGTTGAGTAAGTGATTCCAATTAGTCTAGTACAATATTTCATTGTACTTTGGATTCAGAAACAGAGTTTTAACTTACACAATTAATATCAAGGTTTGATAAAAGTGCTTATACAAAAATCACTTATTTTTAAGCCAAAAACAAATATGCTGAAAAATAGAGAAGACAAAGATTTGATGAGGCAGTTCCCCCGCCGTCCTCGCTTTGGGGTACGTCTGCCCTCAATTCTAAAACTAGAATTGAGATTGCTTTAATAGATATCACCTGTTGAGTATAACAATTTATACAAGGATTGCAAAGCAAATATACAACAGAATTCTCAAGACGTTGAATGTTGCTTCCACTCCTTGTTCCTTGATTCAAGGTGAATCAAGTCCTTCGATTGTTGTTGATAGACCTCCGATTCCAGCCCCTTTGTTGAGTAACCCTCAGTTCTTCAAACCCTCGGCCCGACTGATCTCAACTACAACAAATCGAACCCGAAATCTTCCCTTAAATATCACTGAATCCGCTACTAGATTGATGAAGACTTCCTCTTCTCAATCACCTTCGCTCAGGTGAAAATTGATGAAGAATTCGTCCAAAAACCCCCAAAATCAAACGTGTCTTGGAGGACAAAACCCTAAAGGTTTTATTCAAGAAAAAACCTGTCGCAAGCTTCAACCCGAACCGGATTCCCAATCTCGGCTTCAAATGTTATCACCTTTAACCAATCACAAAGCACTTCAAAAATGGTTGTGTGTAATTGATGTGTTGTGAGATGTTGAAGATGAAGATGATGAATCTTGGACACCTATTTCACTTTTTCTTGTTCTTTGTACACTTGAATCAATTTGTCAAATGTTAGTTGATACAAGTAACTAAACTTCTATTTATAGTAACAAACCAACCAACCCACTTAACAACTTTTCAAACAGAGTGGGAAATGCTTAAAAACTGAATTTACGCACGAACGGTCGACCATAGCAGGTCTATGCGTCGACGCATAACCTGCAGTTTTGGACAGTCTGAAAAACACATCCGTATGCGTCGACCATAGGTCGGCGTGCACTGACCCGTGGTTCATGCGCTGACCCCTGAGGTCGACTCAAGCTTTTTATGCGCTGACCCGTGAGGAAATGCACTATGTTATGCGCCGACCCTACGGTCGACTCAAACCCTGCAAATCTGCAAAAATTCAGATTTTTATGGTTTTCATGCATTTTGTCATGACAACATTTTATCCACATATGTTGTATGAAATATAACAGTTTAGATGAGCATAGAAAAGGATATGATAGGTGATATGTTGCATTTGTTTTGTAGAGATGGAATCGACAATGCCGATTCATCGATGGTGGTAATTTGTCATCATCGAAACCTATGATCGTATGTTGTATGACAGTTTGCCCTTACATACTCCCCCTTTTTGATGATGACAACCTGTGTGAAACCAAAGAAAAAGCAACATGCAATATTTACACACACTCCCCCTTTCTTTTGTAATCTAAGGCTGGCTGCAAAACAATCTGTTAATTGTTGTGAATATCTTGGCTTGGCTTTGGTACATGCTATTCTCCCCCTTTGACAACATCAAAAAGAGAAAAAGAACTATTAATCAACATAACATGATATTCAACAGGAGATAGCGAATCATATAACAATACCACACCAAATATTATTACTGAACAAATTGAAAAGGAGATAACATTAAACTAGATTAACAAACAAGCATAACAAATAATAAGTTCAGTCAAACAAAAAAAGTACAGATGCACATGCAGTTTTATGCCCTAATGGCCTCGTCCTCGACCGAAACAAACATCCGTTATTTGGTCAGCAACACTGCTTAGATACTTGAGGCCCACATCGACGGACCGCTCATGTCGTTCAAATGTTTCGGTGAATGTTGCATACCGTTCATTCATGCTGGTTGAGAGACTATCGAGCCTCTCATTTTGTGCTTGAAGCTGGTTGCTTATATGAGCATAGCGCTCATCCTGAGTTTGTATGAATGATTGTTGAGCCAACTGCATATCTCGCATCATATCTAAAAGTACAGAAGAATTTTCTTGCTGCGGAGGAGACAGTGGATATTCTTCAGCACCATATTGATATGGCTGATAGAATTGGCGTTGTGTTGACCAGCCCATATGCTGCCATTCACCCCAGCCACCACGGTTGGGGGCATCTTCTTCAGTCGAATAGGTATTCTGAATCCAAGCGGTGTTTATGTAGTCGTGTGTGTCTGCTTGTGGAGGACTATCATGCTGCTCTGCTCCTTCTTCTTCGTTTTCCTCTTGGTCTTCTTCTTCACTTTCATCACTTTCATCATATTCTTCAACACTCGTAGGAACATACCCACTGCGAACAAATTTGTATGTTCTCCGCTCATCACACCAAAAGTATCCCATCATAGACAAAGTTTTTGGGCTGAATTCTTTATCTGAGGAAATGGAGGTATACGGAAAGGACGGATAATTAACGTCGGCTGCAGTAAGAACCTCTTGAATAAAAGATCCATAAGCAAGAGTCGTTCCTCGTACGGAGTCTCGTAAACTGAACATCCTACTAGCAATATAGTAGGGCCAGTTTATTTTGCGCTGATTTTTCAGGATATATATGAGATAAACCTCAGCTTGTTCAACTCGGGAAAGGCCACCCTTCTTAGGCCGCAGGATGCGTGACACAATCCACTAGAGAATGCGCTCACCTATTTTCAGCTTACCGGCAGTGACAGTTCGTGGGAACGCATCACTGTTCATAATGTGGTCTGGGTAGGGTCGTTTCAGCATAGCGTTCAAAGCGCTCTTAAACTCATATCCTTCTATTGTGTGAGAATCAGTTACCTCAGCAGGAGGATTTTCATCAGTAGCCAATGTCAGATCAAAATATTTATTCCAAACAACAGACTTAAAAGATACCTTTCTTGTGCCGATCCTGGAGTGAAACTTTTGACCACGAAATTTGTCATGAAGGCAAGTGTAGAACACACGGACCAGGTCTTCGCTATATTTGGCATTGCATTCCAGGAATTTAACAATACCGTGATACTGTAGAAGATTCAGGATTTCTCTGAGATGCATGCGTTCTGCTGTGAGTTTGTAGAAGGCATGTTGCCTCACAACTACTCTTTTACCAATGTCTTTGTTGAAGGTGTCGACAAGAGCCGGTGGAACTAATGATACAGCGGTAATGGGTAAGGAGGGAGCGGATGATTCCCTTGATCTCTTACCGGTAGGTCTACGGGATGAGGAAGCCATGGGTAGTGATTCTGAAGCTTTTTGTGAAAGTAGAGAGATAATGATTTGCAAGAAGGTTGGTGTAATATTTTGAGAATGATTTGCAAGAAGGAGGTTTGCCCTTTTTATAGATGAAGATTTAGGGTTTTGGGAAGAGGAGAGGCCAAGAGACAATAGGCACTAGGTAGATGCAACTCACAATGTAGTGGGTTGAATACACACTTAATGAGAATTTGAAATGTAAATGCATGGGAAGTTTGAACGTTTTCTGCAGAGAAAAACTGATTTTTCGTGCGATGCGTCGACCATACCCTTTGCACGCGTCGACGCATACTGTTTGAATTTTGTGAAAAAAGAAAATTTTTAAGGTGTGCGTCGACCATTGCCCTGTTATGGTCGACTCATACAGGCAAATTTTGCAGTTTTTCACTGTTATGCACATATGCTGACATGTTTGATGCATAAATAGAATGCCACACAACAATAAACAACCAGACAGATATGGTATGCGAAACAAGTCATATATATACAATATTATCATGTAATATAACTATTTAGTCATGAAGGTTGGGAGAGAGATAAGGGTAAAGGAACAATATCACCTCGATGCCGGAATAACTTGATGACCAATATACTTGTGCTTGCAACAACATTAACTTGTTAGAAGTACAAGATTATAGTTTTAAATGAAATAAGATAAAGCAAGCAATTTATAATGCCCGTTCCGAAATGTCGAGAATACCAAGTTCTCGGCGAATATGAAAGAAAGGCTCAGTAGCTAGCGGCTTTGTGAAAATGTCTGCTAGTTGATTTTTAGTGTTAACATGTTCAAATACAACATCACCTTTCTCTACATGATCCCGAAGAAAGTGGTGTCGAATTTCGATATGTTTGGTGCGAGAATGCAACACAGGATTTTTGGTAAGATTAATGGCACTTGTATTGTCACAGAAAATGGGAATACGTTCGAGTTTGAGATTAAAATCCAATAATTGTTGCTTAACCCATAGGATTTGAGCATAACAACTACCGGCGACAACGTATTCCGCTTTGGCGGTTGACAAAGCAACTGAAACTTGTTTCTTGCTATGCCAACTGACCAAGGAATTTGAAAATAGATGACAAGTACCACTAGTGCTTTTCCTATCCGATTTGCAACCGGCAAAATCGGAATCGGAGAAACCTACCAATGAGCAATCATTACCTTTGGAATACCATAGTCCATACTTCGGAGTACCGGATAGCTATCGAAGTATTTGTTTGACAGCTTTTAGATGGGATTCCTTGGGACATGATTGATATCTTACGCACATACACACGCTAAACATAATGTCGGGACGAGAAGCAGTAAGATAGAGAAGTGATCCAATCATACCTCTATACCTTTTTACCTCTACGTCCTTACCGTTTTCATCTTTATTCAAGTTTGCACATGTTGGCATGGGGGTGTCAATGGCCTTGGCTTTTGCCATGTCAAATCTCTTGATAAGGTCCAAACAATACTTTGTTTGACTCACGAATGTTCCTTCTTTGAGTTGTTTAATTTGCAAACCGAGAAAGTATGTGAGCTCTCCCATCATACTCATCTCGAATTCACCCTGCATAAGATCCGGAAACTCTCTCACGAGATTCATGTTAGTAGACCCAAATATAATATCGTCAACATAAATTTGTACTAATATCAAATGCTTTCATTGACGTTTAATAAAGAGGGTTGTGTCAACCTTTCCTCTTGAGTAACGTTGATCAAGTAAAAATTTACTTAGTCGCTCATGCCAAGCTCTAGGAGTTTGTTTGAGACCATATAAAGCCCTTTTTAGTTTGTAAACATGATCGGGATACTCATGAGATTCAAAACCCGGAGGTTGTGAGACGTAGACCTCTTCATTTATGTAACCGTTACGGAACACACTCTTAACATCCATTTGGAATAGTTTAAAGTCTTTCGCACAAGCGAAGGCAAGGAGAAGGCGTATAGCCTCGAGTCGGGAAACCGGCGCATAAGTTTCCTCATAGTCGATGCCTTCCTCTTGGTTATACCCTTGCACGACTAAACGCGCCTTGTTACGGGTTATTACCCCGTTTTCGTCCAACTTGTTCCTAAACACCCATCGGGTGCCGATTACTCGATGACCTCGCGGAGGAGGGACAAGGTCCCAAACCTCATTTCTAGTGAATTGATTTAGTTCCTCCTGCATTGACAAAAACCAGTGTTCATCAAGTAGGGCTTCTTTAGGGTTTTTAGGTTCCATTTGTGAAACGAAAGCGAAGTGATAACAGAAATTACTTAGCTTCGATCGAGTTGTAACACCCTTTGAGATATCTCCGAGAATGTTGTCAATTGGATGGTCTTTGGGAGACTTCCAAGCTTGAGGGAGATCATCGTTTGAAGGCGGATGAGCTACCTCGGTTTCCTCATGGTGTACATCTATATCCTCCTCAACTTTGACTTTGTCGGGTTGATCAATCCTCGGCTCGCCACCCTTGAGTATGTCTTCCGTAGATGTACCTGCACCATGAACAACACTATCCTTTCCGACGTTTCTCGGATAGGATTCGTCAAAAGTGACATGTACAGACTCTTCAACAGCAAGTAATCGTTTATTATATATTCTATATGCTTTACTCGATTGAGAGTATCCGAGGAAGATACCTTCGTCGGCCTGGGAATCGAATTTGCCCAAGTTTTCCTTTCCATTATTTAATACAAAACATTTGCAACCGAAAACATGTAAGTGAGAAACATTTGGCTTTCGCCCTTTTAAAAGCTCATACGGTGTTTTATTTAGAATAGGGCGAATGAGCACCCTATTCAAAACATAACACGCCGTACTAATGGCGTCGGCCCAAAAATATTTCGGTAAACCACTTTCGTTAATCATTGTTCTTCCCAATTCTTCCAAAATTCGATTTTTACGCTCCACAACCCAATTTTGTTGAGGAGTACGTGGAGCGGAGAAGTTATGATCAATACCATGGTTACCGCAATATTCTTCAAATAAATGGTTTTCGAACTCACCCCCATGGTCACTTCTAATTGAAACAATGTTTGTAGTTAATTTATTTTGGGAAAGCTTAGCAAACCTTTCAAAGGCGGCGAACGTATCGCTCTTGCTTACTAAAAAGATAGTCCAACAAAATCTAGAAAAATCATCCACTATTACGAAACCGTAATAGTTTCCTCCTAGACTTTTAATCCTAGACGGCCCAAATAAGTCCATATGAAGAAGTTCGAGAGGTCTCGTTGTTGAAACGATATTTTTGGATTTAAATGAGATCCTCGTTTGCTTCCCTTTTTGACAAGCATCACAAAGGTGATCCTTGGTGAACTTTATTTTGGGGAGACCTAAGACTAGATCTTTTGAGACTACTTTATTTAGTAAGTCAAAGTTAACATGTGCTAAACGCGTATGCCATAACCATGATTCTTCACTCATTGTTACAAGGCATTTGTCACTTGTTAACGATACTTCGTTCAAGTCTAACATATAGACATTATTCACTCGCAGGCCATTAAACATACTCTTCTTATCATCATTATGTACAATTTTGCAACAATCTTTTGAAAAAGATACATTGTATCCTTTGTCACATAATTGACTGATGCTAAGTAGATTGTGTTTAAGATCTTCGACAAGCAATACATCAGAAATAGTAGTGGAAGAAGGGTTACCTACACTACCTTTACCTAGTATTGCTCCACGGTTGTTGTCACCATAGGTTACATATCCTTTCTTCTTAGCCACGAAGTCAATGAAGAGTGACATGTCTCCTGACATGTGCCTTGAGCATCCACTGTCGAGAACCCATCTTCTCTCGGTGGTCTCGAGGCATTGTACCTATGAAAATGCAATTAACACGAGAAGGTACCCAATGGCTTATTGGGTCCTGAATGGTGAGTAACGAAATGGTTGCATTTGGGCAGCCATTGATAAATTCCTTTAGGAACTAAGAATCTCCTAAACCTGTATTTAGAAATGGAGTGGCCTTTCTTGCAACAATAAAGACAAGAGAAATTTACATTTTGATTGCCTTTGCTATCTTAATCCTTTATAACATATTTATATTTTTGATATGGATTAACCATACTTTTTCGAAAGTTTGATTTATCGATTGCAAAGGTAATCTTGGGCTCAAGAGCCTTGTCAAGTTTGGCCTTTAGGTTTCTTACTTCACCTTGCCAAATATAACAAGTATCACACCCAAAGTTGATTATTCTATTTCTAAGGTCCTCACAACCTGCTTTTGTGCTTTCTACCATAGAAGCTTTGAGTGCCTCAAGTTTCCTTTCGGATTCTCGAATTTTTTGTTCCAAATGGATAAAAATTTGGTTATTTGAGGCAAGCCTTTTAAAGGCCTCTTTAGCTTCATAGTGTAAAGTATCAAATGCAGCTTGTAATTCATGATGAGACATACTAGAGGATTTTTCATATTCAGCATGTCGTACCTGTTTCTTTTTGTTCTTTTGATGAGCAGAGAGGCATAGGTTTGCAGCTTCATCTTCATCACTAGAACTTTCATCATCGGAGGAGTCGCTATCGCTTTCCCAAGCTATGTATGCTCTCCTTGGCTTTGATGATTTCTTGTGTGATTTGTATGATTCCTTTTCCTTTGTCTTCTTGTTCATCGGACAGTCCGGTTTGTAATGACCGGGCTTCCCACAAGTGTAGCACGACCCTCTAGTCTTTTTGCTTTTTGAGTCATCATCTTTAGAGTACCTCGATTGTTTCCAGAAGTTTACCAAGTTCTTCTCAGAATGTTGGATGCCGTTCTTTCTCACGTAACGATTGTAACGTTTAATGAACAACCCCATATCTTCGCTCTTGTCCTCTTCTTCTTCTTCGCTCGAGGAATAATCACTTTGCTCTTTTGCTTGAGACTTCGAGGAGGAAGTCTTAATAGCTACAGATTTCTTTTCACTCACCTTTGTTTTGTCTTTCTTTTCTTTCTTTTCGTGTTGTTCTAGGCTCAAGAGTACTTGTTCGTGCTCTTGTAGTTTGCCAAATAATGTTGTCAAGTCTAATACGGTAAGATCATTTGCTTCTTTGATGGCGGTCACTTTCGGCTGCCATTCCCTGTTAAGACATCTCAAGATCTTATTAGTAGCAACATCATTGGAAACCGGCCTACCTAATGAATGTAATCGATTGATGAGATGAGTAAATCTCTTTTGCATGTCGAAAATGGTTTCCCCTTGCTCCATGAAAAAGAGATCAAACTCTTGTGTTAGTGTGTTGATTCTTGCCAACTTAACATCGTTCGTCCCCTCATGGGCGATTTGTAGTGAATCCCACATGGCCTTAGCAGTAGGACAATGGGATACACGATAGTGTTCATCTACACCTAATGAGGAGATTAGGATATTTTTGGCTTTCCAATCATAATTGTATTTTCTTTCATCATCATCAGTCCATTGTGCTTCGGGCTTTGGCACTAATTCATTATTCTCATTGGTCATGGTTATTTCAATTGGACCATTGAGAATAACGTTCCATATTTTTCTATCTATGGAATTTATGTGCACCCACATACAGTCCTTCCAATAACTATAATTTTCACCATTGAAAACGGGAGCTCTATTATAAGCCCCTTTAGGTTCATTAGCCATTTTCGATCAAAGTTATATTTTGAAGCACGGAGTGAACCAGTGCTCATGATACCACTTGTTAGACTATGGCACGGATCTAGAAGGGGGGGGGGGGGGGTTGAATAGATCCCAATTAAAATTTGAGTCGGCGCTACCAATTAAAAATTGGTTTTGAAAATTTTTTTTAAGTGCGGAAGCGACCGAGGAAGATATAGTCTAAAACGAACTGTTATTGGAAAACCGGATATGCGTCTAGCCTATGGATCAAAGCTAATGTAGAATAAGAATCACTACACTTGTCACACTATCAATGATTTATTTCACTTGCTAGGATTCCTAGTTCCAATGATTCAAAGAGCAAACCAAACTAGATACACAACTAAGATAATTTTGGTTTAGGCAAATTATCAAACACTTGGTGTGCAAAAACACTCCAAGTGATATTTATGTTGAGTAAGTGATTCCAATTAGTCTAGTACAATATTTCATTGTACTTTGGATTCAGAAACAAAGTTTTAACTTACACAATTAATATCAAGGTTTGATAAAAGTGCTTATACAAAAATCACTTATTTTTAAGCCAAAAACAAATATGCTGAAAAATAGAGAAGACAAAGATTTGATGAGGCAGTTCCCCCGCCGTCCTCGCTTCGGGGTACGTCTGCCCTCAATCCTAAAACTAGAATTTAGATTGCTTTAATAGATATCACCTATTGAGTATAACAATTTATACAAGGATTGCAAAGCAAATATACAACAGAATTCTCAAGACGTTGAATGTTGCTTCCACTCCTTGTTCCTTGATTCAAGGTGAATCAAGTCCTTCGATTGTTGTTGATAGACCTCCGATTCCAGCCCCTTTGTTGAATAACCCTCAGTTCTTCAAACCCTCGGCCCGGATGATCTCAACTACAACAAATCGAACCCGAAATCTTCCCTTCAATATCACTGAATCCGCTACTAGATTGATGAAGACTTCCTCTTCTCAATCACCTTCGCTCAGCTGAAAATTGATGAAGAATTCGTCCAAAAACCCCCAAAATCAAACCAGTCTTGGAGGACAAAACCCTAAAGGTTTTATTCAAGAAAAAACCTGTCGCAAGCTTCAACCCGAACCGGATTCCCAATCTCGACTTCGAACGTTATCACCTTTAACCAATCACAAAGCACTTCAAAAATGGTTGTGTGTAATTGATGTGTTGCGAGATGTTGAAGATGAAGATGATGTATCTTGGACACCTATTTCACTTTTTCTTGTTTTTTGTACACTTGAATCAATTTGTCAAATGTTAGTTGATACAAGTAACTAAACTTCTATTTATACTAACAAACCAACCAACCCACCAACAACTTTTCAAACAGAGTGGGAAATGCTTAAAAACTGAATTTACGCACGAAAGGTCGACCATACCAGGTCTATGCGTCGACGCATAGTATGCAGTTTTGGACAGTCTGAAAAACACATCAGTATGCGTCGACCATAGGTCGGCGTGCGCTGACCCGTGGTTCATGTGCTGACACCTGCGGTCGACTCAAGCTTTTTGTGCGCTGACCCGTGAGGAAATGCACTACGTTATGCGCCGACCCTACGGTCGACTCAAACCCTGCAAATCTGCAAAAATTCAGATTTTTGTGGTTTTCATGCATTTTGTCATGACCACATTTTATCCACATATGTTGTATGAAATATAACAGTTTAGATGAGCATAGAAAAGGATATGATAGGTGATATGTTGCATTTGTTTTGTAGAGGTGGAATCGACAATGCCGATTCATCCATGGTGGTAATTTGTCATCATCGAAACCTATGATCGTATGTTGTATGACAGTTTGCCCTTACATGATACAATCACATGGTGCTTGGTGATCTCTCCCAAAACAAACCCAATGAAAGAGGGGTAAGGAGGATGCCAAGGTATGATCCCATTGCTAATGCATATGATGAAATTGCTTGAGGGATCTTAGGGTCAAAATTGGGGTCTTACAAAGCCCAAATGTCCAAGGCCCGTTTTTGGAATAATCAGTACGTGATAAAAAAAGTGAGATCAAATTTGAATTTGAATAGAAATACATCCCACTCACCAATTCATCATCTCAGGCACATTCAACACAAAGCCATCATGGGCCACCATGCCTAAAATAGCCCCCGGTAGCGGTGGCCACCAGAAATACCAAACGAATACATCATTATAGCTATTTCAATCTCCTATTTCCAAATATGCACCCAATTACACCCAAATCCATGCGTAGAACCTTATCTGAATCTAAATACTTATGAACCCTAAATCTTGGAATGTAAATTAAACGACGATCTGAAGGAATTAAAGCCTCTTATGTTAGGGATTTAATTCCTCACCCTAATCACTACATGACGACAATGAATTCAAGGTGAATCAAGAAGTAAAACCTAACTACAAAACAAAGAAGTGTCCCTGAGTTTGTTAAAATCGAAGCCGATGGTGTTGAACAAGAATACCAGAGCTTCTTCAGGTATGAAATCTTTGAATTCTTAATCCTCTCTTTGCATTCTTCTTCTCTTCTTTGCGCTTTCTTCCTCTTTTTTCTCCGTGGTTGCGAATTCTAGTGCGCGAGCTCGAAATACAAATGATAGTGATTGTTGCTAGGGACGATGATAAAGTTGAGCTTAACTATGAGAGCTTCGAATGTTGAAGCTATACAATTATGGAAATGAGCGTGTAATGAAGGTGAATTCAGAGAGAGAGAGGGAATGAAACTCTAAGTCTAGGTTGGTGAAGAATGAAGAGTGAAGTTCTGATTCCCCGCCAGCTTGCAATGATTGGAGATTGATATTTATAGGTGGTTTAATGCATTAGGATTAGGAATGGATCAGTTAGAGTTTGTTAGGAATTGTGGAGTTTTTGGCCATTCTATTAGAATTCTGTAACTGGCTTTATGTGGATCTCTAGGCAGTTAGTTAGCATGGCAATGAGTGAATGCATTTATTTCAGTTAAGTTGTTATAGTTAGGTTATGAAGGATGCTTGAATGTTAAGTTGAGTTATGTTACACTTTGAACTAAGTTTTCTTTGCAATTCTGGCTTGTCCTAGACTGCAAGTGGTTTGGACTTGAATCATGGCATGGTTTAGCAGGTTTTTGTTCTGACTTATGGTTGACTGTAGATTTGTTCAGGGCATGTCTCATTACATGGCTAACTTGGTATTGCAACAAAGTTTTATGCTGTGGTACATGTTTATGGTAAACTGCAGTAGGACATGTAGGTTTTGTAAGTGGGATTGGCTGAAATGGTTTGGAAATGTTATTCCATGAGCTGTCATAGTACTGTCTTGATATTGAACGCGGGATAAACCATGATAAACTACAAGCTTATTTTGCCCATGCTGTAAGGTTTGTATGGTATGCTGCTAGTGTATGTGTCTTGAATGAAATATTGTATTGGCTGCAAGATTTTTCAAATGTAGGTTACATGTATATGTATCCATGATGTACTTTTTGAACTTGTTGTTTACAAGAAATTTGTGCCTAGCTATGTATGTGTAGTGGGAAATTCATGATCATCAAGCTATTGACAAGCTAAAGATCAATTAACAAGAGTCGCCACCGTGCTTTTATTGTTTCCAAGGGAAAAGGGAAAAAGTACGAACAAAACCCAAATAGTAAGAAGTTTTCAAATAAAAACTAATAAAAGTCAGAGATCACAGGTAAGGGGGTTGATTACACAGAGGGAAGGTGTTAGCACCCAAAGTGTCCTAGGTACTCCTAGGGAGCCCTTTTTGTATGCATATGTACTTGGTATAAAGTGATGTTTACAAACAAATAGAATGAGGGGATGAGAAAAGAATTCATTAATTATATTTTTGTGTTTGACAAGACCTTCGGTCTTGTGCCTACGTACCAACATAAAAATGAGGGATCAAAACCTCGTAGTTTGTGCTACAAATTTCAAAGTGGATGCATTGATTTTAACAAAATTTAAGTTTGAAAGGCACAAAGGCTTGCAAATGATTTGAACGAGTTAGTTCTTTTTTTGGCCTTTTGAAAGTTTAAGTCGTGTATAGTTAAGTTTATTTACAAGTTTGATTTAAGAAAAAGAGGTTTGAAAATGCAATGGCATAAGGCCAAAGTTTCTATCTTTTTGAAAGTGGTCAAAGTTTAAAACAAAAGTAGTTCACACAAAGAAGTTATTTTTTGAAAATAGAGGGAGAGATTTTGAAATTAAAGAAATGGGGAGAAGATAAAGAGACTATCCTATGTACAAAAATTAAAAGTTTAGAGTTGAAAAGATCTGACCAAATGGTTAGCAATCCAATAGACAAATATGTCAATAGAAACCTAGAATTCCCTTGGACTTTTAGAATCAAACAACACACAAATGCACAATTATATCAATCTTTGAAGAGCAAGGCATCAAATAAAGATGGCCTCATCCAAGCTTATCCATTCCATGATCTTCTTCAAAGTAGCCCATGTAGCAGATGAATTCCATAAGTCCCAGTTTCAAAATAACAACTACACAATAATCATGTTGCAGATGAACTTGAATGATATATCAGATGGATTTCAAATTTTTGCAAGCACTTGGTTCTTTAACAAGTTGGCATTGGCCAAGTCCATTAGCATAGGAGGTTGCCTAGATTCTAAGTCCATTTGGTCCAAAGATCAAGCCAACAGTCCACACAAAAGTTTTTTTTAGGGTTTTTGTTGTTATTATATACATTAATGGTCAAAGCCTACACAAACAAGCAAAGTATACACAAACAAAATATATCACACAATATGGTCCAAATGGACAAAGTAAAAATTACATTAACATAAACAATTAGAATGATATGTATAATGGCAAATGAAATAGAGTGCTAAAAGTAAATTGCATTAAAGTAAAAGCTTGAAATTAAAAGTTAATAGTTAGTAAGTTAGAAGTTAGTTTTGTTTTGTTTTTGCTTTTCATTTCAAGACATTCTTTGGAGAACATTCAACCCACTTATCACAAGCATGGATCCTTGAACCAAAACATCTTCCAAAGGAAGGAAAGAATGCCAAGTTTCCACACAATACCATGAAAGAGGGGAGACTTACAATCTTACTAACTAGAATGCTTATGCCTTTTATGTCACAAATTTAGCGCTATGTTAAGCAATCATAATTGAACTTATGTAAAAGTCACAAATATTTGAGGCCGGACAATAGAATTTTGGGGTTAATGCATGTTGGAGACATATTATTATGAACTATGCTCATGAAATATACCACACACAAAAAATATGCAAAATGTGTGGCCTAATCTCATCCGTACTCATGTCAATCTTTCAATCAACTAGCATTAGGACTTTGAGATGTCATTGGCCAAAGGGAAATGAATGAATGAAGAAGAGGAATGAGATGAAGTGGGAAGGGGATGAATGAGATCACAAATTGGTCAAAGGAGGACTTTTTACCAAATTATTAGCATTCATTCATTTTGGGAGATGGAATGTACATTCCATCAATCCTCTAAATCCAATGATATTAACTTGACAAAGTCAAATCAACCTTGACCAAGGCCCAACAGTAATAAGTAAACTCATACAAGTCAATACAAATGGTCAACAAAATTAAATTGACATTTATTCAATTAAAAATGATAAAATAGTGCATTTAATTCAAATATGTTTTATCCAATTCCTAAAATGTCATCAAAACACCAAATAAATGGCCATGAGATTTATTATAGGTCAAACAAGGTCAAAGGACCTTGGAGAAAAAATTTCATAATTTTTGGACATTTAAAAATATTTTTAAACAATTAAAAACAATTGAAAAATCAATTAATTCAAGAAATATATTAATAATGATCCAAAAAATAATTTTAATTCAGAATATGAAAGAGAAAAATATTTGATTTTTTTTGCTGAAAGTCCCATATTTTTTGGATCAATATTGAATTTAATATGAATTATTGAAGAAAATGCAATTAAAAAAAAAATTCAGAAATTCTAAATTACGTGGACCATCAGATCTCCCTCATTAATTGAGGTGGAAGATCTGATGATCCAAAGCGCGCGTTCCGCATGTACCTTAGTCAACTGCGTTGTACCAATGGTAATTAAAAGGGATGATCAAGATTAAAACGTGGTACATGGATCATATGGTTCACAACCTTGCCAAGTCATCGCCGGAGCCAGAGCTCCGGTCATCTTCTCCCGTGAACCTCATCGGACTGGTCAAGATGAACCATCACCAAAAAGAAAAACAAGGACATGATCTTGAAGAAAAAATGGCACTGAGCTCGAATTTGACCTCCATTCATTCCAATTCCAAATATATTAAGAGATATGTGGATTTGAAATTTAAGGTACATGAACTGAGTTGTTTCGATTTGACCTCAAAGTAACTCAATCTTCTTGCCTACATTGGTAGAACTTCAGACAAACAAAGAATCAATGGAATTGAGCAAGAATTTAGGAGAATCAAAGAGTTTAAATTTTTTGAAAATTACCTTCAATGGAGGTTTGAACATGATGGATCTTGATCTTGCTTGTGCTTGGACTCACTCTAATTGCTTGCAGGAAGAGAATGGAAAGGTTTAGAAGCAATGGATTCCTGGAGAATTGAATTCCAAAATAGTGGAGATTTAAGCTCAAACTCAAATGAATTTATCAGGCTTATCCTATGATAATGAAGGGTTTGAAGTGGGGGATCAAAGCTGGCGCAATGGTGTTCTCAATTATGAGCAATTGAAGCTCTATTTATAGCTGAATCATGTGATATTTGAACACTCACTTCCACTTTCCAAATTTGGCAAATGTGATGTAATGCTACACGGGCGCGCATAGGCCTATGAAATGATGGCTTGAAGTCCATAATTGAAGATCATATGTGTTGAAGTTATCTTAGATTGCAAGGCAAATGAACATTGATGCTTGAAGATTGATCCATGCCAAATGATATCAACCTGTTTAAGTCGTGTGCAACCTATGCATTTCAAGTCCAAAATGAATGAAATTGAGCTATTTGGAAAGGAGAGATCAAGAGGAACAAGTTTGATGTTGAACACTTTTTCATTTGGAGCTTGGAACTTGGAGAAATTTCAGGTGGAAGTTTGGAAAAATTTGACATATCAAATTTTTTCTAAGTGGCAAGCCATATGTCTTAATATTCCACCTTGCTTAATTTTTTATGGGAGCTTCAAATGAGAAACTTGTCTTTATCAAAGTTGTAGCTCTATTAAAGACCTTTAAAATGGTCACCAATTTCATGTCATTTGGATTTGAAATGATAGAGGTATTCATTTTTGAAGTTTGGAAAAATAACTTGATCAATGATATAGGTCAAAAGCGACCTATAATGTAGCCTCATATCACATGCTCAAAAAAGTTGAATTAGCTCCCACTCCAAACATAAAAGTCGAAGTAGACATATTGCATTTGATTGTGAAACTTGGAAATCTTTCATCTCATAAAAATTGAGCAAGTTATGGCCTTGGGAAGTTGACTTTCAAATTAGGGTTTAGACAAAATGACCTATAATGTTTCAACATAGAAAATGATTTTCCAAGCAAAACTAGCTCTAGGTATCAACATGAAAGTTGTTTGGAATGTCATTTATAGTAAGTTTTCTCTCGGTATCATTTTCATATGGTGAAAATTGTAGGAGATAGGGTCTAGGGAGACCCGGTTTTGATCAGATGAATCCATTTGGCAAACCACCATCAACCAACTTGCTAACTTCCAAGTCTCTTGACTTTATTGGCTCATGGTAGATCATATATGCATAAGATGATGAATTTTGAAGTTTCCCTTGAGAATTTTGATCAATTGGTGAGATAGCTTGTTGGAGAAGTTACTCAAGATACCCAGTCAAACTAGGGTTTCCAAGGCAAATCACCCTCAAACTCTTGAAGCAAACTTGATCAATATGACATGTAGAGATCATTGGGACTCATATGTGATGTTCATAACCATTCTTGAATTAATTCTTGGTTATTCTCTTTGTTCATGAGGGTCTCAAACCCTAGATGTGAACTTGATAGATCAATGAGATCATGCTCTACCTATAAAAGAGTTAGACAAATACAAAGACATATTTTTGGTATTTTGGTTAGTGAAATAATAAAACACAAGTATGATATAATCACAAAGTGCTTGGTGATCTCTCCCAAAATAAACCCAATGAAAAGGGGTAAGGAGGATGCCAAGGTATGATCCCAATGCTAATGCTTATGATGGAATTACACGAGGGATCTTAGGGCCAAAATTGGAGTCTTACAGCTGCCCCTATTTAAGGAAATTCTAACTGAGGAGGTGAAGGTTAAAATCTTCACGACGACTCAGTAGAATGGGCTTAAATAACAACATAGAGAAACAAATTTTGGTCCCTAAGAGACTCTGAGGGGATAAAAGGGACTTATGCGTAGGCCAGGCTACGACTTAAAATTACTGGGGAGACAAGAGGGATTCCATATAAAATGGAAAAGACTTAGCCGGGGAATAACAACATCTGCGGGGGATACGAATAAGTCAGGATAAAATTGAAATACTCGACTCGTGCAGGGGGAACAACGATTTCCCTAAGGAAAACATGCACTCGACTCAACTGGGGAGAATAACTTCAACACATGAGGAGTAGAAATCTGTTATCTATTACCTGTTACTGGGTAAGGAGATAATAAAGATCTGATAGAGAGAACATCCGTCATCGGTTAAGATGAACATATCAAGGATGACTCGCTGAGGAAATGCCAGGAGGGAGTATTTATTATCGATTGCTGGGTAAGAATAACCTTGCTGGGGAAAATTGCAGAAAATAGGATTTACAACTACCAGTTACTGGGCAGAAGACCAAGGGTGAAAGTATCCGTCATTGGTTAGGATGAACATATCAAGGATAAACTCAACAGGGAAGAAAATCTGTCACTGGTTAAGATGAACATATCAAGGATAGACTTTCCTGGGGATGTTAAGGAGGATACCCGTCATCGGTTAGGATGAACATATCAAGGATATACCAACTGAACAAAAAGGGGAGGAATTACATCTATCGAAAATTGGATAGAAAACCGTCGGAGAGAAAAATCCGTCACCGGTTAGGATGAACATATCAAGGATAGACTCCGTGAGGGGACAAAGTAGGATTTACAACTACCGGTTACTGAGTAGAAGACCAATCAAAGAGAAAATTCGTCACTGGTTAAAGTGAACATATCAAGGATAGACTCTGAAAAAGGGAGTAAAAATAGGGATTACATCTATCAGTTACTGGATAGAATACCAAAGGAGAGAAAATCCATCACTGGTCAAAGTGAACATATCAAGGATAGACTCTGCACAGGAAAAAGTAGGATTTACAACTACCGGTTACTGGGTAGAAGACCAACAAGAGAAGGAAACCTGTCATCGGCTAAGATGAACATATCAAGGATTAACTCTCTGAGGAACAAAATAGGAATTACAACTACCTTTTTACTGAGTAGAATACCAAAGAAGAGAATATCTATCACTGGTTAAAGTGAACATATCAAGGATAGACTCCTGCAGGGAAAGAAAAGATTTCCGTTACCGGTTAAGGTGAACATATCAAGGATATACTTTCCGGGGAATAGATCCACTGGGGATTCTACTAAGGGGTAAAAGGGCTACTTTTGCCGGGTATTGGGCAAGAAGTAACAAACTGCAAAACTAAGAAGAATATTACCAGTTACTGGGTAATAGACTCTTAGTGGACCAAAAATATTTATCTAGGTAAGAGCTAGAAAGAAAACAGTCAAACAAGACTCAACCCAATGACGACATAACTCAAGGGGAGTAATTCCATCTAGAAAATTTGTTGGAGAGGAAACTGAAATAACAATCATCCACGAGGAAACAAACTTAGTGGGGAAACAGAAAAAGGTTAAATTCTTTCTGCTTAAGGGACTGACACTCTACAATTAAAAGAGGACAGACATCAGACTTGGTATGGGGATGAAGTACCACCATAACAGAGAATGAGAATCTAGAACAAATCAAATATGCCGGATATGCAAATCATGAAATTATATGAATGTATATGTATATGTATATGTATATGTATATGTATATGTATATGTATATGTATATGTATATATGATGATTATGCTGACAAAACGATCGTAAAGGATACAGAGGTGCCACAAAGAAATTGAACCACTGGTACAATCCTCGATCAAATCCACAAAATATGGAGACTACTGCTGGAGAAAATGAAGATCACCATCCAAGAGACTTAACCCTAACTGAGGACGGAGGAAATATGCTGAGGATAGAACAACATCAACTCTATGGGGAATTTTAGGTCAACACCACAGAGGAAAAATCAATAACAAAAGCTACTCAGGAACCAGGAGGAAACTCTGACTGCGAGCCAAGATATATGGCGATTGGTGGGGAAACCAATGCGATCTACTAGGGAAAGATCAAACATCTTTGATGACGATCCATCTGCTGAAGAAATACGAACTCTGCTGAGGAAGGCCGAAAGTCTGGTTGGGGACAAGGAGATGCCGCAGGGTATCTGAATCAACAAACTCAGCTGGGGATAAAGAAAGGAACTCTACCGGGGATAAAACACTCCGCCTAGGAACTGAATCAACATTGATGTCTAGGGATACCCGAAGGGTTAACCGCTTGGGGAACCACAGATGCTTCACACATAAGGACTTACTATCCATTGAAATGCTGTTGATATTCTTTTTACTTGCTTTGAAAAAGTTCTTGCTTTTATATATTAAAGAAAACTTGATTTTGATTTAAAAGTTTAATTTTAAAATGATCATAATAAAATTTAAAACTATTGGCTGAAGTAAATAAGAGTAGAAACAACTGGATAAAAGCTCAACTTTATTTAATGGAATGGTAGTCTATAAATGACAAGACTCCATGGATTTTACAAAGTTGAAAATGGTAATTTACATGGAAAAGGTTATATTGAATACAAATGATCCTTAATTCCTCTACCAAATCTTGATATCCACTGTACTCTTGACCGCTGCTGGAGATAAACCGGTGTCAACTCTTGTGCTCAAACAAGTCTTCAAAATCACTGATGATCAGCAGAATGCAGTTACTTGCCATAATCCCTAATTTTTGCATAAGTTGCCCCAAGGTGGGGTACTCAACTTATCGGGAAATTCTTTCTGTTTTATGTCTCTAATTTTTGCCTGGATCGCCCTTTCGGGTTTTCAATCCACCGAGACGCTCATTTCTGCCTAAGCCGCCCTTTCGGGTCTTCAACTTAGCGAGCTGTTCTTTTTTTTTAGGCGAAGTATTTCTTGACTGCATCTGCGTTCACAGGACGATTGAACTCTTCACCGTCCATAGTTGTAAGAATCAATGCACCGCTTGAAAAGGCTCTCTTAACAACATATGAGCCTTCATAATTGGGAGTCCATTTTCCTCTGGAATCTGGTTTGAACAATAAAATCTTCTTGAGCACAAGGTCACCTTCTATGAATACTCGAGGTTTGACCTTCTTATTAAAAGCTTTCTTCATTCTCTGCTGATATAACTAACCATGACACATGGCAGTCAATCTCTTCTCTTCAATAAAATTCAGCTGATCAAACCTAGTCTGACACCATTCAGCTTCAGTCAACTTGACTTCCATGATCACACACAATGAAGGAATCTCAACCTCTACGGGGAGCACTGCTTCCATACCATACACGAGAGAGAAATGGGTTGCCCCTGTTGAAGTGCGGACGGATGTTCGATACCCATGCAAAGAAAATGGGAGCATCTCATGCCAATCCTTATATGTGACAACCATCTTCTGGATAATCTTCTTGATGTTCTTATTCACAGCTTCAACAACCCCATTCATCTTGGGTCAATAGGGAGACGAATTATGATGTGCAATTTTGAAGTCTTTGCAAAGAGCTTCCACCATATTATTATTCAAGTTCGATCCATTATCAGTAATGATCTTACTTGGCACACCATAACGACATATGATATGATTCTTGATAAACCTCACAACAACTTGCTTGGTTACATTTGCATATGATGCCACTTCAACCCATTTTGTGAAGTAATCAATTGCCACCAAAATGAAACGATGTCCATTCGAAGCTTTGGGCTGAATCATCCCAATCATAACAATTCTCCACATGGAGAAGGGCCATGGGGAAGAAATAACATTCAAAAGTGTCGGAGGAACATGAATCTTATCAGCATAAATTTGTCACTTGTGGCATTTCTTCACAAATTTGCAACAATCAGATTCCATTGTCAGCCAATAGTAACCTGCTCGCAACATCTTCTTTGCCATTGCATGTCCATTGGAATGAGTACCAAAGGAACCTTCATGCACTTCGGTCATCAACAAGTCTTCTTCGTGTCTATCCACGCATCTGAGCAAAACCATGTCGAAGTTTCTCTTGTACAATATATCACCATTAAAGTAGAAATTACCGGCTAATCTTATCAAAGTCTTCTTATCTTTCAAAGATGCCCCAGGCGGGTAAATCTGACTTTGGAGGAAACATATGATATCGTAATACCACGACTTCTCGTCTTTGATCTCTTCAACAACAAGCACATGAGTTGGCCTATCAAGACGCATCATAGATAAATTGGGAACTTCGTTCCAATACTTCATTACAATCATTGATGCCAACGTTGTAAGAGCATCTGCCATCCGGTTCTCATCTCGAGGGATATGATGAAACTCAACCTTTGTAAAGAAAGTTGAAATCCTCCTCGCATAATCTCTATATTGTATTAAACCGGGTTGATTTTTCTCCCATTCTCCTTTGATTTGATTCACAACCAAAGCCGAATCACCGAAGACATCCAAATACTTGATTATGAGATTCATGGCTTCTTCAAGCCCCATACTGCAAGCTTCATATTCTGCCATGTTATTTGTACACTTGAAAGTCAATCTAGCTGTAAATGGTAGATGTGTGCCTTGAGGAGTAATAATCACTGCCCCAATGCCATTTCCATATTGATTACAGCTCCATCAAACACCATGCCCCAACGGGAACTGGGTTCTGGCCCTTCTTCTAGCAATGGTTCATCACAATCTTTCATTTTCAAGTACAAAATCTCTTCATCAGGAAAATCATACTTCACTGACTGATAATCTTCAATTGGTTGGTGAGCCAAATGGTCAGCCAAGATACTACCTTTGATCGCTTTCTGAGATCGGTATTCGATATCATACTCTGATAACAACATCTGCCAACGGGAAATTCTGCCAGTTAAAGCAGGCTTCTCAAATATATACTTGATTGGATCCATTTTGGATATTAACCAAGTGATATGATTCAACATATACTGACGCAAACGCTTAGCAGCCCAAGCCAATGCGTAACAAGTTTTCTCAAGCATAGAATACCGAGTCTCACAGTCGGTGAACTTCTTACTGAGGTACTAAATTGCAAATTCTTTCTTTCCAGTCTTATCTTGCTGACCAAGAACACAACCCATACTATCTTCTAGCACAGTCAAATACATGATCAACGGTCTTCCTTCGACAGGCGGAGACAAAATTGGAGGTTCAAACAAATATTCCTCGATACTATCAAAAGCTTTCTGGAAATCTTCGGTCCAATCATAAGACTAATCTTTCTGAAGAAGCTTGAATATAGGCGCACATGTGGCAGTAATGTGGGAAATGAATCTGGAAATATAATTCAAGCGGCCGAGAAAACCTCTAACTTGCTTCTCAGTTTTGGGCGCAAACATCTCTTGTATTGCTTTGACCTTGACAGGATCAACCTCAATACCCTTCTCGCTGACAATAAAGCCCAACAATTTACCAGAACGAACACCAAAAGTACACTTATTGGGATTCAAGCGGAGTTTATACTTCCTCAAACGCTAGAATAGCTTTAACAAATGCTCAACATGTTCCTCTTCATCAATCGATTTAGCAATCATGTGATTGACATATACTTCTATCTCTTTATGCATCATATCATGAAAAAGAGTAGTCATTGCTCTCTGGTAAGTTGCACCAGCATTCTTTAGACCTAAAGGAATCACTCTATAACAGAATGTTCCCTAGGGTGTAATGAATGTGGTCTTCTCCATATCTTTGGGTGCCATCTTGATCTGGTTATATCCGGATAATCCATCCATAAACGAAAAGACTTTGAATTTAGCAGTATTGTCTACCAACATGTCAATGTGTGGCAGAGGGAAATCATCTTTCGGACTGACTTTATTCAAATCTCTATAGTCAACACACATGTAGACTTTTCCATCTTTCTTCGGCACATGCACAATATTGGCCACCCATTGTGGATACTCAACAATTACAAGGAAACCGGCGTCAATCTGCTTCTGCATTTCCTCTTTGATCTTCACAGCCATATCAGGATGCATGCTTCTCAATTTCTGCTTGACTGGCGGACATTCTAGCTTCAACGACAATCTATGCTCCACAATATCAGAATCCAACCCAGGCATATCTTGATAGGACCAAGCAAACACATCTGAATACTCTCGAAGAAGATCAATCAACCCCTTCTTGGCATCTGGACATAGTCGAGACCCAATCTTGACTTCCTTCACATCATCTTCGGAACCCAAGTTGACCAGCTCAATCTGCTCTTCAAACGGCTGAATAATCTTTTCATCTTGTTCAAGAAGGCGAGAAAATTCATCACTCACTTCTATATCATTTCCCTCCTCGGCCTCAAACACAGGGAATTCAAAATTTGGAGAAGGAGAAAGATTATTGTATTCAATGGGGTTACGAACCAACTTGCATAATGATTTGATATTTTAATTTTAGAGAAATGACTTTGTGACCAAATATTATGCAGATGGACAATTATATTATTTATTTATGTTTTTTGTGATTACCATTTTCAGAATAAAGCAAAAAGCAAAAATAAA
The DNA here is from genome assembly GCF_024323335.1 of Lathyrus oleraceus. Taxonomy (NCBI): domain Eukaryota; kingdom Viridiplantae; phylum Streptophyta; class Magnoliopsida; order Fabales; family Fabaceae; genus Lathyrus; species Lathyrus oleraceus. The sequence continues at coordinate 95,652,713 of NC_066581.1, forward strand.
CATCGAAGATGTGGATGAATATAATTAATTTTATTGATGATCAATTTAAAATGCCCAAACAATGTTCACTTCTCCCTTAGGCATAGGAGAAGGATTTTAAAATATAAAAGAAATTACTTAGATTGATGCAAAATAACAGGAATATCAACGGCAATCCAATTGTTGCATGTCTTTCCATGCGTTACAAAGTTGGTGCAAACTTCCTCTTCGCTATCCTCCAGCACAACAGGTAAGTGTGGTTCATTGCCATGAATGAACCCTCCGCTACGGAAGTTGAGTTTCATATCTTCAGATCTAACAGTTGATGAGCCTTTTAGGAACCCCAAACCAGTTCTTCCTTTGTTGTTGGAGACCACTACCATGTGCCCCCATTGATCAACAACACCCTCTTCAACAACTGTAGGGGGGGTGAATATCCATTACCTGGAAAGTAATCTGAAAATCACTCGGACCTATCTTAACTAGAAGGTCCACTTCACCAATTACCATCTTGCGCGAGCCATCAAAGGCTTTGACAATTACCCTACTATACCTCATGGGTGCTCCTTGGTAAGATAACTTTGACAAAGTTGACTTCGGAAGCACGTTGAGTGACGAACCGGTGTCAACAAGCACATTTGAAAAAGCATCTTCCTTGCAGTTCATTGAAATATGTAAAGCCAGATTATGATTTCTTCCCTCCTTAGGGAGTTCTTCGTCGCAGAAGCTCAAATTATTGCATGAAGTGATGTTAGCCACAATGTGATCAAATTCATCCACCGTAACATCGTGCTCCACATATGCCTGCTCAAGAACTCTCTGGAGTGCTTCCCTGTGCGCTTTAGAATTCAAAAGCAGAGACAACACGGAAATCTTTGAGGGAGTCTGGAGCAACTGCTCAACCACATTAAACTCACTCCTTTTGATCAGTCGGAGTACCTCATCATCATCATTGGCTTTCAAATTGTTGGATTCACCAGACTTATCCTTTGAACAGCCAACCGAATCTACATTAGGCACCTCCGCCTTCTTACCAACACTTGTTTCTTCTTTATTTTCCGGGAACACCGGTCCAAATACTTGACCACTGCGGGTCACCTTCGTTATATCAGCAATGCTCACTACTGAACTGGTCGTAGGTAACGAGACCTCTTGACCATTCTCTACCATCGTAGCATTGTATTGGTACAACACAACCTTATCAGATGAATATGAGACTGGGCCTGCTAACCGTATTACCAATGGCGATACTGATCTTTGACTGACGCTGTTGTTGCTGCTATCATACTGAATTATCAATCGCTCTTGCTGCTTGAAAACGGGCACTATGACATTGACATCGTCATCTACATGATGGGATTGAACAATCTGGATCATGCCTTCATCCATCAAACGCTGGATGTCTCTTTTCACTATATCACACCCCATTGGGTTCACACTACACACAACACAACCATCATGGTCATGTTCACAATCACTCACCAAGCAGGTATCTTTATGCATTTGCACCAAAGATCTTCGGATAAACCGGACATCAAAAACCTTGAATTCACCCGGACAACTGTCCACCATATTCATTGAAGAGTTCCCATGAGCGGGCAAATGATTAGCTTTCACATTTGGCGCACGGTCCTCAAAGGACACCATACCACTCTTCATAAGCTTTTGCACCTCATACTTCAACAGATAGCAATTTTCAATATCATGCCCAGGTGCACCCTGATGAAAAGCACATCGGAGCTCAGGTTTATACCACCAGGGAAGTGGTTCTGGGATCTGTGGTGGGTTCCTCGGTTGAATCAAGTTTTTTAGGACCAGAGACGGATAAAGCTCTGCGTAAGACATAGGAATCGGGTCAAAATAGACCTTCTTCCTCTCAAAGTTTTACTGTTGATGATTGTTGTTGGTATTATTGTTGTTTTAGGTGTTTGTTCTTTGTTGCGGTTGTTGTTGTTGACGTTGATGTTGTTGTTGTTGAATTGGTGTTGCTGATTGATTAGAAAATACTGGAATTACTGATGATACTTGATGATGATGATGTTGACGGGGTGGTGGATTTCTTCTGATCTGAGGCATCCTCTACCTCCCACTAGAAATTGCACTAGTCTCGCTGTCCTTCTTCTTGCTGAAACTACTCCCATACCTCTTACTCGTTGACGCCTCATCTTTTGACAATCGTCCTTCACGAACCACTTCTTCAAGTCTCATCCCCATATTTACCATTTCGGTAAAATCACTGGGGGAACTGGCGATCATACGTTCATAATAAAATGAACTCAGGGTTTTCAAGAAGATCTTTGTCATCTCTTTCTCCTCCAAAGGAGGAGTGATCTGGGCAGCCAACTCCCTTCATCTATGCGCATACTACTTGAATGTCTCTTTATCTTTCTGAGACATAGACCTCAACTGGTCTCTGTCCGGCGCCATATCCACGTTGTATTTGTATTGCTTCACAAAAGCCTCTCCTAAATCATTGAAAGTGGGGATGCTTGCACTATGAAACCCCATATACCAACGGAGTGCAACTCCTGTCAGGCTATCCTGGAAGTAGTGAATCAACAATTGGTCGTTATCTGTTTGAGTTGACATCTTGCGGGCATACATCACAAGATGACTGAGAGGACAAAAGTTCCCCTTATCTTTTTCAAAGTCAGGAACTTTGAATTTCATCGGGATTTTGACATTGGGTACCAAGCATAGCTCAGCAACACTCTTTCGAAACAAATCTTTACCTCTCAGCGTCTTCAATTCCTTGCGCAACTCAAGAAACTGATCTTTCATTTCATCCATCTTCTCATAAACATCCGGACCCTCATACAGTTCAGAATGATAAATGGTATCCTCTACGCGAGGCAAAGTGTGCACAACGGGAGGTGGCACGGACATGATCGGGCTAGATGTCAGCATGGAAGCAAAGGTAGGCGCAAAGCCTTCAGGCACAAAATTGGGCGGCATTCCCCACGGGAATCCGGCAGGCAAGTTCGGTGCAAAGTGGGCAGTAGCAGCAGGCACGGTAGAGGTAACCACTTCTGAGATAACAGTCCTCGCGGGAGGAGTTACAGGCGTTGGAGAAGCTTGACTTTGAGCAGGAAGGACTGACTCCATCATGGAAGTCAATCGGGCGATCTCGTCCTTCAGCTCTTTGTTCTCTTGCTCAAGGTACTCCATAATTTTCTGATGATTGGCTCTAGTGTTGTACCAGTGAGTCAGCTTGGCTAAAGCACAGAAGAACACCAATCAGACACCTGGCAAAAAACCTGCTTATGCAAATGATGCATGAAATGTAATGCTTGATTATTTTTTATTTCCAAGGAACTTACTATATCATTCGCAAATATATAATATTGCAACAATTTGATATGACCAAAAATCTCTTATTATTTATATAAATTGGAAGGATTACACTGAGTTCAATTTCAGAGACCAAAATAAAAAGGGTACAAGAGAAAAGGAGACTAGTCATCCTAAGGATCCCTAACAACAATGTCAGAAGATCTGGCTGTAGGCGCGTACATCCTTCGAATGCGACAGATCTCGGTGTCAAAAGAAGCCTTCATCTGAGTCTTCTCGATGACAAGCTGGTCAATAATATTCTTCCAAGCAACGTAAGGCTGAGGCATGCTAGAAGATGAAACCTTTGGCTCTCTCAGTCTCTTCGTAACTCGGTCTTCAAGTAGCTCAATCAGTGCGTCTTTGTCCTTAGACTCCAACTGCAACTCTTCATGCTTCTTGCTCAAAGCATGGAAACGCTCTTCCCACATATCCTTCTCTTGCTTCATCTTGATGAGCACGTCTTCCAACTCCTCTACATCTTGGTTAGGGAGAGTTAATGGCTCAACCACAACTATAGACATAGGTCTTTCACAAGGATAAGGCATCTTCAACTCCATAGCTCTCTTTTTCACCCAAAGAGTGTAAGCTTCCAAAGCTACACAATTGCGCAGACCAAGCTCGGATCTTCCTTTCCTATGCACATTATGCCATGCATGCACAATCTTCTGCTTCAAATGTTGGGGATCTTTACCCCCTTGATATAAAAGACCTTCTAACAACATGTTATTCGGTTTGTCTCTCAAGGGGAACCCAAGTTGATGACGGGCCAAAGCAGGGTTGTAGTTAATTCCTCCTTGTGTACCAATGAGAGGCACATTAGAGAATTCACCACAACTATCAATAATCTCCAAACTGCTTAAAGGTGGATCATACCAAACTATATCATCATTAGTGAGAGACATAAGTCTCTAAGACCACCGTAGACATTGTTTGTTCTCCACAAAAGCATGCGTCTGAGGCAAGTGCGAAATAAACCACTTGTACAGAAGAGGAGTGAAACAGACAATCGTTCCACCACCCTTAGAATTCCTTAGATGCAAAGAGAAATACATATTACCCAACAAAGTAGGCACATGATTCCCAATCAAGAAAAGTCTAATGGCGTTAACATCAACAAAACCGTCAATGTTAGGGAACAAAGCTAACCCATAAATGAGCAACATAAAGATAGCTTGAAAAGCATCCACACTACCATCTTGAGCAAAAGTAGTAGCTTCCTTGATGAGGAAAACAGATGCCAACCCAAACAATCCTCCTTTCTTCACCCAATGAGCCTCTATCTCAGACTTCTTCAAGTGAAGAGCTTCAGAAATAATACTAGATCGAGGAATCTCCTCCAATCCACTAAAAGGCACTCTACTAAAAACAGGTATCCCCAAAAGATGAGAATACTCCTCCAAGGTAGGCACAAGCTGAAAATCTGGGAAAGTGAAACAATGGTAGAGAGGATCATAGAACTGCACTAGCACACACAAGAGTCCTTCAACTACATCAGTAGACAAGATGGACAAAAGCTTCCCATGACGTTGTTTGAAGTCCAAGGGATCTAATACAAAAGATGCTAGCTTCCTTAACTCTTCCAAATCGGGACATTTGAAACTATACTTCTTAGTGTTCCTTCGTCCACAATCCATGGTCTGAAAATATTTGCAAATGATACCTTAGTTCCTTGAAATTTTCGTGTGATGAATGTTATGATGCGCATGAATGCATGAATGCAACAATCACAAATAAGGGATCACACACAAGGTAAACAAAGATCAAGGGATGAACCAAGTCATTGTCAAGATCAATCATCCATTTTGGTGGATTATGGTTTACACCTTATCAACACCCAAGTTCCATTGATATTGACAAGACTTGATTGGATCAACCAAGAATCAAGGGTTTGTTGCAAATCACGAGCATGGAGTCTGGGTAAGAACCATCCCAAAGGAGTGAACTAAGGATAAAAACCTGTAGATCATGTTCTAAAAAGTTCCCAGAGTCTTAATTCCATCTATGAGATATTACAGGTTAAGATGACTGACTCATCGACCTATAATATTCTCAAGAGAAACTCGTCTGAGTGTAGTATCACGTAACAACTGTTATCAAGTCTACACTTGAACAGTTTCGCACTACGTCCTAAATAGGCCAAGATGGGTTAAATGTTCTAAGGTCCCTAGCTTCTCAGAATCAATTAAAAGTAGTAACACCTAACCACAAATACTTGTGTGACATTTCCAAATCCAAAGGAGTCTCCACTGAGCAGATGGATCTCAAGCCAACTTGTTAAGGACTACTCCACACATGTCGAACATGACTATACCATCCTCCTATCTTAATTGCACTAAAGTTCGGGTTAGAACTTATATCACCACTCAGAGATCACCAAGCACAACGAGCAGATTATATCACACATACATATATACAAACATCACATATATACAAATATATTCACACAAAAATTAGGCTAAACCCACTAGACTCTACTCCCCAGCAGAGTCGCCACTTAATTTCTGTAGCGGGAAATTCATGATCATCAAGCTATTGCCAAGCTAGATATCAATTAACAAGAGTCGCCACCGTGCTTTTATTGTTTCCAAGGGAAAAGGGAAACAGTACGAACAAAACCCAAATAGTAATAAGTTTTCAAATAAAAACCAATAAAAGTCAGAGATCACAGGTAAGGGGGTTGGTTACATAGAGGGAAGGTGTTAGCACCCAAAGTGTCCTAGGTACTCCTAGGGAGCCCTTTTTTTATGCATATGTACTTGGCATAAAGTGATATTTACAAACAAAAAGAATTAGGGGATGAGAAAAGAATTCATTAATTATATTTTTGTGTTTGACAAGATCTTCGGTCTTGTGCCTACGTACCAACATAAAAATGAGGGATAAAAACCTTGTAGTTCGTGCTACAAATTTCAAAGTGGATGCATTGATTTTAACAAAATTTAAGTTTGAAAGGCACAAAGGCCTGAAAATGATTTGAATGAGTTAGTTCTTTTTTTGGATTTTTGAAAGTTTAAGTCGTGTATAGTTAAGTTTATTTACAAGTTTGATTTAAGAAAAAGAGGTTTGAAAATGCAATGACATAAGGCCAAAGTTTCTATCTTTTTGAAAGTGGTCAAAGTTTAAAACAAAAGTAGTTCACACAAAGAAGTTTTTTTTTAAATAGAGGGAGAGATTTTGAAATTAAAGAAATGGGGAGAAGATGAAAAGACTATCCTATGTACAAAAATTAAAAGTTTAGAGTTGAAAAGATCTGACCAAATGGGTAGCAATCCAATAGACAAATATGTCAATAGAAACCCAGAATTCCCTTGGACTTTTAGAATCTAACAACGCACAAATGCACAATTATATCAATCTTTGAAGAGCAAGGCATCAAATAAAGATGGTCTCATCCAAGCTTATCCAATCCATGATCTTCTTTAAAGTAGCCCATGTAGCAGATGAATTCCACAAGTCCTTGGTTCAAAATAACAGCTACACAATAATCATGTTGCAGATGAACTTGAATGATGTATCAGATGGATTTCAAATTTTTGCAAGCACTTGGTTCTTCAACAAGTTGGCATTGGCCAAGTCCATTAGCATAGGAGGTTGACTAGATTCTAAGTCCATTTGGTCCAAAGATCAAGCCAACAGTCCACACAAAAGTTTTTTAGGGTTTTTGTTGTTATTATGTACATTAATGGTCAAAGGCCACACAAACAAGTAAAGTATACACAAACAAAATATATCACACAATATGGTCCAAATGGACAAAGTAAAAATTACATTAACATAAACAATTAGAATGATATGTACAATGGCAAATGAAATAAAGTGCTAAAAGTAAATTGCATTAAAGTAAAAGCTTGAAATTAAAAGTTAATAGTTAGTAAGTTAGAAGTTAGTTTTGTTTTGTTTTTGCTTTTCATTTCAAGAAATTCTTTGGAGAACACTCAACCCACTTATCACAAGCATGGATCCTTGAACCAAAACATCTTTCAAAGGAAGGAAAGAAGGTCAAGTTTCCACACAATACCATGAAAGAGGGGAGACTTACAATCTCACTAACTAGAATGCTTATGCCTTTCATGTCACAAATTTAGCGCTATGTTAAGCAGTCGTAATTGGACTTATGTAAAAGTTATAACTATTTGAGGTCGGGCAATAGACTTTTGGTGTTAATGCATGTTGGAGACATAGTATATGGACTATGCTCATGAAACATACCACACACAAAAAATATGCAAAAGGTGTGGCCTAATCTCATCCATACTCATGTCAATCTTTCAATCAACTAGCATTAGGAATTTGAGATGTCATTGGCCAAAGGGAAATGAATGAATGAAGAAGAGGAATGAGATGAAGTGGGAATGGGATGAATGAGATCACAAATTGGTCAAAGGAGGACTTTTACCAAATTAATATCATTCATTCATTTTGGAAGATGGAATGTACATTCCATCAATCCCCTAAATCCAATGATATTAACTTGACAAAGTCAAATCAACCTTGACCAAGGCCCAACAATGATAAGAAAACTCATACAAGTCAATACAAATGGTCAACAAAATTAAATTGGCATTTATTTAATTAAAAATGATAAAATAGTGCATTTAATTCAAATATGTTTTGTCCAATTCCTAAAATCTCATCAAAACACCAAATAAATGGCCATGAGATTTATTATGGGTCAAACAAGGTCAAATGACCTTGGAGAAAAAATTTCATAATTTTTGGACATTTAAAAATATTTTTAAACAATTAAAAACAAATGCAAAATCAATTAATTCAAGAAAAATATTAATAATGATCCAAAAAATAATTTTAATTCAGAATATGAAAGAGAAGAATATTTGATTTTTTTTGGTGAAAGTCCCATATTTTTTGGATCAATATTGAATTTAATATGAATTATTGAAGAAAATGCAATTAAAACAAAAATTCAGAAATTCTAAATTACGTGGACCATCAGATCTCCCTAATTAATTGAGGTGGCAGATCTGATGATCCAAAGCGCGCGTTTCACATGTACCTTAGTCAACTGCGTTGTACCAATGGTAATTAAAAAGGACAATCAAGATTAAAACGTGGTACATGGATCCTATGGTTCACAACCTTGCCAAGTCATCACCGGAGCTAGAGCTCCGGTCATCTTCTCCAGTGAACCTCACCGGATTGGTCAAGATGAACCATCACGAAAAAGAAAAACAAGGATATGATCTTGAAGAAAAAATGGCACTGAGCTCGAATCTGACCTCCATTCGTTCCAATTCCAAATATATTAAGAGATATGTGGATTTGAAAATTGAGGTACATGAACTGAGTTGCTTCGATTTGACCTCAAAGCAACTCAATCTTCTTGCCTACATTGGTAGGACTCTATACATCCAAAGAATCAATAGAATTGAGCAAGAATTTAGGAGAATCGAAGAGTTTAAAATTTCTAAAAATTACCTTCAACGGAGGTCTGAACATGATGGATCTTGATCTTACTTGTGCTTGGACTCACTCTACTTGCTTGCAGGAAGAGAATTAAAAGGTTTAGAAGCAATGGATTCCTGGAGAATTGAATTCCAAAATAGTGGAGATTCAAGCTCAAATTCAAATGAATTTATCAGGCTTATCCTATGAGAATGAAGGGTTTGAAGTGGGGGATCAAAGCTGGCGCAATGGTGTTCTCAATTCTGAGCAATTGAAGCTCTATTAATAGCTGAATCATGTGATATTTGCACACTCACTTCCACTTTCCAAATTTGGCAAATGTGATATAATGTTGTTTGGGCGTGCATAGGCCCATGAAATGATGACTTGAAGTCCATAATTGAAGATCAAATGTGTTGAAGTTAGCTTAGATTGCAAGGCAAATGAACATTGATGCTTGAAGATTGATCCATGCCAAATGATATCAGCCTGTTTAAGCCATGCGTAACCTATGCATTTCAAGTTCAAAATGAATGAATTTGAGCTCTTTGGAAAGGTGAGATCAATAGGAACAAGTTTGATGTTGAACACTTTTTCATTTGGAGCTTGGAACTTGGAGAAATTTCAGGTGGATGTTTGGAAAAATTTGACATATCAAATTTTTTCTAAGTGTCAAGCCATATGTCTCAATATTCCACCTTACTTAACTTTTTATAGGAGCTTCAAATGAGAAAAGTGTCTTCATAAAAGTTGTATCTCTCTTAAATACCTTCAAAATGGTCACCAATTTAATGTCATTTGGATTTGAAATGATAGAGTTATGCATTTTTGAAGTTTGGAAAAATCACTTGATCAATGATATAGGTCAAAAGTGATCTATAATGTAGCCTCATATCACATGCTCAAAAAAGTTGAATTAGCTCCCACTCCAAACATCAAAGTTGAAGTAGACACCTTTAACTTGATTTTGAAACTTGGAAATATTTTATCTCATAAAAATTGAGAAAGTTATGGCCTTGGGAAGTTGACTTTCAAATTAGGGTTTAGACAAAATGACCTATAATGTTTCAACATAGGAAATGATTTTCCAAGAAAAACTAGCTCTAGGTCTCAAAATGAAAGTTGTTTGGAATGTCATTTAGAGTAAGGTTTATCTTAGGATCATTTTCATATGGTGAAAATTGTAGGAGATAGGGTCTAGGGAGACCCAGTTTTGATTAGATGAATCCATCTGGCCAACCACCATCAAGCAACTTGCTAACTTCCAATTCTCTTGACTTTCTTGGCTCATGGTAGACCATATATGCATAATATGATGAATTTTAAGTGTCCCTTGATAAATTTGATCAATTGGTGAGATAGCTTGTTGGAGAAGTTACTCAAGATACCAAGTCAAACTAGGGTTTCCAAGGCAAATCACCCTCAAACTCTTGAAGCAAACTTGATAAATATGACATGTAGAGATCATTGGGACTCATATGTGATGTTCATAACCATTCTTGAATAAATTCTTGGTTGTTCTCTTTGTTCATGAGGGTCTAAAACCCTAGATTTGAACTTGATAGATCAATGAGATCATGCCCTACCTATAAAAGAGTTAGAGAAATACAAAGACATATTTTTGGTATTTTGGTTAGTGAAATGATAAAACACAAGTATGATATAATCACAAAGTTCTTGGTGATCTCTCCTAAAACAAACCCAATGAAAAGGGGTAAGGAGGATGCCAAGGTATGATCCCAATGCTAATGCTTATGATGGAATTACATGAGGGATCTTAGGGTCAAAATTGGGGTCTTACAGTATGAACCCTAAATCTTGGAATGTAAATTAAAAGAAGATCTGAAGGAATTAAAGCCTCTTATGTTAGGGCTTCAATTCCTAAGCCTAACCACTATGTGACGACAATGAATTCAAGGTGAAGGAAGGAGTAAAGTCTACCTACGGAACAAAGAAGTGTCCCAGAGTTTGTTGAAATCAAAGCCGACGGTGTTGAAAAAGAATACCATAGCTTCTTCAGGTACAAAATCTTCGAACTCTTGATCCTCTCTTTGTGTTATTATTCTTCTTCTTCTCTGTGTTTTTTTCTTCTTCTTTCTTTGTGGTTGCAAATTCCAGTGTGAGAGCTCGAAATACGCATGATAGTGATTACGGTTAGGGACGATGAGGAGGCTGAGCTCAACTGTGAGATCTTCCAATATTGAAGCTCTACAGTTATGGCAATGAGTGTGTAGTGAAGGTGAGTTCAGAGAGAGAGAGAGAGAATCAAACTCTGAGTCTAGGTTGATGAAGAATGAAGAGTGAAGTTCTAATTTTTCGTTAATCCATGTGCAATGATTGGAGATTGATATTTATAGGTGGTTTAATGCATTGGGATTGTAAATTCGGTTAGAGAAATTCAGTTCGGGAATTTGTGGGAATTTTTTGGAATTCAATGCAATTCTGTTAGGTAGTTATGATTTTTGTCAATCCCTAGGATAAGTCCAGCTAGCAAGTTATGCTAGTTGTTGAATTCAGTTTTATTGCAGTTAGGGTATTAAGTTGGTTGTGGCTTAATTATGTTAGTTGAATGATAGGTCAAGTTTTTTGTTATTTGTGAACTGAGGTTAGTTGAGAACTGGAATGAGGTTAGTTAAGTAAGGTAGGGGTCAAAAATTAGTTAGGGTCATGTGTTAAAATATGGTGGAATTAACTGTCACAAGTAATGGATAAAAATGCCAGCTAGATTGGGTTTGAGTTGAATGCTAGGGCTTGTTTATAGATGTGTTTGGGCAGAACCAACTGGCTTGACAACATGAACTTTGGTGTGCATTAATTAACCTGTTAACGCCTGTTTGCTAAACTGAAATGAACTGGACTTGATGAATAGGATTGGTATCGTGGTGTGTATACTGATCTGCTTTAAACAACATGCTCTGGTGTAATTCTGACTGGATTATGTTTTCAGCTGCAAAATGGTTTGTGTGGCATGACTGGATTCTTGCAGGGTTTATGTAGTGGATTACTGCATGAACTTGTTATGGTTAGTTTGCTTTACAGGATTGATGCTTACACATTAGATTTTGCATTGTGGATAAGTTGTAATGTTGTTGGTTTGCTGTGGACTGAGTTGGGCAGATCAATTGCTTGGTCATGGTGCAACAAGTCTTATTTTGTAGCATATTATAGAATGGTTATGCTAGTTCTACAGGTGAATATCAGTTAGTCATTGTAATCCATTGAATTTTTTTTTTCTACATTGAGGTCCTTTGTTCATAAATTATGCAGGTGGCAGGTTAAACTTTGGGTTGGAGTTTTTCTATCATGAGAGATTCACTAAGCTGCTAAAGGCCTGCGTGGAAATTGAATTGATTACTCTGTATTGTATTAAATGGTATGTGTTTGATTCTGGCCTAGGAATGCATTGCATCTAGGAGTTCATCCATATGTATGCTTGTGCATCAGGATATTACCCATTATTTGTTCATGTTCTGCTCATGGTTTGATGTCAACTCGGCATTGATGTTTTATGTATGTGAAGAAAGAAACTCCTACATCAAGGCCCAAAGGGGTTGACTAGGGATTATATTCCTTATCTCTCAGGTGTTTAGGAATTTAAACAATGCCCTACATCATCAACACGGTTTTATTCAAAAGCATACAAATAGTGATCTCGTGTATTTTATTCATCATTCTCTTTTGATTTTGCTTGAGAAAAAGTTTGATACTGATAAATAAAATATGAGTGAACACGAATGGATTTAATAAAAACATGCATGTTTATTTCATTGTTATTATTATTCGAAAACAAACAAGTTCACAATTGAAGAATACATTGACAAACAAGAAGATATTACAAATGAAAAGATTAAAAGACAACATGGTTGCGGACGTGATTGGCCTCATTATTCTTCTACAAATGCCACCTCAGTTATAAGCATTATTCATCAATGACTGCATTCACCCTCATCAGTCCTCATAATGGACCCTTCAACAGATAAGGACAAGATCTTCTAATCAATAAGCTCATGTAACCTGGTATTGAACATACCGTAATCCTTGGTCGAATGCCCTACATAGTCAGCGTGAAATGCACAAGAAGCATTAGGAGTATACTTCGGGCCATATGGGTAAACAACATGTGGTATTCCCTTTGAAACAATGAGTCCTTGCTGGACAAGGTAAGGTAGCAACTGAGCATATGTCACGGGGATCTGATCACGTTGAGGATGCTTCTTATCATAACGTTTGTTCTACCTCTGCCCTTAGTGGTTACATGGCACCGTTTTCTAACTTTGTAGGATATGAGCCCGAGGAGGCTGCTGATATTGGGATGCAACACCATGTGGGAATGAGTAATATGGCATATGCACCAAAGGTACTTGCAACTGAGAATGAATCTGTGGAGTAGCCACTGGTGGGAACATCCGAGTAGAGTGCACAAAGCCAGGATTGACTATCTGATTAAAAGTTTGACCATACTGAACTCCAAATGGGACATAGGGCGCCCCAGTATAGGCGTACAGAGGTGCAACAATAGTAGAAGATGATGCCCTAGGATAGGCCAAATGCATTCCAAGGTGATATTCTTGATTCCGATACTGCACAGTAGGTTGGACCACCGAAAGAGGAACTTGCACATGAAACGGAGGACCCTTGTATTCAAATACTTTCTAAATAGGTGCTTCAACAGTTACAAGCGTGAAGCATAACAATTTCTGATTGATGAGTTCTTGAAATTTGACCTTAAAAGGGTTACAATTCTCAATAGAATGCCCTACATATCCTACATGATATCCACATATGGCATTGGGATCATGCTTGGGATGATAGGGAACCCTAGCAGGTTGGATCTGTTTATGCGCAATTTCCCCAATGTTAACCAATATAGGTAGCAAATGTGCATATGTAATAAGAATTTGATAATTATAAGAACTTGTCTCTTCCTGATCGTTGTTCTTCTTGTTGGTTTTATTCTGCTTCAAATTCTGATTGCTTCGAGAAGGCCTCTGATATGTGTAACACCTCAAAATTTGCCCTCCTCTTCTTGGGACTAGCTTAGCATATTGCATTCCATATGTTAGGGCATTAGGCATTTGCATATTGCATATCATGTGAACATAATAAGGTCTTCCTCCAAAGTCTTTTCAGAAGATGTAGAAGGTACATGATTTGAGGCTGAGGGTCTTATTGAATTAATCACCAACCATCTGAGGGTTTGTGCTTCAATTAGGGTTTTCTTGATTCTTCAAGGAGGTCGAACATTATCTTGTGAGCAAGGATATATTACCATCATCATGGTTCTATCATCTTCAAGGGCTCCATTATACGTGCTCCAGTTCCTCAAGATTAGGGTTTTGACCTCTAGTCAACCCTAATCAATGGCATTCTTCCTACCAGGGTTTCTCAAGGAGAGGAGGATTCTATTGGGATGAGGATCATATGATCATTATATTGGGCTTGTATAAGTTGGGGTTTCATTTCTGAGCCATTTCCCCAAGTGGTAGAGGCTCAAGCTGATCAGAGCATGGCTAGGTCATCTGAGGCCCATAAAAGTCAACTAAAAGCCAACTGAGGGCTAGGAGGTGGAGAAATGAGTTTCAATACTTCATTCATGTTCAAAGAAGGTTTATTTGTCATTTCAAACATCAATATTGAAGAATTTGGAGCCAGATCAAAAGTTTCCCAAAATGGAAAGTGACCTGTAATTGAAAGTTTCCAAAAATGGAAAGATTTTGGACCACATTCAACTTAACTTTCCAACATCAAAGAAGCTTCAAATGAATTTTTGTCCAACATGAAAGTTGAATATCTTTCTCTCCCATTTCCAAAAAGTCCAATATCATGAGCATCTGATGAATGGTTGAGGAGTTATGAGCAAATGATCATCAAAGGTACATGGAACTTCAAAGTGACATAACTTTTGACTCAAAACTCCAAATGAAGCCACTCTTTTTGCAAAATTCTTGTCTTGACCTATATTTTCCAAATCCATCATTGCATTGCATGAAATAACATTACATGATCATGTTTCCATTCATATGCATTTTGGAGGGAAAAGTGATAATTCAAAATTGGTTCATCATGCATGTCAAATACCATTCCAAAATTGTTCATTGGCTGATTTTAAGTGAATCCAAGCATTTGCATGAGGAAATTCACGTGGTGCATGGTCATGAAAGTCCATTATTCATTTTTGGCAAGGCATTTCAATTTTCACTAATCCTAATTAACCATTACAAATTAGGATTAGCATGGTAATTAACATGGCATATAAATAGTAAATCATAACAGAATTGCTCATAATCACACATTCTAGATCTAGAATTTTCTTTTCCCTCCAAAATTCTCTCTCCTTGGATTTCAAAAATTCTACACACAAACACACATTTTCTCCATAGATCCTTCATTATCATGGAGTTTTGAGCACGATTCATCCCTAATTCGTAGAAATTGAGCAAGATTTGGAGCTGTTCAAGCACATCAATACTTTAATGGAGGTTTGAAATTCAGCAAGATCCAGGGCGTGGCAAGCATCCATTTCTACATCAAGCTTCATAACAAGAGCAAAGGAGAAGATCTACACACTTTTGAGGCCTTGAACACGCTGTTTCCATTTACTGCTCTTCAAGAGGTTAGGATTTCGAACCTCTTAATTCTTCAAATCATTGCCATGTTTAGGTAGATCTCATCATGCTGAGAATTCTGATGGTTATAGAATTGAATTTGGTTGAGATACGTTAGTTTTAAGTTTGAACATGAAAAATGTTTCTGCTGATTCGCCTTGTTCATGATGATTTAGACTTAGTTGATGCTAGATCCATGTTGTACGTAACACGAGCTTTCGAATGATATAATTTTTGCTGTTTTCTGGAAAAAAAATTGTTGCGTGCACTGTAGCACCACCGTCTCCATGAAGAAGACGGTGGAAACCACCGTCCCTACCACCGCGTGTGAATAGTGACCACGCCGTCTGGTTTTTATGCTAGGGTTTGCCTTGTAATTGCCACGCGAGCGTCCTATTGTCCAAATGAATGGCTGTTGTTCTTTGACTTATCCACGCGTACCATGGACTAGTGATGTGGCTTGCCACATCAATTAGTGAAACGACCGTGTTTTGCTAAGCGCACATTTGTACACGGTTCGATTCCCATTGGCAGCGCTTGTGTGATTTATTTCTTCAGCGCCTTCTATTTTTTCATGTACCTGGTTCGATCCTCACATGATGCATTTCCACTTTTCATTTCAAATTCCATTTTCAACATTTATTTCATATTATTTCCAAATATTTTCCTTAACTTCCAAAATTCATAACAAATAGAATACTAATCCAATTTAACTCAAATTTTTTCCACATGATCTGTTGAATGTCTATTATTTTTTGGTTGTGATTTCATGATTTTATCATTTCTGGAATTTTAATTGTGTTGGCTTATTTGAACATGTGTGCAAATGTGACATGTTGTACCAATTCTCTTGTGAAATGCTCATACATTGTCCAATTGATTTGAAATTTGGTATGCTGATTCCCAACATGTTGCTTGATTTTTGAGGCTTGGTTGTGCATTTTTATCATTTTCCATCTCTGTTTTAGGCACATGAATGTATGGTGTGACAATGTGTGTCACACAATTTGATGTCATACTTGTTCATTTTCATATGCATGTCAATTGAGCTTTTCTGTTTACAATTTTTTGCATGATACTTCTGTTTAACATATTGTGTGCACATAAAAATTTCCATGATTGTTTGATTCATTTCTGTTTTAATATGGAATTTTGATTCTTGATGTCCAATTGTGTGCTTTGTAATTGCCTTTGCCATATCTTGCTCATGTGATGACCTTGGCTAATGCTTTAGACTTGGTCCTTTTTAGGACATGTTCTTGCTTGAATAAATATGCTTTATGTTGAATATTGGTTGTTGTTTTGACTTTTTGCTTTGCCTTTGACCCTAGTCTTGGACTAGTGGTTTGTACTCATCTTTTGAGCTTTGTATTTCAGGTTCAAGCTATTAGTCCTAATGGTTGGTGTTGATCTCATGACTTGAGATGCAAATTTGCTTTGTCCACTAACATTTGTTGTATTGTAGGATCATTGGTGATGAACTCACTTGAGTTGTTGAGTTATTGACTTGCCTTGCGTGCATATTGGTTGTAACACTGTTGACTATTTGTTGGATTTGTCTGAATGTGAATATTGACTTATTTGACTTTCTTACAGGTACTTTAGTTGCTTTAGCTCATTTCTTGAGTTGCTTTGCTTGTGGTTGGCATACCACCTAGGTAATCATCCTCTAACTCCATGTAGTCTGAAAGCCCTGTCGTTTCTGTTTGGCAGGCATTTGGCTGAAGTCCTCCTTAAGAGGCAATGTCTGTGATTGTTTATATTTTTGCCATGTACTTCAAGTCCTCCTAAGTGAAGAGGCAATTGGCAGATAGAAGGGATTAGTAATCAATCCCCTGCTAATCGTTTGAGTCGTCCATTATGCTCGCACTACGTGCTGATGCTCTTGGACACGTCCCCCAGATCTTGTACAGTGTCAGTCAAGTGGAGTAGGGTCCCTCATTCTGGACCCCCACGTTTTCATTGATTCAAGCTCACCCAGGCCCGGGTTAAGAGCTATGAGGTCCAACCCTCATTACCTTTCATCTACTCACCCTGACCTTCAATGTCAGTGGTTAAGAGCCTCAGACACCCTTTTCAGTGTTGGCTTGTTTGTCGAGGTTGATATGACCCCTTGACTAAAGCCCAGCCTTGTATGAGCCGCTTGTTTGCATATAGAGTGTGATGATTGCTTTTGATGTTTGTCTGCTTTTGCTTCTCGTCTCCTTTCTGTAGGAGTCGTATGATCAACTTTCGAGGAAGTTGAACGTACGTAGAGATAGACTTGAGTTGACTCACTGCCTGTGTGAGTCAAACTCTTGTTAGAGACCTCAACCTAGGGTTATAATTTGCATGATGACTATTAGGCTCGAGCCAGTATCCCTTTTAGTCCGTTATTCCCTTGGTCTCTGGTTAGGAGAAATTTTCTCCCCTGTTGAGGGGAACTAGGTCGCCCTGATCCTCATACCAGATGAGGTACGTAGGCAGGAGATCGTGCGAGATCTCTTTGGGCGCCCTTTTTCTTTTTTTCAACCCTTTTGTGTGGTGTGTGTTAGGAGATGGATGTAAGCCCAACGATTGGCATTCGGTTTCCTGTTTGTGTTTCTTTTGTTCGGAGTCAGACGTAAGACCAGCCATTGGCAGTCTGTTTCCTTGTTGAGTTTCTTTTGACGTCTCAGCGTCCTTGTGTTGTGTTTTGTTTCGGCGTGCGTTAGCCGAACTACGGTAGCTCTGATTCTCATTCCATATGAGATACGTAGGCATAGGATGCGATATCCTAGCGAGCATGTCTCCCGTTTCCCATATCCCCGAACTACGTCGACTCTGATGTTTGTGTCTGACAAACTACGTAGGCCCAGGATGCAACATCCTGCCGAGTTCGCTTCCGTCTTCTTCCATCTGTGTTTTAATCCAGTGTGTGTGCATTCTTTGAGCAGTTATTCAGCAACCTTATTCTTTTCTTTTGAGCGTGGATCCCGTCGAGTACGACGGACGTGAGGGGTGCTAATACCTTCCCCTTGCGTAACCGACTCCCGTACCTTGCAATCTCTGGTCGTAAGACCATTCCTTTCCTTTTTCCAGGTTTACTTCAAGCGTTTCCTTTCCCTCCTTTGGGATAAATAACGCACGGTGGCGGCTCTGTGTCTTTTTCCCGCCGGTTGTTTTTCGCGTTGCGACAGCTGGCGACTCTACTAGGGACTATAGAAGTTGACCTCTGGCTAGTCCATCTTCCCTAAGCGAGTCAGTCCTAGCGTTCTCTAGGTTAGTTTTGGTTGCTTGTGCTGCTTTATTTATTGCATTCATGATTATTATACTGTGACTGTATATATTTGCATATATGTTTGCATGCATCATATTATCACTGTGCTGGACTCTGTACAGGTTGGTTCCTCTGTTTTGGGGTGGGTGTTCTGAGTGGGGCTAAAATCCAGGCCCGAGTATACACTTATGATTAGCGTGGTCTCATGTTGCCTCTCATGTTAGGTCAACATGATTTTGGCGACGTGACATACCACAAGCCGGACGAGGTTATTTTGAGAGAGCTCTTCCTTTGTGGAGTATCCACTTTGGTTGAGTTACCTCATCTGAGCTGTTGACTTCGGTGACCGTTCTTTCCCGGATCTTTGGTTTAGACGATCTTATGAGAGCTGCAGCGGCACACCCGAAAGGGCAAACCCGTTGAGTATCTTGCCCGATTGTCGAGACCATTATCCGCTTTAGGATGACCTTGTTAGAATTCACCTGTGAGGGGAGGGTTGATTCTTACAGAAGCATGTTCCGATGGTGACTTTGATGGTGACTTTGGTTAAGTCAGATTTATGGATATTTATTTTCGAGACGCCGGAGTTCTGTCCGTGGTATTTATCAGTGGGGATTCGTTTATTTCAGGATTCCCTGGGTTGATTCAGATGATCATGTTGTTATCAGATCAGTGGTTCTCCAATGATGATGGTGATATATCCTCAGGTTCCGTTTATTTCGGAACCCTAAGTTGGAATTATGGTTACTCCGTACCTCAGATGGTTGTGATCAGTTTCGAGACCGTAACTCAGTGCAATGGATGTTCAGATGACTTGGAGGATGGCACAGTGCATTGCATTCATGCATCAGCATCATTCATATTTTGCATTTATCTGCATCTAACTCATGTTTATCCATATGCAGGGGACATTCTTGATTGAGATCCTGGTTGAGAGACTTCTTTGGCTCCAGACATGAGGACCGGCTTGAAAGATGACGTCATCTACAGTTTCTTTGACCCAGAGATTGGTGGGCTGAGAGAGATGATAGCATTGATTACACCTGATCGTGTGGGGATGTTCCGTGAGACTTACGGTGGTATTCTGAAGGTGGTTTTCAGGCTTACAGATACAGATAGGAGTGCTATCCATACTCTTCTCCAGTTTTATGACCCGGGCTTGAGATGCTTTGTCTTCCCGGATTACCTGTTGGGGCCTTTGATGGAGGACTATGCCAGTATCCTAGGTATTCAGATCAGAGACCAGATTCCATTCTATGTCACTAAGGGGGAACCTGATGTTGCTGAGATCTCTCGTGCTCTTTATTTGAGCCCAGAGGTGACTAAGGGGGGTTTGAAGGAGAAAGGAAAGTTTCCCGGTTTTCATCTGAGTTTCTTGGAGGCTAAGGCCAAGGAGCATGCTGTTTTGGGTAATTGGAGGACCGTTTGTGCTTTGCTTGCTGCCAGCATCTATGGAATCATCCTGTTCCCTAATCAGAAGAACTTTGTGGACATTAATGCCATCAGGTTGTTTGCTCAGAGGAATCCTATTCCTACCCTGATTGGGGATGTTTATTACTCGGTCCATAATCAGAACGAGAAGCGGCGTGGGGGATTGATCAGATGTTGTGCTCAACTGTTGTGCAAATGGTTTATGGGATATTTGCCTTCCAAAGGTGCCTTTGTCTTTCTTGATCCTATTGTCAAATGGTCAATCAGGTTGATGGGTTTGCAAGCCAATGACATAGCTTGGACTCACAATGGTATGGCTGGACGAGATTTCATTTACAGTTGTGGGAGTCTTCCCAATGTGCCTCTTATAGGAGTTCAGGGTTGCATTAATTACAACCCGTTGCTTCTTAGGAGACAAATGGGATTTGTTGTGGAGGGTCCTCCCCTTGGTCGCGAGATTCAGCAGTCTTTCTACTTCCCAATTGAGGGTAATCAGCCAAAGTTGAGGCAAGTGTCTGATGAGTGGCGCGACATTCAAATGAAAGGCAAGGTTCCTTTTGGTAAGGTTAATAGCAGGTCTTTTCCTCTATTTGATGATTGGCTCAAAAAGAGGATTGAGCTCACGCATCTACCATTTCCTGGGGGTGATCCTTGGTGTCCATTGATTGAGGGGCCACATTCTTTTGTCAGCATGGAAGAGTTCCTTGAGATGAAGAAGGCCAAAGATCAGCTGCAGGCAGAGAAGACTGAGTTGGAGATGAGTGTTGCTAGAATCCAAATGGCTAATCAGGAAATCAAAGGGAAAATAGAAGACCAGGATAAGAGACATGCTCTTGAGGTGAAGCGCTTTGAGATAGACACCTCTTATTACCGCAAGATCAGCCAAGCTTTGGAGTCATCTACAAAGGAGCACGACATCACCAAGGAGAAGTTGGCTAGAGCTTTGAAGGTCATTGAAGATGAGAAGAGGAGGCAGATCCTTGCGAAGACTCAGAGGGAAGTTAGAGCCAAAGTCCTTACCACAGAATGGGAAGCGGAGAAAGCGAAGATTATTGCTGAGAGAGACCATTATCTTGCTGAGAGGGATCATTATTTCCGTCAGATGAAGATTCACCAGAAGGAGGTGGGAAGACTGCAGCAGGAGAACACTGAGCTCAGGTTCGCCGTGAAGTTTACCAAGATGGTTGATGATGCAGAGCCGTCTGTGGGACCTTCTTCAGTGTAGACTTTTGTTGTTGTGTTGGATTACCGTTAGGCCTGTTGATGGAATTCACTTGCTTGTATTTTCTTTCTGATTCTGGAGAATTGTAACCTGATTTGTATCAGACCCTATGTATGACTCTTGCACGTATAGTGAGCTTTTGATATACAATGGTTATTTTCATTCAGTGATTGATCTTCAAGCTTTATTTGCTTTCTGTGCGCACTCACATAGCACACACATGGTTGGGTGATATCTTTGCTAAATTATAATTCTCTGCTCTGTATGGCAAAACCAGATGATTGATGCCAAATTGTTGCTGTCAGATTATTATCTGTCTCGATGAAGCCAGGATCGAAAGACAGAGTGTTCCTCATATGGATAGACATCGCATTCATGCATGAATCATAATAACTTGTCTTTTATTTTGCAGGTGTCGGTTTCTAACGTGCTTGATTGTTTCAGGAATCATTGCTCGCGCACGTAGAATCATTCCTTTGCCCGTAGCACGTCCACACAGATACCCTACCAGGCGCAACAAATCCAAACTGATGGATACATCCAACGCAGATATTCTCGAGCTAAAAGAGAAGATGGGAGATCTGATCAACGTTATGCAAGGGTTTGCCTTGGGGCAGAAGGCATTGGTTGAGAAAGTGGAGAAGCTTGAGCGGGCTTCTGCTGCTAACAGTGGTAATAATCTTGAGGGGGTCTCCAACAACGGTCTTGGTGGTTCTAGGGATGATGGTGATCCCAAGAAGAAGGCGACTACTGCTGGTGTGGTTATCAACAACGGTGGTGGGTTTGGTTTTGCTGCAGGCGGTGGGCCCGGTCCTGTAGTCAATAATCTGAAGGATAGTCTGCTTCCTCCTTTCTTTGGGGCTGAGGAGGATATTGAAGAAGATCAGTTCTCGGTACTGAATAAACAGTTTTGCCAGTATGGTGTCCAACCACCAAACAAAGAAATTCAGGTGCTAGCCGAGAAGATCAGGGCTTTGGAAAGCTATGCCACTCCGGGGGTTGTCAATATGTCAAACATGGGGCAGGTTGAGGGGATTGTGATCCCGCAGAAGTTTAAAGCGCCTGCGTTTGATAAGTATAATGGGAGTTCTTGCCCGGAAACTCATCTCCAGGCTTTCGTCCGAAAGATTTCTGCTTATACAATGGACCAGAAGCTTTGGATGTACTTCTTCCAGGACAGTCTGTCTGGTGGGTCTCTGGAATGGTATACCAAATTGAGGTCGTCGGATATCAAGAGCTGGCAGGATCTTGGAGATGCATTCTTTAAACAATATCAATTTAATGCTGACATGGCTCATAGTCGTACCCAGTTGCAGGGTATGTCTCAAAAGCCAAGCGAAGGGTTTAAAGAATATGCACAGAGATGGAGGGAGTTGGCTGCCAGAGTTCAACCTCCGTTGGTAGATCGGGAGATGTCTGATCTGTTTATGGGTACCCTTCAGGGGACGTTTGCAGAAAGAATGGTGGGATGCTCGGTTACCAACTTTACTGACATAGTGGTGGCTGGGGAAAGAATAGAGAGCTAGTTGAAGCTGGGGAAGATACAGGGTAATGCTTCGTCTTCTGGGTCGAAGAAGCCCTTTGGTAATGGCCAGCGAAAGAAGGAGGGTGACACGAGTGTTGTGTATGCCCAGAGAGGACAAAGTAGGGATCGTTACTACCAGCACACTGTTGCGGTAACCATTCCTGCTGATAATCAACAACAACAACAACAACCACAACAACAACAACAACCGCAACAACAACGATAGCCATTTAAATAGAGACCACAGAGGGTCGGGTATCAAGTAAGAGGACGAATGACTGATCGTCAATTTGATAGGCCACCTGTGACATACTCATTCTTGCTGAAGAAATTGAAAGATTTGGGGTTGGTTCAGCTGAGAACGTTGGCTCCGTTGAGACCTGATCAGAGGCCTGCCAATTATGATGAAAACGCCAAGTACGAATTCCACTCTGGTGCCCCTGGACACAATATGGAGAATTGTAAAGCTTTTAAGCATGTGGTCCAGGATCTGGTAGACTCCAAGGCTATCAATTTTGCACCATCTCCGAATGTTAACGCTAATCCCATGCCCGCGCATGGTCAAATGGGGGTGAATGCAATTTCTGAGGATAGGAGAATAATTGGGCTGACGAATATAGATCAGTTGAAGACTCCATTGGCTGAGGTCAAGAGACAACTGTTGAAGAATGGGGTTTTTTCGGGTTGCGATAATGGTTGTGCCGCTTGCACTGTCACTACGGATGGGTGTGTTTTATTGAGGAAGGTTGTCCAAAGAATGATGGATGAAGGAAGCCTCAGGTTTGAGAAGGTTGGTTTGGAACGGGAGGACGTCTCCACCATAACCATCTACTTTGATCCGATCGATTTGTCAGCGCTGGCATATGCGGCTCCGGTTACCATCACGGTACCTGGGCCAATCCCTTATGACAACGATGATGCTGTACCATGGGATTATGGTGGAGAGGTATACTGTAATAGGGAGAAGCAGGAAGATCAGGCTGCAGGTGAAACCACCGTTTCAAAGGTGGATAATGCCGGACCTAGTGGTTTCACTCGCAGTGGAAGGTTGTTTGCACTTGATGCTTTGAGGAATGGGGAGGGAGAAAAAGAAAAGAAAGATAAGGCTGAGGCTTTAGCCAAGGAAAGAGGGAAGCAGGTGGTAAGCGAGGGTACTCCTGTGGCGATACCGGCGCCTGGTGGGTCGGAAAAAGAACTTGATGATGAAGCTGAAGAATTTTTGAGGATCATCAAGAAGTCAGAGTATAAGCTTGTTGACCACTTGCAGCAGACCCCATCCAAGATTTCAATCCTGTCATTGTTGTTGAGCTCCGAGGGGCATAGAGAGGCTTTGTTGAAAATACTGAAGAGAGCCTATGTTCCTCAGGAGATAACGATTAATCAGCTAGAGACAGTGGTGTCTAATGTCAATGCCAGCCATGGGTTGGGTTTCACTGATCTTGATTTGATGGTGGATGGGCGTAATCATAATAGGGCATTACACATTGCAACGGAGTGTAAAGGAGCAGTGCTTTCGCACGTGTTGGTGAATACCGGCTCATCACTCAATGTGATGCCTAAGAAGGCCCTGGCGAAGCTGGACTGTGAAGGGTTGATATTGAGGCCCACGGACCTGATAGTTAGAGCCTTTGATGGTTCGAAGAGGGTTGTGTTTGGGGAAGTGGAGCTCCCTGTGAAGATCGGGCCCAAGGTGTTTAAGTCTGTGTTTCATGTCATGGATATTCAGTCGGCATACAGTTGCCTGTTGGGTCGACCATGGATACACGCTGCTGGGGCAGTGACTTCGACTTTGCACCAGAAGTTGAAGTATATCTGGGACGGGCAGGTCGTCACCGTTTGTGGGGAGGAAGATATCTTCGTCAGCCACCTATCATCGTTCAAGTACGTGGAAATGGACGGTGAGATATGGGAAACACCAAGTCAAGCATTTGAAACCGTCAAGGTGGAGAATGCCATTTTTGCTAAAGAAGAGAAGAAGCCGTCCATTTCTTCGTATAAGTAGGCCGCCGAGGTGGTGAAGAGCGGAGAAGCCCCAGGTTGGGGAAAGATGATTGACATCGCCGCCAAGGAAGACCGGTTTGGGGTTGGTTATCAGCCGGGCCGAGGCTCGTCTGGGATAAACAAGGGTCGTCGTCAGCCATTCACGTTCACCAGTGCTGGAATGCTGGATCCAAATCGCATCTGTGCGGTGGGTGAGGAGGTCGACAGTGACTGTGAGCTTGATCAGTGGATAAAACCGTGCGTACCAGGGATGGAGATCCAGAACTGGAAGGCCGAAAAGATCATCACTGTCACTCTACGTGAAGAGTAATATTTCCTGTTTTTCAATTCTGTCTGCATGAAAGCCATACGTTTTGCCCGAAATGTAATGGTTCATTGTAAGGGCCACCTCATGTGTTTCATTTTGCAATATTTGCATCATAAATAAAAGGATGTTTTTTCATTAAAAGCGGCGTTCCCTGTTTTTCATTTATTTTTGCAGTTTAATAAAAACAAAAATAAAAATGGCAATGTTTGTTTTCATTTTCCTTTTAATTTGCTTTGCTCCGGTTCTAAAGTAATGCAAAAATCAACATTCATGCAGATGCGATCTTTCTCCGGATCTCATTGATAACAATCCTGTTACACCCTCATATGACTTCGACAATCCAATCTATCATGCCGAAGAAGAAGGCGAAGAAGATTGTGAACTGCCGGAGGAATTAGCCAGGTTGTTAAAACAAGAGGAGAAGGTGATTCAACCGCCTGAGGAGCAAGTTGAGATTGTGAATCTGGGTACCGAAGAGGTCAGAAAAGAGGTGAAAGTTGGGGCTGCTTTGGAGGCGAATGTCAAGAGCAGAATGGTAGCTTTGTTGAAAGAGTATGTTGATATCTTCGCCTGGTCTTATCAGGATATGCCAGAGTTGGATACCGATATTGTTATGCACAAGTTACCATTGAGAGAAGATTGTCCTCCAGTGAAGAAGAAGTTGCGCAGAACTCGACCCGAGATGGCCATGAAAATCAAAGAGGAAGTGCAGAAGCAGTTGGATGATGGTTTCCTCGCTGTCACTAATTATCCGCCTTGGGTCGCAAACATTGTGCCAGTTCCGAAGAAGGATGGGAAGGTGAGAATGTGTGTGGACTACCGGGATTTGAACAGAGCTAGCCCGAAGGATGATTTTTCATTACCTCACATTGATGTGTTAGTGGATAATACAGCTCAATTCTCGGTGTTTTCCTTCATGGATGGCTTTTCTGGCTATAATCAAATCAAAATGTCGCCAGATGATATGGAGAAAACAACGTTCATCACACCATGGGGCACTTTTTGTTATAAGGTGATGCCATTCGGTCTCAAGAACGCCGGTGCCACATATCAAAGAGCCATGGTGACTTTGTTTCATGATATGATTCATCATGAAATCGAATGCTATGTTGATGACATGATAGCGAAGTCCTAAACAGAGGAGGGGCATCTGGCAGATATGGCCAAGCTGTTTGACCGGTTGAGACAGTTCAGACTGAGGTTGAATACGAATAAGTGCACTTTCGGAGTGCGGTCCGGTAAGTTGCTGGGGTTTATTGTAAGCGAAAAAGGAATCGAGGTTGATCCTGCTAAAGTAAAAGCAATACGAGAAATGCCTGAACCGAGAACAGAGAAGGAGGTTCGTGGTTTCTTAGGTAGATTGAACTATATTTCACGGTTCATATCTCATCTAACAGCCACGTGTGAACCCATATTCAAGTTATTGAGAAAAGATCAGACGGTCAGGTGGAATAATGATTGCCAAGCGACATTTGAAAAGATAAAAGAATATTTGCAGGAGCCTCCGATTCTGATGCCTCCTGTGGAGGGACGACCATTAATTCTGTACTTGACGGTCCTCGAGGGGTCTATGGGGTGTGTATTGGGGCAACATGACGAGTCTGGTCGAAAAGAGCATGCAATTTACTACCTTAGCAAAAATTTTACCGACTGTGAAACAAGATATTCACTGCTCGAGAAAACTTGATGTGCTTTGGTATGGGCTGCTCGCCGACTGAGACAGTATATGCTGGTTCATACCATTTTATTAATTTCCAAGATGGATCCGATCAAGTATATATTTGAGAAGCCAGCATTGACCGAACGGGTTGCGAGATGGCAAATGATTTTGACTGAGTACGATATTCAGTATACCTCTCAGAAGGCAATCAAGGGGAGTGTATTGTCTAATTACCTCGCCCAGAAACCCATTGAGGATTATCAACCAATGAAGTTTGAGTTCCCTGATGAAGACATCATGTTTCTTAAATCGAAAGATTGTGAGGAACCAATCCCGGAGGAGGGGCCTGACCCTGAATCCGAATGGATTCTGATGTTTGATGGGGCCGTTAACGTGAACGGTAGTGGAGTTGGTGCTGTTTTGGTTACGCCGAAAGGAACCCACATTCCTTTTGCTGCCCGGCTAACGTTTGAATGCACCAACAACATGGCTGAACACGAAGCTTGTATCTTGGGGATTGAAGAGGTGATTGATTTACGGATCAAAAACCTTGTTATCTATGGAGATTCAGCTCTGGTTGTGAATCAGGTTAACGGGAAATGGTATACGCATCAATCTCATTTAATTCCATACCGAGACTATACGAGGAGATTGCTGACGTTTTTCACCAAGGTGGAATTGCGCCATGTGCCGAGAGAAGAGAATCCTCTGGCAGATGCTTTGGATACTCTGGCTGCCTTGATTAAGGTACAGTGGTGGAATCAGTTCCCCGGTGTTGAGGTGGGACATCTGGATAGACCGGCTTATGTGTTTGCTGTTGACATAGCGCCTGATGATGAGAAGCCGTGGTATTACGATATCAAGCACTATCTGGAAACCCAGGAGTATCCTGAGGGAGCATCCAAGAAGGACCGAAAGACTCTGAGGAGGTTGGCCATGGTGTTCTATTTGAACAAGGATGGGGTTTTGTACAAGAGGAATTTCGATTGGGTTTTTCTCAGATGTGTTGATGACAAAGAAGCAATCCACTTGATGAAAGAAGTACACGAGGGGTCGTTCGGTACCCATGCCAGCGGGAATGCAATGGTGAAAAAGCTGTTACGGGCTGGATATTATTGGATGACAATAGAGGCCCAATGTTTCAATTTCGTGCGGAAATGTCATAAATGTCAGATTTATGCTGATAAGGTGCACGTGCCTCCAAATCCGTTGAGTTTGATGTCATCTCCGTGGCTGTTTGCTATGTGGGGCATTGATATGATTGGAAAGATTGAGCCTATGGCTTCGAATGGGCACCGGTTCATATTAGTGGCTATCGATTACTTCACCAAGTGGGTGGAAGCAGCCTCTTATGCGAACGTGACAAAGCAGGTCGTCGCCAGATTCCTCAAAAGAGACATCATTTGCAGATATGGGGTTCCCGAAAGAATCATTACTAATAATGGTTCTAATTTGAACAACAAGATGATGGCAGAGCTGTGCCGGGAGTTCAAGATCGAGCATCACAATTATTCTCCTTATCGTCCGAAGATGAATGGGGCGGTCGAGGCAGCCAATAAAAATATTAAGAAGATTGTGCAGAAGATGGTCGTGACCTATAAGGATTGGCACGAGATGTTGTCGTTTGCATTGCATGGGTATCGAACCTCGGTGCGTACATCTACTAGGGCAACGCCTTTCTCACTTGTGTATGGGATGGAAGTCGTGTTACCAGTTGAGGTTCAGATTCCTTCGTTGAGAGTCCTGATGCACGTGAAGTTGGAAGAGGCTGAATGGGTAAGGACTCGGTACGAAGAGTTGAGCCTGATTGAGGAAAAGAGGCTGGCGGCCATCTGCCATGGGGAGTTGTACCAGCAGCGAATGAAGCGTGCTTTTGACCGAAAGGTGCGACCTCGTGTGTATCACGTAGGAGATATGGTGTTGAAAAGGATCCTTCCTCCTCAGAACGATCGTCGGGGCAAGTGGACACCCAATTATGAGGGTCCATTCATGGTCAAGAAGGGTTTCTCTGGCGGAGCCTTGTTGTTGACGACCATGGATGGTGAGGATTTTCCATCCCCTGTGAATGCGGACGTAGTTAAAAAATACTTCGTATAAGAGACTCGCTTGACGAAAATAATAAAATAGTCCAGGCAAAAATGGGCATCCCGGCGAACCAAAAAAATAAATAAATAAAAAAAATAATAATGAAAAGGTTCGGGCAAAAATTAGGGATAAAAAGGAAAAATTCTACACCCGGCAAGTCGAAAACCCCACAAGGGCGACTTGGGCAAAAAAAGGTATCCCGATGGACTGAAAACCCGAAAGGGTGGTCCAGGCAAAAGAGGGATTGAAACGAACAACTACGTCTAGCATGATCGTTTGTGTTTTGGTTAAGACACATGGATAATCCCCGACAGGGATCGGTCGGAAGCGTCTTATTCAGAAGGCAGAAGGCACGGAGAGTCTTGAGGACATATGGGGTGTAACCGAGTTGGAACTTGATGAGATCACGGGTTCACATTACCATTAGGATAGATTTTTCCTTTTGTGCGCAATTACCTCTTTTTAGGAATTGCTTCCTTTGTATTGCTCAGATCCGAGCCACCTTTTTTTCAAACAATAAAATGCATATTCAGTCAAATAATTTTGTTTTTGTTTTTCATTACTGCTTTGATTGCAAAAACATCCGTTTATTTTGATAAAGAATCTTTGCATTTTGAGACATGGAGGTCCCTTCCGATGCATGTTTATAAGATTGAAAACGTGAAATCTTATTCGGAAGGTAGAGTGACTCAGGTGATGAAATCTTGGCACGCCTGGGGCACGTTTTTATCTGACAATCTCTTTTGCAGGTGCTGTTAGATATTTTCACTCACTTGCAGGTTGTGATGTGAAGATTTTAACAAGAGATCCCCGTGGAGTCCAATCAGGGACAAGGGATAGAAGAATGGTGAAAAGACGATGGAAGAACGTACGACGATCCTGGATGATTAATCAAGAAGACTCTTCAAAGTCTGAGGACTGGAAAGTTTGTACAGATCCAAGGAGTTCGATCTCCGTAGAGTACGGAGAAGTCGAGGATACAAGGTGATGAATCAGAAAAGTCCAGACGAGTCTGGGAGTTCTCAAAAGTGGAAAGCTGACACTGGATTTAGATGGTGAATACCAGGGTTCGACGAGTCGACGGGTGTTCCTTGCCAGATTTTCCTTATTTCCCCTAGCAGGGGTGAGATTATTATATCCCTAGCAAGTCGGAAGATTGTTGTTTTCCCCGCAGAGTGCTTTGGTGGTTTCTTCCCCAGCGAAGTCCCAAGCGGATCGAGTTCGGTGGAGGTCATCCCTGGTGAGGGTTGTCTTTTCCCCAGCAGCAGTGTTATTCCCCAGCAGGTTGGAGGTTGAAGTGTTATCGAGTTCCTCAGCAGAGTGCCTCGAGCTTCCCAGTAGAGTCCCTGAGGGGGATACTTTTATGCATTCATCATTTAGAGAAGCATAGCATATTGCATACCTTATTGCGTAGCATTTCCATGGTTATGGAGCATTACGCTAAAAAAAATCATCATGCATCAGCATTGCAAGCATAAGCTAGTCTCAAGCTGTGGTTACCGTTTGAGATTTGGTTTCGCCGGTTGGTGAAAATTCGACTCAAGCCGTGGTTACCGTTTGAAGATTGGTTCTACCAGTTGGGAGATGTTACTCTGAGGAGTTTAGCATCTTGACGTTGGTTCAACAATATTCCCCAGTAGTGCGATATTGGAGGAAGAATTTCTGTCGGGCGGAGATGGAAATAAAAGTCAAAGAATATTTGAGGTCCAAGAAAAGCAAAAATAATAATAATCCCCAGCGGATGTGGCTCTCAGGCCAGTTTCCGATGTTCAGATCGAAGAAGTTTTCGACGATCAGGTCGAAGTACTTGTGACACTCAGGCCAGTTTCCGATGTTCAGATCGAAGAAGTTTCCGACGATCAGGTCGAAGTACTTGTGGCACTCAGGCCAGTTTCCGATGTTCAGATCGAAGAAGTTTCCGACGATCAGGTCGAAGTACTTGTGGCACTCCGGCCAGTTTCCGATGTTCAGGTCGAAGAAGTTTCCGACGATCAGGTCGAAGTACTTGTGGCACTCAGGCCAGTTTCCGATGTTCAGATCGAAGAAGTTTCCGACGATCAGGTCGAAGTACTTGTGGCACTCAGGCCAGTTTCCGATGTTCAGATCGAAGAAGTTTCCGACGTTCAGGTCGACGCACTTGTGGCATTCAGGCCAGTTTTCCGGTATTCATACCGAAATGGTATTCAGACCGAAGCGACATTTAGACCAGTTTTTCGGGCATTCAGGCCAATCTCTCGGTGTTCAGACCAATATTAATACTCCTAGATTCCGATACTCAGTATTCAGACTGATGAGCGGCGTTCAGGCCAAGGTGGTTCCTGTGTTATCATTTATTTTGGTATCCAGGTCACTATTCCTTTTCGGTATTCAGGCCGACTTTCACTGTACCAGACGAATTTTTCTTTCAAAATCGCTTCTTTGCCGATTCTGACAGGAATTGTTATTTATTTCCCAGCGGAGAGCAAATTGTTCGTCTGTTCTTGGTATTCAATCACTCTTCACCCTGATCATCTGAAACTGAGGCTATTCATATCGACAGATTCACAGTGGATTGAATAGGGGCAGCTGTAACACCTCAAAGTTTGCCCTCCTCTTCTTGGGACTAGCTTAGCATATTTCATTCCATATGTTAGGGCATTAGGCATTTGCATATTGCATATCAAGTGAACATAATGAGGTCTTCCTCCAAAGTCTTTTCAGAAGATGTAGAAGGTACATGATTTGAGGCTGAGGGTCTTATTAAATTGATCACCAACCATCTGAGGGTTTGTGCTTCAATTAGGGTTTTCTTGATTCTTTAAGGAGGTTGAGCATTATCTTGTGAGCAAGGATATATTACCATCATCATGGTTCTATCATCTTCAAGGGCTCCATTGTGCGTGCTCCAGTTCCTCAGGATTAGGGTTTTGACCTCTAGTCAACCCTAATCAATGGCATTCTTCCTACCAGGGTTTCTCAAGGAGAGGAGGATTCTATTGGGATGAGGATCATATGATCATTATATTGGGCTTGTATAAGCTAGGGTTTCATTTCTGAGCCATTTCCCTAAGTGGTAGAGGCTCAAGCTGAT
The DNA here is from genome assembly GCF_024323335.1 of Lathyrus oleraceus. Lineage (NCBI taxonomy): Eukaryota > Viridiplantae > Streptophyta > Magnoliopsida > Fabales > Fabaceae > Lathyrus > Lathyrus oleraceus. The sequence goes on from NC_066581.1 coordinate 95,684,572, forward strand.
CAGAGCATGGCTAGGTCATCTGAGGCCCATAAAAGTCAACTGAAAGTCAACTTAAAGTCAACTGAGGGCTAGGAGGTGGAGAAATGAGTTTCAATACTTCATTCATGTTCAAACAAGGTTTATTTGTCATTTCAAACATCAATATTGAAGAATTTGGAGCCAGATCAAAAGTTTCCCAAAATGGAATGTGACTTGTAATTGAAAGTTTCCAAAAATGGAAAGATTTTAGACCACATTCAACTTAACTTTCCAACATCAAAGAAGCTTCAAATGAATTTTTGTCCAACATTAAAGTTGAAGATCTTTCTCTCCCATTTCCAAAAAGTCCAAGATCATGAGCATCTGATGAATGGTTGAGGAGTTATGAGCAAATGATCATCAAAGGTGCATGGAACTTCAAAGTGGCATAACTTTTGACTCAAAACTCCAAATGAAGCCACTCTTTTTGCAAAATTCTTGTCTTGACCTATATTTTCCAAATCCATCATTGCATTGCATGAAATAACATTACATGATCATGTGTCCATTCATATGCATTTTGGAGGGAAAAGTGATAATTCAAAATTGGTTCATCATGCATGTCAAATACCATTCCAAAATTGTTCATTGGCTGATTTTAAGTGAATCCAAGCATTTGCATGAGGAAATTCACGTGGTGCATGGTCATGAAAGTCCATTATTCATTTTTGGCAAGGCATTTCAATTTTCACTAATCCTAATTAACCATTACAAATTAGGATTAGCATGGTAATTAACATGGCATATAAATAGTAAATCATAACAGAATTGCTCATAATCACACATTCTAGATCTAGAATTTGCTTTTCCCTCCAAAATTCTCTCTCCTTGGATTTCAAAAATTCTCCACACAAACACACATTTTCTTCATAGATCCTTCATTATCATGGAGTTTTGAGCAAGATTCATCCCTAATTCGTGGAAATTGACCAAGATTTGGAGTTGTTCAAGCACATCAATACTTCAATGGAGGTTTGAAATTCAGCAAGATCCAGGGCGTGGCAAGCATCCATTTCTACATCAAGCTTCATAACAAGAGCAAAGGAGAAGATCTACACACTTTTGAGGCCTTGAACACACTGTTTCCATTGACTGCTCTTCAAGAGGTTAGGATTTCGAACCTCTTAATTCTTCAAATCATTGCCATGTTTAGGTAGATCTCATCATGCTGAGAATTCTGATGGTTATAGAATTGAATTTGGTTGAGATTTGGTTGAGATACGTTAGTTTTAAATTTGAACATGAAAAATGTTTCTACTCGATTCGCCTTATTCATGATGATTTAGACTTAGTTGATGCTAGATCCATGTTGTACGTAACACGAGCTTTCGAATGATATAATTTTTGCTGTTTTCTGGAAAAAAAATTGTTGCGTGCATTGTAGCACCACCGTCTCCATGAAGAAGACGGTGGAAACCACCGTCCCTACCACCGCGTGTGAATAGTGACCATGCCGTCTGGTTTTTATGCTAGGGTTTGCCTTGTCATTGCCACGCGAGCGTCCTATTGTCCAAATGAATGGCTGTTGTTCTTTGACTTATCCACGCGTACCTTGGACTAGTGATGTGGCTTGCCACATCAATTAGTGAAACGACCGTGTTTTGCTAAGCGCACATTTGTACACGGATCGATTCCCATTGGCAGCGCTTGTGTGATTTATTTCTTCAGCGCCTTCTATTTTTTCATGTACCTGGTTCGATCCTCACATGATGCATTTCCACTTTTCATTTCAAATTCCATTTTTAACATTTATTTCATATTATTTCCAAATATTTTCCTTAACTTCCAAAATTCATAACAAATAGAATACTAATCCAATTTAACTCAAATTTTTTCCACATGATCTGTTGAATGTCTATTATTTTGTGGTTGTGATTTCATGATTTTATCATTTCTGGAATTTTAATTATGTTGGCTTATTTGAACATGTGTGCAAATGTGACATGTTGTACCAATTCTCTTGTGAAATTCTCATACATTGTCCAATTGATTTGAAATTTGGTATGCTGATTCCCAACATGTTGCTTGATTTTTGAGGATTGGGTGTGCATTTTTATCATTTTCCATCTCTGTTTTAGGCACATGAATGTATGGTGTGACAATGTGTCACACAATTTGATGTCATACTTGTTCATTTTCATATGCATGTCAATTGAGCTTTTCTGTTTACAATTTTTTGCATGATACTTGTGTATAACATGTTGTGTGCACATAAAAATTTCCATGATTGTTTGATTCATTTCTGTTTTAATATGGAATTTTGATTCTTGATGTCCAATTGTGTGCTTTGTAATTGCCTTTGCCATATCTTTCTCATGTGATGACCTTGGCTAATGCTTTAGACTTGGTCCTTTTTAGGACATGTTCTTGCTTGAATAAATATGCTTTATGTTGAATATTGGTTGCTGTTTTGACTTTTTGCTTTGCCTTTGACCCTAGTCTTGGACTAGTGGTTTGTACTCATCTTTTGAGCTTTGTATTTCAGGTTCAAGCTATTAGTCCTAATGGTTGGTGTTGATCTCATGACTTGAGATGCAAATTTGCTTTGTCCACTAACACTTGTTACATTGTAGGATCATTGGTGATGAACTCACTTGAGTTGTTGAGTTATTGACTTGCCTTGTGTGCATATTGGTTGTAACACTGTTGACTGTTTGTTGGATTTGTCTGAATGTGAATATTGACTTATTTGACTTTCTTACAGGTACTTTAGTTGCTTTAGCTCATTGCTTGAGTTGCTTTGCTTGTCGTTGGCATACCACCTAGGTAATCATCCTCTAACTCCATGTAGTCTGGAAGCCCTGTCGTTTCTGTTTGGCAGGCATTTGGCTGAAGTCCTCCTTAAGAGGCAATGTCTGTGATTATTTATATTTGTGCCATGTACTTCAAGTCCTCCTAAGTGAAGAGGCAATTGGTAGATAGAAAGGATTAGTAATCAATCCCCTGCTAATCGTTTGAGTCGTCCATTATGCTTGCACTACGTGCTGATGCTCTTGGACACGTCCCCCAGATCTTGTACAGTGGCAGTCAAGTGGAGTAGGGTCCCTCATTCTGGACCCCCACGTTTTCATTGATTCAACCTCACCCAGGCTCGGGTTAAGAGCTATAAGGTCCAACCCTCATTACCTTTCATCTGCTCACCCTGACGGTCAATGTCAGTGGTTAAGAGCCTCAGACACCCTTTTCAGTGTTGGCTTGTTTGTCGAGGTTGATATGACCCCTTGACTAAAGCCCAGCCTTGTATGAGCCGCTTGTTTGCATATAGAGTGTGATGATTGCTTTTGATGTTTATCTGCTTTTGCTTCTCGTCTCCTTTCTATAGGAGTCGTATGATCAACTTTTGAGGAAGTTGAACGTACGTAGAGATAGACTTGAGTTGACTCACTGCCTGTGTGAGTCAAACTCTTGTTAGAGACCTCAACCAAGGGTTATAATTTGCATGATGACTATTAGGCTCGAGTCAGTCTCCCTTTTAGTCCGTTATTCCCTTGGTCTCTGGTTAGGAGAAAGTTTCTCCCCTGTTAAGGGGAACTACGTCGCCCTGATCCTCATACCAGATGAGGTACGTAGGCAGGAGATCGTGCGAGATCTCTCCGGGCGCCCTTTTTCTTTTTTTCAACCCTTTTGTGTGGTGTGTGTTAGGAGATGGATGTAAGCCCAACGATTGGCATTCGGTTTCCTGTTTGTGTTTCTTTTGTTCGGAGTCGGACATAAGACCAGCCATTGGCAGTCTGTTTCCTTGTTGAGTTTCTTTTGACGTCTCAACGTCCTTGTGTCGTGTTTTGTTTCGGCGTGCGTTAGCCGAACTACGGTAGCTCTGATTCTCATTCCAGATGAGATACGTAGGCATAGGATGCGATATCCTAGCGAGCACGTCTCCCGTTTCCCATTTCCCCGAACTACGTCGACTCTGATGTTTGTGTCTGACAAACTACGTAGGCCCAGGATGCGACATCCTGCCGAGTCCGCTTCCGTCTTCTTCCATCTGTGTTTTAATCCAGTGTGTGTGCATTCTTTGAGCAGTTATTCAGCAACCTTATTCTTTTCTTTTGAGCGTGGATCCCGTCGAGTACGACGGACGTGAGGGGTGCTAATACCTTCCCCTTGCGTAACCGACTCCCGTACCTTGCAATCTCTGGTCGTAAGACCATTCCTTTCCTTTTTCCAGGTTTACTTCGAGCGTTTCCTTTCCCTCTTTTGGGATAAATAACGCACGGTGGCGGCTCTGTGTCTTTTTCCCGCCGGTTGTTTTTCGCGTTGCGACAATGTGGCAGTAGACGCTGTTCTTGAGGAGGAAGTGGAAAAATGTCTGTAACCACCTTCTGTGTGTCACCTTTCTTCAGACCATCTTCAATTTGTTCATCAATTACAACTTGATTTGGGAGGTCTGTTGTCATGCTATCCAAGAATAGCCCAAATACCATTTCAACTCTGTCAGTGATCATTCTCTTTTCCATGACTCTTCGATGATCAGTGTCAGTAAATTGTTCTCTTTCTGATGGACAAATGGACAAGGTGAGTTTTTTTGGTTGACATGCATGAGATACAAATGAATGAATGCTTATGTTGGGTATGGAACGCAAATAATTATACAACATCCATAGATTCAAAGCATTGTGGCATAATAACCCAGGTTCAAAATTCTGGCATATGTACAACAATGCAAAATAATCGGGATAATCTACTTATACTTCCCGATGGAGGATCAAAGGTTCGGCATATCCATGAGGATGAAGGTATGTAGAGTATATAGTTTCCTCACTTAAACTCATATCCCCCTCACGGGTAGGTACTATGCTCCAAAGGTGGTCCCTTAGAGTTCTCCCAGAGTCATCGACTCGAAATGAAAATACCCTGTTGTAGCGAATTCTTGCAGGACAAAAGTACTTCCAAGTGAATCTAGTCTGAGAGTGGCTCTCGTGACAATCCAACACGTGAAACACAAGTGTACACGACTATCCACAAGTCTAGCACGTGTGTCTACTAAGCTCGGGGATAGAGCTTCTCTCATGTAGTATAACCCTAACCTAACAACAGATATACATATATCCAGAATATATAGAGCATGAATATTTAAAGCAGTAAAGAAATGAGATAAATAAACATAAATATAAAGGCAATTAAAGCATGTAAATAAACACCCAGACATGCAAGGAAACAAACAAAACTAGGATCGACTCTTTTAAGCTTGAAGCTAAATCCCCAGCAGAGTCGCCAGCTAAAGCTAGCGGAAATATACCTGAACGTGTCGCATGCTCGAACGTACAATAGAGTCTCCATCAAACTTTATTTATTCCCGAAGGAAATGGAAAACATCGACAAACCCCTAGGGAAGAGAAATCTGGGTAAGGAATTAGGTTATGCAAGGGGAAGGTATTAGCACCCCTTACATCCGTTGTACTCAACGAGAACTATTTTGATTGTTCTTTGCTTGGATGGGTGTTTGTAGCGGTAAATTCATGACTATCAAGCTATGGATAAGCTTAACGTCAATAAAACTAGAGTCGTCACCGCACTTTTATTGTTTCCGAAGGAAAAGGGAAAAGTACGAACATAACCCAAAGATAAGAAGTTTTCAAATCAAAACTAATAAAATGCCAGAGATTACAGGTAAGGGGGTTGGTTGCACAGATGGAAGGTGTTAGCACCCAAAGTGTCCTAGGTACTCCTAGGGAGCCTTTTTTATATGTGGATGTGTTTTTGGTATAAAAGATGTTTGAAACAAATAGAGTGTGGGGATGAGAAAAAGAATTCATTAATTATATTTTTATGTTTAACAAGACCTACGGACTTGTGCCTAAGTACCAACATAAAAATGAGGGATCAAAACCTCGTAGTTTGTGGTATCAATTTCAAAATGAATGGGTTGCTTTTAATCAAAATTATAATTTAAAAGAGGCACAAAGGGCCCAAAAGTTTGCATGAGTGTTAATTATTTTTGTCTTTTGAAATTTTAAGTCAATATGGTTAAGTTCATTTACAAGTTTGATTAAGAAAAGAGTTTAAAAATGCAATGGCATAAGGCCAAAGTTTCTAATTTTGCAATAAAGTCTAAGTTTTGAAATCACAAGCAAAGAAAGTTTTTGAAAAGGGGGAGAGATTTTGAAATTTAAGAAATGGGAGAAGATGAAGAGGCTATCCTAAGCATAAAAAATAAAAGTTAAGAGTTGAAAAGATCTGACCAATGGGATGCAATCCAACAGACAAGAATGTCATATAGAAAACCCGATTTCCGTTTGGACTTTGAATCAAGAAATAATCAACAAGCAATTAGCAATATGAAGAGCAAGGCATCAAATAAAGATGGTCACTGATCACTGTGATTTGCAAGTGCACGAATAATGTCAAAGTAATATAAAAGAATATCGATCCCACAGAGACCAATCGCCAATCTATCGAATACTATCGTTACGGTGTTTATCTAAGGAGGTATAAAAGAGATATTGGGTTTGTAAAATAACGGTAAATAATAAATGCAGGTAAAGACATGTTGAATGTAATTCACATCAGTTAAGTGATGTTTCGATTGTCTAAATAGAACTACTTATGAGGCAATATTTTCTACTCTTGAAAAGAATCCATTTAATAGGAACTATCGCTTTCACGTATTCAGAACTGAGTTTACCCTTAAATTAAGGCCTTTTATTGTCACTTATAAAAGGTGCACAGAACGCTAAAGTAGTAAACCTATTTTTAAGAAATGAGACTCGTAAACTTAGTTGAAAAGTAATTTTGATTTGGAAAGTTTACCCAAGGAGTTTACTGATTTTAAACATATCAACTCGTCCGAAAACAGTTTCAAAAATAGTTTTTCCTTAAAGTGATAAAGATTCCTAGTTACTACGCCAGGGTGCTTTCACACTCCTCGAATAATTAAAACTAACCAAGTTTGTTTTAGAAAACTCAAGTTAAAAATCAAAACAACCTTTAAAGTATTTCTACAGATTTCAATATGTGAAACATTACTTTAACCGCGATCCTTACATTCTAACCTTTAAAAGATTTAGCCAGACATGGTAACACAAACGAACATAACGGTGTTAATCATGATGAAAAGTTTGTTTTAGAATGTGAGGCGTAAAAAGCGAGTAAAGTGCGTAAAATAAATAAAGTAAAGCGAGTGCGGAAAATAAATAAAGTAAAGTGAGTGCGGAAAATAAATAAAGTAAAGGGAGTGCGGAAAAGAAATAAAATAAAAGCAATGCGGGAAATAAATAAAATAAAAGCGATAAATAAGAACCTGCTCCAAACGGAAGCTTCAATTCTGGTACAAAAATAAACCTCCGACTCCTGAAGCTAAAGACGACAACAACTCGAAGTGACCCAACTCAATCTCACAATGGTGCGATAACCCCCCGATGTGACGGATTATCGCTATTACAAATGATAATTATATGCTTAGTGTTGTAAAACTAAGTTGAATGCTAGAAAACGAAATGAAATGACCTATTTATAGAGATTCTCAGCAGTTTGTAAAGACCATAGTGCCCTCCAACTTCCCCTTAGTGGGCTTTAGTGGGAACGTGATTTCCAAAGGTGGTGCCCGCCATCCCTTCATCGATGTAATCAAATTCTCCCACACTTAAACCTTTGCTTGTCCTCTAGCAAAACTCTTTATAGTTTATGCAAGAAAATCAGTATCAACTAGAGTTAATTCGAGGCAAAAATACTTATGAGTTCATTCTAGGAATGTATCGATAGGTACTAACGAATCGAACTAAGGGTATTGTAGTGACAGTTCCCGCAATTGCGGTCGTACGCTTCGTTCCTATACAAATCAATCCACATCACCCCACCATACCTAAGCCTTCTTTTTGTTTTCCTAAAGTCCTTTTCATTCAAGTGCAATCACATTAAGCCCGTTATCTGTACATACTAATAGTAAAGTGACTGGTTAGTGATTATGATCTTAAGCATGGGGCTCTGGTACATAAGTTGGTGTAACCCTTTTATTCAACCTAATTTGCAGTTGTGGGGGATTGGATCGTAATCCACCCTACCAAGTTCAGCACCAGATACCTCTGAACCAACAAGCAAATAGGCTTATTATTTTATTTTTCTAAGCATGGGGCTCCGATACATAAGTTGGTGTAACCCCTTTATTCGACCCAATTTACAATTGTGGGGGATTGGATCGTGATCCACCTTACCAAGTTCAGCACCAGATACCTCTGAACCAACAAACAAATAGGCTTATTATTTTTTTTTTCTCCTGCATGTTCCGCATATGTTTTTATTTTGCTGGGTTAAATGACCGTGTGAGAGTCACCTAGCCCAGATTTTCATGCGGTTTGGGAACAAAACAGGGATTTTTTTGATCATTCACTTATTTTCATCGGTCCCCTACGTAGAGCATGCTTAAGCCGGAGCTGACTGCTAGGATAAACTACTTAAGGACCTATTTGGAACAAAAACTGGGGCTACAACATATGGGGTATCGGGATCGACTCTTATAATCATGAAGCCTAAGGTGTTAAGACAATACCGATTTTTGAAAAATTTTTCCCAAGTCTTTTACATCCTATTATAAAGTTGTCTTGTAGCCTGAATGTTCAAGATGTACTGGTTTCTTGGCTAATTTTTTTTTTGATAAGGTTAAAGAAATGGGGGAAATAAGGATACACTCACACAGATGACTCGTCAGACACATGTTTTTTTATTAAAAGGAAAAACAAGCAACTAAAATAAACAAAACATACTAAAAATAAAAGAAAACGGTAAAAAGCGATACAAGTAAAGGAAGGCGATTAAAAAGCAATAAAAATAAAGGAAAAATGAAAAGCGATAAAATCTCCTCCCACACTTAAATCGAGCATTGTCCTTAATGTTTAGATATGAGATAGGGTAGGAGTAACCTGGAAGAGAGAGAGAGAGAGAGCTAGGGGTGAGCACCGGTACCGTCACTGTCACCGCCCTGGTCAGGGTGCCTGGGTCGACGATGTCTGGATCGAGTACTAAGTCCTTCCTATAGCTGCTGAGAGAGACCTAGGAGAGATCCTTGGGTGGCCTCGATGAGAGCGAAGAAGTGACGCTCATTAGATTGTCGCATGCGTTGTTGCTCATTAGTGATCGCAAGCAAAAACTCAATGACAGACTGATGTGCTCGCTCACTACGCTGCTGGGAAGCTACCATAAAACTCATATTGTCTGACAATTGTTGGTTTATGGTGTTCAAGAAGGTGTCACGCCTTTCCTCTCGAGCCAGGTGCTCGCGCCACATCTCCTCGGTGATGTAGAAACCGGGAGTGGTACCTGCAAAAGGGTTAGAGGAAGAAGGTGTGATGTGTGCAGGTGATGCAACAGGAATATCATGAGCTGGTGACTGGTCGCGCCGGTCGTACTCATCACCGGTTCCTTGCCCTTCGTCCATAGGAACGTTAGGTGGCAAAGGACCGGTAAAGGGCGGAGCATTAAGATCGTATGTCCAATTCCTCGCATGTCGCACATCCGTACGCTGAGAGTAAGGTAGGACAACGTTGGGTACAACTGCACCATGTATCATAAGGTAGAAACCACCTTCTCGCCGCACCTTGCATAATTTCATATCTTTCAAAAACTTCAAGTTAATGGTGCGGTGAGGGAGTGGTTCCAAGGTGGCTAGCTCAACGTGTAGATTCAACGCTCTAGCAATGGAGATAACTAAACCACCGAAAGAGATGGTTCCTCCTTTCTTAAGGATGGCAGACATATGGGCCAATAAGAAAGGAACAGGATTGATCCTGCGATTAGTGAGGAAACCCTGTAAAAATAGCGATTCTCGGGCATTTACTTTGTTAGAATTTTCCTGGCTAAATATAGTACATGCCAAAAGGTATCTAAAAATACGTATGGCTGGGTTATGGATATTAGAAGCCAAAATTCCTTCAAAGGAAGTGACATTCACATTAGATAATCTATTCCAAAAAGTAAATGCCTCGAGTGCCCATTCGATATCTAAGGGCGTCTCACAAATAGCACCATCACCATAAGGCATTCCGAGCAAACCCGCTAAAGCATTGGTAGTGTACTCGTATTCTACATTAAACATCATAAAATAAACGGTACCTACCGTGCTAGTAGTGCCAGGATGGACATTGTAAATCAGAGAACTTAAAAATTCCCTAGTGAGCCTATAGGTGGGTGCTTTACTAGCAAAAATATCGTGCAATCCTAAATTGTCTAGCATGTGGAATACACTATGATATGTGCCTAGAGTGTACAAACAGTCTTCATCGACATACCTGGTAGAGAGGATCTCCCGAGTTTGCAATCTTTGCAAAATCTTATTTTGTCGCTCACCGGGCTTTCCTCCACGAAGAGTGATGTCGTTAAACTCCATTCCGACCATTAATGGAGGTTGTAGAGAAAAATGAGTAATTATAGAAAAGAAAGGAAAAAAATGGAATTTAATGGATTTTTGGTGGAGAGTTGGAGAAGTGAAGATGGAGAATTGTTGGTTTGTAGTGAAAGTGAGAAGATTGGAAATTTTTATGAATTTGGTGGAGTTTGGAGAAGAAGAGAATAGGTTTGGAAAGGTTGAAGAAGGTATAAATAGTGGAAAAGGTAAATCTGACCGTTACGTTGTGGCACCCGCCATGGAGCTTATGGCGCCCGCCATGTCTTCGGATATGGTTTGGGTCGGCTGTGTTGTTTTCTTCTTGGGCCTTAATCCTTCCCGTCTTTATTTTTGTAATGGGGAGTGTATGTAGGTATCCACGAATGCTGTTTATTTTTTGTTTTTGATTTTAAGCTTGATAAAATAAATTGAAACGAAATAAAACAAAACAAAATAAAACAAAACAAAATAAAATAGTAAAGTAAAACAAAATAAAACAAAATAAAATAATGGACATAAAAAAACATAATAATTGATATAATGCATATATATATGAAGAGTCAATAATAATTCACGAGTCCAGAGATCTTAGGAAATAAAGCAAGCATAATGTCATAGGAAACGATAAAAATAGACATGAATAATAAGTAAGGGAAAATAGGGAAATTCAAACGGTATTTCTGGGTCCATGATAGCATCAACGCTCGGGATATAGTGGAGTCTCCTCGACTTCGTAGCCTCGAAGCTCCGCGATCCGGCGTCGGAGATCGGTGATCTCATCATGCAGCATATCAATCTCGGTGTCATGTGAGGCAACTGCTACCTCGACCTGCAGGGAAACGTCAGCAAGCTCCTGGCGAAGCTTGGCTATCTCCATGCGAAGGTTAACCAATTCGGACTGCATGCTCGGAGTCTGGAGATTAGGATTGTTGGTACGGACTTTAATTCTGATTGGTGCAATCTTCGGCGCATCTACTGTCTCTCCCTGCCCTTCTATGGCGTAGACCCAGTTGGCCTGATCAATGACACAAGTCACCTGAGGGTCAGGTAAAGTGAAGTAGTGAATGGTCTCACCCTCAATTAACAGTCTGTATTGATCTGGATGGAAAGAGGATCTCCTCACCAGACCACGGTCCAGACAGAAATTAACATCCATCAAGGTGTAACTGCAATAAGGTGTCAGGTAAGACAGTCTCCTATCGAGTCCCAGGGCTGAGGCTATGTGAGTCGCCGTTCTTCCGACATGTATGGGGCTCGCAGAAGAGCGAGCATTAAGGTATAGGCTCTCGATCAAGAAAGCTCCACAGTCTACCGGGCATGACTGAGTAGTATAGTACATGAAGAAGATCTCTTCAGCACTCACATGCGCATCAGGGTCACTCTTCCCCAGGAAGGTGTGGGCAATGATCATCTGGAAGTATCGGAAAGCAGGGTTGTGAATCTTGTTGGAGATTTGGGTTGAAGGGTCAGGACTACCTCCACACGTGATATCGCTCCAAAACTTCTCGACGTCTCGGATCAGAAAGTAGCTCATGGGGAGCTCGGATGAAGCATCATAGGCAGTCTGGAAACCAAGCAAGTCGCCGAAACGCTTGTGGTTGAAGGTGTATTCTGCCCCAAACAATCTGAAGTTAATGTATCCTTTATCACTGGCGTGACCAACATAAGGCTCGTAGACAAGCGAGCTCAGGAACTCCAAAGTCAGGTTCCTATAAGTCACGTGCATAACATCTATATATTCATCCCACTATAATTGATTGCATAAGTGCCTGACACTAGGCTCAATGCCTAATGCCTCCATGCACCTCGAGTCGGGATATCTAGTAGGCAGCAACGGGTGCTGTGAAAGCATGGTGTAGCGCTGCTCTTGAACTGGGTCATGAAATATTACTGGCATAGTGTCGATATTCTCCATTCCTGAAAAGTTATATTAGAAACAGAGGACACTTGAAATCACAAATATTATAACTGCTAGTCTCCACACAGATATACATACATATAAAACAAATAAATATAAATTGAATATAGTAAAAGTAAAGGAAAAGAAGTCATGGGTTTCCTCCCATGCAGCGCTTGTTTAACGTCATTAGCTTGACGATTCGAACTTTATATGTTAGAGGTAGGAACTGGAGGGTCGGTCAGATTTTGGTCATGACATTTTGTGGGAATGTCACCTCCTTGGTATTGCTTCAATCTTTGTCCATTTACCACGAATGGATTACAGGAGTTGTTCTGGATTTCAACTGCTCCAAATTTCGGGGATTTTGGACACCTCAAAGGGGCCTGTCCATCTCGAATGCAACTTACCTGGAAAAAGACATAATCTCGAATTGAAGAGAAGAACAAAGTCTCCTATATTAAATTCCTTTTTCGCGATCCTCTTGTCCTGCCAAGCTTTGGTTCTCTCCTTGTATATAACGGCATTCTCGTAAGCGTTCTGGCGAAGTTCCTCCAATTTATGGATATCAAGGATTCGCTTCTTCCCAGATGCTAGGTAATCTAGATTTAGGGTCTTAATGGCCCAATACGCCTTGTTCTTGAGTTCAAAAGGTAAGTGGCATGACTTCCCGTAAACCAACCGGTACGGTGTAGTTCCCATGGGAGTCTTGTAAGTAGTTCTGTAAGCCCACAGTGCTTCTGTTAGCTTTTCAGACCAATCTTTTCTAGATATTGATACAGTTTTCTCCAAGATCTGCTTAATCTCTCTATTGGATACTTCCACTTGACCATTAGTCTGGGGGTGATATGGTGTTGTTACTCTGTGTTTCACTCCATATTTCCTTAGGAGCTTATTAAATATTCTGGATATAAAATGCGATCCACCATCGCTTATGACAAGTCGTGGAACTCCAAATCTGGGAAAGATATTGTTCTTGAACATCTTGATGACTACTCTTGTGTCGTTGGTGGGTGCGGCTATAGATTCTATCCACTTGGACACATAGTCAACTGCTACCAAAATGTACTTGTTTCCCAATGAATATGGAAAAGGTCCCATGAAATCTATACCCCAAACATCAAATAGTTCTACTTCTTGGATGTTCTTCAAAGGCATTTCGTCACGTCTTGATATGTTTCCAGCGTGCTGGCACCGGTCACATCGGACAATATAAGCATGGACATCACGCCATAATGTCGGTCATTAAAGACCAGCTTGAAGGATCTTAGCGTATGTCTTGGATGTGCTTGAATGTCCACCATAAGGTGAAGAATGACAATGTTCTATGATGTTTCTGACTTCTTCTTCCGGGACGCAACGTCGAAATATGTTATCAGTTCCTCTTTTGAAAAGGAGTGGTTCGTCCTAATAGAAGTGTCTTATATCTTTAAAGAACTTCTTCTTCTGTTGATAGTTGAGGTCAGATGGTAGGATATCAGCGGCTAGATAGTTCACAAAATCAGCGTACCATGGTACTTTGCTAATTTTTGAAATCGTCCCAAGGTTGTCTCTGTCAGGTTAAAGGGGAGTGGTATCTATCTTAGCTACTAGTCTGTCATAGGTGAAGTCATCATTTATAGGTAAATGATCTGGCTTTAAATGCTCTAATCTGGAAAGATGGTCAGCAACTACGTTTTCTGTTCCTTTTTTGTCTCTAATGTCTAAATCGAACTCTTTTAGCAAAAGGATCCACCTGAGTAATCTAGGTTTTGCATCCTTTTTTCTCAGAAGGTAACAGATAGCTGCATGGTCTGTATAGATTATAATCTTAGATCCTACAAGATAAGACCTAAATTTATCGATTGCGAAAAGTACAGCTAGGAGTTCCTTCTCTGTTGTTGTATAATTTAATTGAGCGGCATCTAGGGTTCTACTAGCGTAATATATTACATGTAGTTTATTATCTTTTCTTTGCCCTAAAACAGCTCCTATAGCGAAATCGTTAGCATCACACATTATTTCGAAGGGTTTAGTCCAATCTGGGGTTTGTAGAATGGGTGCTGAAATTAATGCTTGTTTTAACTGGTTAAAGGCTTTGATGCATTTCTCATCGAAAATAAATTCGATGTCTTTCATCATAAGGCCGGTCAAGGGTTTTGTTATTTTAGAGAAGTCTTTTATGAAGCGTCGGTAGAAATCGGCGTGTCCAAGGAAACTACGGACTTCTCTAACTGTCTTAGGAGGCTTAAGATTTTCTATAACTTCTATATTTTATTTATAAACCTCAATGGCTCTTTTAGATATTATGTGTCCTAACACTATGCCTTCTTTGACCATAAAATGGCACTTCTCCCAGTTTAACACTAAGTTAACGTATACGCATCTCTCTAGGATTTTCTCAAGGTTAATAAGGCAGCTTCAAAGTCTAATCCACATACCGAGAAGTCGTCCATAATTACTTCCATGATTCCTTTGAGATAATCTGTGAATATTGACATCATACATTGTTGGAAAGTAGTTGGCGCATTACAGAGTCCAAACGACATTCGTCTGTAAGCAAACGTTCTGTAGGGACAGGTAAAGGTTGTTTTCTCTTGATCCTCGGGGTGTATGGGTATTTGAAAAAATCCAAAGTATCCATCAAGATAACCAAATTAAGAGTGCCTTGTAAGACGCTCCAGCATTTGATCTATGAATGGAAGGGGGAAATGGTCTTTCCTAGTTCCCTTATTTAGCTTCCTATAATCTATGCACATACGTCATCCTCCTTCTATGCGTTTAGCGACATGCTCTCCCTTTTCGTTCTGTACAACTATGATGCCTCCCTTCTTGGGTACCACATGTACATGACTTACCCACTTACTACAGATATCTGATAGATTATACCAGCTTCCAGTAGTTTAAGGACTTCCTTCTTCACCACCTCGTTCATCACAGGGTTGATTCATCTCTGATGTTCTCTGGAAGGTTTTGAATCCTCCTCTAGTGAGATCCTATGCATACACACGGATGGGCTAATACCTTTTATATCAGAGATGTTGTACCCTAAGGCAGAGGGGTATCTTCTTAAAACATTCAAGAGTCGATTCGTCTCCTCTTGGTTTAAGGTGGCGCTAACTATTACTGGGCGGTTCATTTCTTCATCCAAAAACTCATATCTTAGGTTCTTGGGTAGTTCCTTAAGTTCTTGGGTTGGTTTTTGAGAATTAGGTGAAGGGTCTGGAGTAAGATCCAAACATTCGTGAGGTTCCATTTCCTCTAGCTCGTCATCCTTTTCATTCGGGTTTGAAAATGGTTCGATCTTAGGTTCTCCCTAATCGAATTCTCTTATGCACTCATCTACGATATCAGGAATTTTGAAAGAATGAACTCGATCTTTTTGTCCCCTACTTCGAAGGTTAATTTCCCTCTTTTGACATCTATTATAGCTCCGGCTGTTGATAATAATGGTCTACCTAAAAGAATACGGATATCTTCATCTTCTCTTATATCCATGACCATAAAGTCTGTTGGGATATAAAGTTGACCGATCCTAACTGGGATGTCTTCTAAAATGCCTACAGGATACTTAACAGACCTATCGATTAATTGAAGGGACATCTTAGTTGGTTACAATTCTCCTAGGTTTTATCTCTTACACACAGCTAAGGGCATTAAACTTACACTAGCGCCTAAGTCTAGGAAAGCTTTGTCGATCACATGATTTCCTAAAATTCAAGGTATATAAAAACTACCAGGGTCTTTCTCCTTCTTCGCAAGTTTATCCTCGTAAATAAAGTTGCATTCCAAGGGTTTTGGATCGTCGAGCCTACACTTGTTAGTTAAGATGTCTTTGAGAAATTTGGCGTAAGACGGAATTTGGGTGATAGCTTCGGTGAAAGGATTCTCTACATGAAGCTTTTCTATCATTTTTATAAATTTTTGATATTGGTTGTTGACTTTGGTTTGTTTAAGTCTTTGCGGATACGGGATTGGTGGTTTGTATGAGGGCGGTGGTTTGTAAGTTTTATCCTTGGCTTCACCTTCTTGGTTGGTTTGTTTCTCAGGTTCCTCTAGTTCCTTTTCTTGGTTGGTAGGCACATTCTCTTTAGAAGATTTGGACTCGCTCATTGCTGGGTTCTGAGGCCCTTCGTAAGCGGTCCCACTTCTTAATGAGATAGTGTTAGCTTGCCCTCGAGGGTTTAGTTGAGGTTGTCCAGGAAATTGGCCTTCAGGTGTAGTTTGTGGGGCTTGGTTTTGTGCTACCTATGAGATCTGGGTTTCAAGCATCTTATTGCGAGTGATTATCTGATCAACCTTGGTTCCTAATTGCGTTATAAGTTCGTATACGTGAATGTTCGGGTTTAGGAATTCTTTATTCTGCTGAGTCTGGCCCGATATAAAGCTTTCCATGATCTTCTCAAGGTTAGACTTCTAGGGCACAACTTGCATAGGTTGGTTTGGTTTTTGGGCTTGATAACCTTGCGGTCTCTGAGGTGCATTATTTTGGATAGGGTTCTGGTTTCTATAAGAGAAACTTGGATGATTCTTCCATCCAGGGTTGTAAGTGTTTGAAAACGGGTTACCTTGGGCGTAGTTCACTTGATCAGTATTTAGTTTGTTCAAAAGGTTACACTCCGCCGATTCGTGTCCTTTAGATCCACAGAGTTATCACTCTCTGTGGACTATTACTACGGTGTTAGTGTTTGTAGACATATGTTCGATCCTAAGGGCTAAAGCGTCCATTTTTTCCTGCATCATGTCTAGAGAGCTTACCTCATGTATTCCACCTTGGGTCTCCTTTTTCTCTATTGATGCTCGTTCAGTTCCCCATTGATAATGGTTTTGGGTCATATCCTCAATTAGGTCACAAGCTTCTGGATAAGGTTTATTCATCAGCGCGCCGCCTGCGGCCGCGTCGATGCTCATCTTAGTATTATAATGGAGCCCATTGTAGAAGGTATGAACGATCAACCATTGTTCTAGGCTATGGTGTGGGCAGACTCTTAATAGCTCTTTATATCTCTCCCAAGCTTTGAAAAGCAATTCTCCTTGGTTTTGAGCAAATCTAGTTATTTGGTTTCGAAGAACATCAGTCTTACTAGGGGGAAATATCTAGCAAGGAATACTCTCCTAAGGTCTTCCGAGGTAGTTATTGAATTAGCTGGAAGTGAATCTAGCCATGAACGTGCTCTATCCCTGAGGGAGAAAGGAAATAATCTTAAACGAATCGCATCGAGTGAAGTGCCGTTATATTTAAAGGTGTCGGCTAGTTGGATAAAAACTTTTAAATGTTGATTCGGGTTCTTAGTAGCGAGACCCGCATATTGGTTTTGTTGCACTAATTGCAACAAAGATAGTTTTAGTTCGAAATTGTTAGCAGGTATAAGGGGGTTTACTATACTCAAACTAGGTTCCTCATCAGAGGGTTGGGCAAATTCCTTAAGAGGTCGCCTATCGCGATTCTCAGCCATAGCTTTCTTAATTCGGATGAGTAAGAGGCGTGTACGAGTATAACATTCGGGTTCCGCTAAAGGATCTACTAAATTTCCGATACTACGGGTTCTTCGCATTTACTGGCTAATAATGCCTTAGTCTATATGGTGTAACAACAGGGTACGAGATTTGACGAAGTTGGTCCCCGACAACGGCGCCAAAAACTTGATCGTTGTGATTCGCAAGTGCACGAATAACGTCAAAGTAATATAAAAGAATATTGATCCCACAGAGACCAATCGTCAATCTATCGAATACTATTGTTACGGTGTTTATCTAAGGCGGTATAAAAGAGATATTGGGTTTGTAAAATAACGGTAAATAATAAATGCAGGTAAAGACATGTTGAATGTAATTCACGTCAGTTAAGTGATCTTTCGATTGTCGAAATAGAACTACTTATGAGGCAATATTTTCTACTCTTGAAAAGAATCCATTTAACAGGAACTGTCGCTTTCGCGTATTCAGAACCGAGTTTACCCTTAAATTAAGGCCTTTTATTGTCACTTATAAAAGGTGCGCAGAACGCTAAAGTAGTAAACCTATTTTTAAGAAATGAGACTCGTAAACTTAGTTGAAAAGTAATTTTGATTTGGAAAGTTTACCCAAGGAGTTTACTGATTTTAAACATATCAACGCGTCCGAAAACAGTTTCAAAAATAGTTTTTCCTTAAAGTGATAAAGATTCCTAGTTACTACTGTAACACCCTTCTAAAATACCCCAAAATTTAATTAAAACATCAAAACATAAATCAGAGTAAATATGCAACTAAGGGTGTCACACGTGACGCTTCGCACCGTGTTCCAAAATATCTGGTCATACTCATTTATTTATCAAAATAAACATTTGCATAATTCGCAGCGGATAAAATTAACAACAACATGCAAACCATGTAACACTTTACAGGTAAGATCATTCAACAACCAACAATGAAAATAAGGTAAAACATCCCGTCCCGATGTTACATCTACCAGAGCATGACCCACTAAGGAACTACACTAGACTCCAAGGACTAGCTTCTACTCAATCACTGCTCGTTACCTGAAAAATAGTTGTAAGGGTGAGTTCCTCAATCGATATAATAAGCATTATAAAATATCATGTAATGCTAAGTAATTTAACACATATCATCACCCTAATCAGATCACACATATTCAGCAACGGCAATATCAACTCATAATCATCATCATCATCATACTCAAACTCAACACAACCATAAAACACACGTAAAATATTGGAATACATCCATTCATATTATACGCCATACATACATACATTATGCAATGAGACTCCATGCATGCGGTACCGACTATTCGTGAACATATAGTTCAACCTCACCGATCAAATCCAGATACGGCTACCAAGCTCACTAGTCCCACTCATTTGAGACCTAGTGACTCACTCACTAATTCCTCACCATGGGAATTAGCTACCACCCCAAGGGCTATGATATGCACGCTAATCACCTAGCATGCAAACATCAACAACAATCCACAATACTAACTCACTAATTCCTCACCATGGGAATTAGCTACCACCATAAAGGCCACAATATGCAAGCTAAACCACTTAGTCATGCAAACATCAACAATCATCCACAATGGACATATGCTCACACTCTAAGCCATAAACAGTCCATTCATAATTTCATACATGATATACACATTCATCATACATCATCAACATTTTTATCACATAATCATATTATGTCATGCCACATAATCAATCACAGTATTAGCACACTCTACTAATACCTATACTGCTCAAAACAACGGGAAATGGTCCCTACTCTATCATACATCAGCTAAATTACATTACTCAGCTGAACAACCAAAAACTGCACAACAACAGCACAGAAAAATCACAATCCTGCCCATACGCGTACTGCCTAGTCCCATACGCGTATGGCCCAATTCTCAGCCAATCCCATACGCGTACCACCTATCTCATACGCGTATGCTACGCGTACCACTTCCCCATACGCGTACCAACAGAGACCAAACCACGTTCAAAACATCATCTTCCTCATCCATACGCGTAATGCCTAGTGCCATACGCGTACCAGGCCATCTCATACGCGTATTGCCTAGTGCCATACGCGTATGACCAGAAACCAGATTTCCAGATCTGCAATGGTGTTCTCTGCTACGAGATCTCCCAATTCCAACCTCCTACAATCCAATTTTACACAGTAATCGTTCATATCATCTAACACGAATCATACCCTATTCGATTTCACAATTCCTACCATTATTACATCTAATTCCTACGTATTTCTCCAATTAAAACCCGTATTTCGTTCATCCAATATTTCATAATTTTCAGCATATATCATTCTAATCAGAGTCAAATCCATGGTTTATCACTACCCACTACATGTTATCCCATAATACCCATTAATCGACGATAAACCCCCCTTACCTGAGTTAATCCGGCAATTGATTATTTGACCCTCAAGCTTTTCCTTTCTTCAACCCTTGTTCTCTTGCTCTTTGCCCTTTTCCACTTTTGAGTCGTTTTCTGTTTTCACGTGAAAACCTCTTTTTACCAAATGGGACTCTTTTTACTAATTCCAACATTATATTCCAATAATAATAATCCAATAATTCCAATTATTTAATTAAATTAATAAATATAATATTAACTTAAATTAAATAATTATCTTATTTTTATCGGGGTGTTACAACTACGCTAGGGTGCTTTCACACTCCTCGAATAATTAAAACTAACCAAGTTTGTTTTAGAAAACTCAAGTTAAAAATCAAAACAGTCTTTAAAGTATTTCTACAGATTTCAATATGTGAAACATTACTTTAACCGCGATCCTTACATTCTAACCTGTAAAAGATTTAGCTAGACATGGTAACACAAACGAACATAATGGTGTTAATCATGATGAAAAGTTTGTTTTAGAATGTGAGGCGTAAAAAGCAAGTAAAGTGCGTAAAATAAATAAAGTAAAGCGAGTGCGGAAAATAAATAAAGTAAAGTGAGTGCGGAAAATAAATAAAGTAAAGCGAGTGCGGAAAATAAATAAAATAAAAGCAATGCGGGAAATAAATAAAATAAAAGAGATGCGGGAAATAAATAAATAAAGCGATAAATAAGAACCTGCTCCAAACGGAAGCTTCGATTCTGGTATAAAAATAAACTTCTGACTCCTGAAGCTAAAGAGGATAGCAACTCGAAGTGACCCAACTCAATCTCACAATGGTGCGATAACCCACCGATGTGATGGATTATCGCTATTACAAATGATAACTATATGCTTAGTGTTGTAAAACTAAGTTGGATGCTAGAAAACAAAATGAAATGAGCTATTTATAGAGATTCTCAGCAGTTTGTAAAGACCATGGTGCCCTCCAACTTCCCCTTAGTGGGCTTTAGTGGGAACGTGATTTCCAAAGGTGGCGCCCGCCATCCCTTCATGGCGCCCGCCATGTGTGTAAATGGGGTGAATCATGGGAACGTGGCGGTTACCTCCTAGTTGAGGGTTGGTGACTCATGGCTTCCCCTATAGCGGCCGCCATGTGCAACGTCATGTGTGTAATTTCGCCGAAAAACCATAATTTTAGGTCTTTTTGCTTCGTTTCTTCCAAAAGAGTCCGAAAGAGCTAAATATCTGAAAACAATAAGGTATTATGCATGAGATCAAAATAAAAGTTGCATCAAGACCATGGAGCAGATGAACTCAAGTGGATCTAAATACTTGCATCATATGAAAACCCAAATCACAATAACTTGGGCTCGGAAATGTTGGCATTGGCCAAATCCTTTTGCATATGGAATGTTGCCTAATTCTAAGTCCAAAAGTTCAAATCAAACCCAACAATCCACACAAATATTTTTTAGGGTTTTTGTTGTTTATTAAGTATTTTAAGGTCTTAAGACCATAAACACAAACAAAATACACAAACAAATATATACAATCACAATATATGGCTCAAATGAGCAAAGTGAAAATGACATAAACATAAACAAGTTAAATGATATGTAAATGGAAATGAATGGTAAATGACTTGAAATTAAATTGCATCAAGTAAATGACTTGAAAGTAAAGCAAAGTTAATAATAGTTAGTGTCAGTCAAAGTTAATTAGATGTTATTGGAGTTTTGCTTTTTAATTGATTAAGTCATTCTTTGGAGAACACTCAATCATCTATTCACAAGCAGGAATCCTTGAACCAAGACATCTTCGAAAGGAAGGAAAAAAGGCCAAGTTTCCACACAATACCATGAAAGATGGGAGACTTACAATATCACTTACTAGAATGTTATGCCTTTAGAGTCAAATTTAGCTCTATGTTAAGGAATCGTAGTTGGACTTATGTAGAAGTCACAACTATCTGAGACCGGGCAATAAAAATTTAGGTGCTACTGCATGTTAGAGATTTGGTATAATGAACCAAACTCCTAAAACATACCACACACTAAAAGAAAAAGATCAAAGGATGGACCAATCTCATCCATACTTGTATTGGTTCATCTAATACAAGGTTATTGATGAACCAATTAGCCTTAGGATTTGGAGATTTCATTGGCCAATGAAAAGGATGGGAAAGAATGTGATTGAAGATGAAGAGAGAAGGGAGATGAGAGAAACACAAATTGGTCATGGGAGGAATTATATCAAATTAAAATCATTCATTCATTTTGGGAGATGAAATGTGCATTTCATCAATCCCCTAAATCCAATGATTTTAACTCAACAAAAGTTAAATCAACCTTGACCAAGGCCCAAACACATAGTTAAACATCACAAGTCAATAAAAATGGTTCATCATAATTTTTACACAATTAATCAATTAAAGATCAAATTAAAAATGCATTTAAATTCATTTTAATTTGGTCAAAACCTAAAATCTCTTCAAAACACCAAATAAATGGCCAATAGATTTATCATATGTCAAGCAAGGTCAAAGGACCTTAGACAAAAAAATTAATGATTTTTGAAAAGTCAGAAGTATATTTAAACAATTAAAAATATGCACAAAAACAATTAATTCATAAAAAAATATCAAAATTAATCCTAAAATAATTTTAATTCAGAAAATAAAAAAGCAAAATATTTAAAGATTTTTGGTGAAAGTCCCATATTTTTTGGATTAAAAATGAAATTAATATGAATTAAACAAAATAAAGGGATTAAATGAAAAATCAAAAAATAAAATAGAACTAAAAAAAACAAGGGGCATCAAATCTCCCTCATTACTTGAGGTGGCATATCTGATGGCCACGTGTGCGCTATCCACGATAGACTAGGTCAAACGCGACACACCAATGGTAATTAGAACCAAGGGCCAAGATTAAAACATTTTGAATGGATCTGATAGTTGAGAGGCGTGACAGCACACCACCGGAGCTAGGGCTCCTATCTTCTTTTCCGGTGAACCTCACCGGACTGGTCCACCATCAACCATCACTAAAATGAAATACAAGGACATGGATTTAAAGAAAGAATGCCCAGGACCTCGAATTTGGCCTCAATTTTCTCCAATTCCAGGTATATAAAAAGATACAGGGATTTGAATTTTGAGGATCATGAACTGAGTTGCTTCGATTTGACCTCAAAGGAACTCAATCTTCTTGCCTACATAGGTAGGACTTCAGCCAACCAAAAATTACAAAGAATAGTGAAGAGTTGAGGGAAAATCGAAGATATGAAAATTCTGAAAAATTACCTTCGAGGGAGCTTCAACCTTGCTTGATCTTGATTCCAATTGTGCTTGGCTTTATTTCAGAAGCTTGTAGGAAGTGATTAAGATCAGAAAATGGCATGAACTCTTGGAGTTTCAATCTAAAACTAGAATGAGATTTGAAGCTCGATTTTCAAATGAAAACCTTCAAGATTATCCTGTAATGTTGAGGGTTTGGATTGCAGGTTCAAAGCTTGGGCATGAGGTCCTCAATTCTGAGCATGAGGGTTGTATTTATAGGCCATGAGATTCATTTCTACACACTTCCAAATTTTGCCAATTTTAGCAATTCACCTTGAATGCTTGCATGGGCGTGTGATAGGCCCATCAAGTGATGTATCCAGGTCCAAAATTGCTTGAGAATCATGCCGAAATCATGTCATGTGGCCATGCATTTGTGTTTGAAATGTGGAAGTTAAAATCATCCAATTGTTACCTCACATTGCACCCATGTGCAAGTCCTTCATTCTTTGGTCAAATGAGATTATCTTGGCCCTTTTGGAAAGGTGAGATCAAAGGGAACAACTTTCATGTTTAACACGTTTTTATTTAAAGCTTGGATCATGATGAATTTTGAGGTGGAAGTTTGGAAAATCAAACATGTTTGAAAATTTTCTAAGTACCAAGTCAAATGTTCACTTCTTCCACCTTGAATAACTCTTGCTATGTACTTCAAATGGAAAAAGTTCCTTCAAAAAAGTTGTATCTCTTTAAATGACCTATAATCTTTTACCATAAAACAATGACTGTACAAGCAAAATTAGCTCTTGACTTCAACATGAAAGTTGTTTGGAATGTCATTTTGAGTAACGTTTCTCTTGGAAGCATATTCATATGACAAAAATTGTAGGAGATAGGGTCTAGGGAACTCCAGTTTTAACTAGTTGACTTTCTATGGTCAACCACCATGAATCATCTTGCTAGCTTAATCTTCTCTTGATATTTTGGAATCATGGAGGATCATATATGTGTAAGATGATGTAATATGAAGTATCCCTTTAAATGTTTGATCAAAATGTTGATGAAACTTGTTGAAGAAGTCACACAAGACACCCAGATGAATTAGGGTTTCCAAGGCTAACAAACTTCAAGCTCCTGATGAATTCTTGATCAAAATGACATGTGAAGATCATGGGGATCCATATATGATGTCTAGGGTCAATGTGAACCATTTCTTGATTGAAATTCTTGCATTGAGGGTCTTATAACCGAGATATGAGCTTGATATAACATTGGTGAATACACACACTACCTACAAAAGTATCAAACTATATATTGACATATTTTTGGTATTTTGGTTAGTAAATGATGAAAACAAAGTATGATATAATCAAAAGTGTGCTTGGTGATCTCTCCAAATGCAAGCCCAATGAATCAGGGGCAAGGAGGATGCCAAGGTGTGATCCCAAAGCCAATGCATATGATGAGGTAGCATGAGGGATCTTAGGGTCAAAATTAGGGTCTTACAGCTGCCCCTATTTAAGGACATTCTAACTGAGGATGTCAAGGTTAAAACCTTCGTATCAACTTAGTAGAATAGACTTAACTAACAACATATAGAAACGATATTTGGTCCCTAAGAGACCTCATGATGCATATGATATGAATGTTAAAATAATCTTTGTGGGGAAATATGCCACAAAGGAAAAGAATCTGGAGATACTGGAAATCCACAGGAGTACAATGCATTCCATAAGGAAAACTCACTGGGGAGACAGAGACTCATGGGATAAAAAGTTGTGCATAGGCCAGGCTACAACTTAAAAAACTATTGGAGACACAAATAGATTCCATGAAAATAAATCAATGGAAGGACTCGGTCGAGGATAAAGAAGAATCTACAAGGAAAATAGGTAGATCAGAAAAAAACTGAAATACCTGAACCAAACTCAACTGGGGAAGAATAATCTTCAACACAGGAGTACCAGAAATATATTATCCATTACCGATTACTGGGTAGGAAGATAACATAATCTGACAGAGAAGCATCCGTTACTGGTTAGGGTAAACATATCAAGGATGACTCGCTGAGGAAAAAGAGGTGTGTTCGTTACCGGTCACTGGGTAGGAAACAACCTGCTAGGGAAACATATCAAATAGGATTTACAACTACCGGTTATTGGGCAGAAGACCCAAAAAAGAGAAAATTCGTCACTGGTTAAAGTGAACATATCAAGGATAGACTCAAGGGAAGAATATCTGTCATCGGTTAAGATGAACATGTCAAGGATAGACCACCAGGGAGAAAATAGGAATTATATCTATAAGTTACTGGATAGAATACCAAAGAGAGAATATTTGTCATTGGTCAGGATGAACATATCAAGAATAGACTCGAAGGAAAAGTAGGAATTACAACTATCGGTTATTGGGCAGAAGACGTAAAGAGAAGAAAACCCGTCATCGGTTAGGATGAACATATCAAGGATTAACTCTCTGGAGAATGAAATAGGGATTACGACTACCTTTACTGGGTAGGAAACCACAAAGAGAGAATATCCGTCACCGGTTAAAGTGAACATATCAGAGATAGACTTAAGGAAAAATATCTGTCATCGGTTAAGATGAACATATCAAGGATAGACTTCCTGGGGAAACGTAAAACGAATTCGCTGGGGAAAAATAAGAGGAAGGGGATTACTATTACCGGGTATTAGGTAAAAGTAAAGTACCCGTAAATCAAAAAAGAATATTACCAGTTACTGGGTAATAAACTTTTGAGGGACCAAAAAGAAATGGTCAAACAAAGACTCAACCCAATGAGGATATAACTCAGGGGGAGTGGTTTCATCCTGACTAACAACTGGGGAGGAAAATGAAATAATAATCATCCACGAGGAAATAATTAGTGGGGAATGAGAAAGGTTAAATTCTTTCTGCTTAAGGGGATGACATTCTACAATTGAGGGAGGACAGACGCACCAAATCTGTATGGAGAAACAATATCACCATAGCAGAGGATCAGAAAATAAGGAATTAGATGCAATAGCATGCATGATGAAATACCTGATTTATGAATGTGTATGTATATATGATTGATAATTGTGCTGACAAAACAATCACAAAGGATACAAATGTCACTGATTTGAATCATCGTTATAACACTCGGCTAATCTCGACAGAATGGAAGCATCAACTAGAGAAAAAATGTTGGGGATGAATATAAGTCATCCATCTTTGAATATCTCAAACCTGACTGAGGAAGGAGAAAAGATCTGCTGAGGACCTGAAATGTTAACTCTGCGGGGAATTTTAGGTCAACACCATACCAAATAGGAGACAACCTTGCAGAGGACCATAAGCACTGCTCAAGAATCAACGCTGGCGGGGATCAGGAGTGAATTCCGCTGTGGAATTTGCGGGGAGTGAAACTCTGTGCTGGATCCATGCAAACCGTTGAGAATGTGAGCCTACAACTCAGCATGGGGGGGAGATTACTACTCAGCTGGGAAAATTGATTTGCCGTTGGGGAGGAAAAAGTGACCAAACTAACTGCTTGGGGAAGACCAACAATGCTTTGCACTTTAGGACTCACCCGTTCTCAGACTGCTAATGATATTCCTTACTGAAATCGATTGCCTTTTAAAGTAATTGCTTTTATTATTTTAAGAAAATTAATTTTTATTTTATTATTTCAAAATTCCAAAATTATCATCATAAAAATTCAATTCTATTTGGCTGAAAAATAAATAAGAGTAGAAACAATTGGATTAAAAGCTCAACTTTATTTAATAGGATGATAGTCTGTAAATGACAAGACTCCACATGTCTTTACAAAAATTGAAAAATGGTAATTTACCTGGAAAAGGGCTACATTGAATACAATGATCATTACTCTCCCTACCAACTTCAATATCCACTGTGCTCTTGGCTTCGGTTGAGGATGATGAATCAGAGTTGACAGACTTGCTCAAAATTGCTCTTAAGACTGGAGATCAACCGAATACAATTACTTGCCACAATCCCTAATTTTTGCCTAGATTTCCCCAAGGTGGGGTACTCAATCTACTGGGATAAATTTTCTGTTTTATGTCTCTAATTTTTGCCTGGATCGCCCTTTCGGGTTTTCAATCCACCGAGACGCTCATTTTTTCCTAAGCCGCCCTTTCGGGTTTTCAACTTAGCGAGTTGTTATTTTCTTTTTAGGCGAAGTATTTCTTGACTGCATCGACATTTACAGGACGCGTGAACTCTTCAGCATCCATATTTGTAAGAATCAAAGTTCCGCCTGAAAAGGCTCGCTTAACAACATATGGGCCTTCATAATTTGGAGTCCATTTGCCCCTAGCATAAGTTTAAAAGTTAGAATCTTCTTGAGCACAAGGTCAACTTCTCTGAATACACGAGGCATGACCTTCTTATCGAAAGCTTTCTTCATTCTCTATTGGTACAACTGACCATGGCACATGGAAGTCAACCTTTTTTCTTCAATCAAATTCATCTGATCAAATCTGGTCTGACACCATTCATCTTCAGTCAACTTGGCTTCCATCACGACACACAATGATGGGATCTCAACCTCTATCGGGAGCACAACTTCCATGCCATAAACAAGTGAGAAAGGGGTTGCCCCTGTTGAAGTGCGGATGGATGTACGGTACCCATGCAAAGCAAATGGGAGCATCTCATGCCAATCTTTATATGTCACAACCATCTTCTGAATGATTCTCTTGATGTTCTTATTTGAAACTTCAACATCCCCATTCATCTTGGGCCTGTAGGGAGAAGAATTATGATGTGCAATCTTGAAGTCTTTACAAAGAGCTTCCACCATGTTATTGTTCAAGTTAGATCCATTATCAATAATAATCTTACTTGGCACACCATAACGGAATATAATTTGATTCTTGATAAACCTTACAATAACTTGCTTGGTTACATTTACGTGCGATTTCGCTTCAACCCACTTTGTGAAGTAGTCAATAGCCACCAGAATGAAACGATGTCCGTTCGAAGCTTTAAGCTCAATCATGCCAATCATATCAATTCCCCACATGGAGAAGGGCCATGGAGAGGAAATAACATTTAACAGTGTCGGAGGAACATGAATTTTATCTGCATAAATTTGACACTTGTGGCATTTCTTTACAAACTTACAACAATCAGATTCCACTGTCATCCAATAGTAACCTGCTCTCAACATCTTTTTTGCCATAGCATGTCCATTGGAATGAGTACCAAAGGAACCTTCATGGCCTTCAGTCATTAATAAGTCTGCTTCGTGTCTATCCACGCATCTGAGCAAAACCATATCGAAATTTCTCTATTAAAGCACATCACCATTCAGGTAGAAAATGCCAGCTAACCTTCTCAAAGTCTTCTTATCTTTCAAAGATTCCCCAGGCGGGTAAATCTGACTTTGGAGGAAACATTTGATATCATAATACCATGGATTATCATCTTTAGCTTCTTCAACGACAAACACATGAGTTGGCCTATCAAGATGCATTATAGTCAAATTAGGAACCTTATTCCAGAATTTCACCATAATCATTGAAGCCAACGTTGCAAGAGCATTTGCCATCCATTTTTCATCTCGAGGGATATGATAAAACTCATCCTTTGTAAAGAAAGTTAAAATCCTCCTCGCATAATCTCTATATGGTATCATACCGGGTTGGTTCGTCTCTCATTCACCTTTGATCTGATTCACAACCAAAGTTGAATCTCCATAGATGTCAAGATATTTGATTCTGAGATCAATGGCCTCTTCAAGCCCCATAATGCAAGCTTCATACTCATCCATGTTATTTTTACACTTGAAAGTTAATCTAGCTGTAAACAGAAAATGAGTGCCTTGAGGAGTAATAATCACTTCCCCAATGACATTACCATATTGATTAACAACTCTATCAGATACCATTCCCCAACGGGAACCAGGTTCTGGCCCTTCTTCAAGCAATGATTCATCACAATCTTCCATCTTTAAGTACAATATCTCTTCGTCAGGAAAATCATATTGCACTGACTGGTAATCTTCAATAGGTTGGTGAGCCAAATAGTCAGCCAAGATACTACCTTTAATCACTTTTTGAGATCGGTATTCAATATCATACTCGGATAACAACATCTACCAACTGGTAATCCTCCCAGTTAAAGCAGGCTTCTCAAAAATGTACTTGATCGGATCCATTTTGGATATCAACCAAGTAGTATGATTCAACATATATTGACGTAGACGCTTATCAGCCCAAGCCAATGCGCAATAAGTTTTTTCAAGTATAGAATACTGAGTCTCACAGTCGGTGAATTTCTTACTGAGGTAGTAAATTGCATATTCTTTCTTTCCAATTTCGTCTTGCTGACCTAGAACACAACCCATACTCTCGTCAAGCACAGTCAAATACATGATCAATGGTCTTCCTTCAACAGGTGGAGACAGAATCGGAGGCTCAAGCAGATACTCTTTGATACTGTCAAAAGCTTTCTGGAAATCTCTGGTCCAATCACAAGACTGATCTTTCCGAAGAAGCTTGAACATCGGCGCACACGTGGAAGTCATATGTGATATAAATCTTGATATATAATTCAAACGTCCGAGAAAACCTCTAACTTGCTTCTCAGTTTTGGGCGCGGGCATTTCTCGTATTGCTTTGACCACGACATGATCAACTTCAATACCCTTCTCACTGACAATAAAGCCCAACAACTTACTAGAACAAACACCAAAAGTACACTTATTGGGATTCAAGTTGAGTTTGTACTTCCTCAAACGCTGGAATAACTTTAACAAATGCTCAGCATGCTCTTCTTCATCACTTGATTTGGAAATCATATCATCAACATAAAATTTGATCTCTTTATGCATCATATCATGAAAAAGAGTGGTGATAGCTCTTTGGTATGTTGCACCATCATTCTTTAAACTGAAAGGCATCACTCTATAACAAAACGTTCCCTAGGGTGTAATGAATGTGGTCTTCTCCATATCTTTAGGTGCCATTTTGATCTGATTGTAATTGGAAAATCCATCCATAAATGAAAAGACTTTGAATTTAGCTGTATTGTCTACTAACATGTCAATGTGTGACAGAGGGAAATCATCTTTCGGACTAGCTTTGTTCAAATTTCTATAATCAACACACATACAGACTTTTCCATCCTTCTTCGGAACAGGCACAATATTGGCCATCCACCGCGGATACTCAGCGGTAACTAGAAAACCAACATCAATCTGTTTCTGCACTTCCTCTTTGATCTTCACTGCCATATCAAGATGAGTTCTCCTCAACTTCTGCTTGACCGGAGGGCATTCTGGCTTCAACGATAATCTATGCTCCATAATCTCAGAATCTAACCCATGCATGTCTTGATAGGACCAAGCAAAAACATCTGAATATTCTCGAAGAAGATCAACCAACCTCTTCTTAACCTCTGGACACAATTGAGACCCAATCTTGACTTCCTTCACATCATCTTCGGAACCCAAGTTAACTAACTCAATATGCTCTTCAAACGGCTGAATGGATTTTTCCTTATGCTCAAGTAGACGAGACAATTCATCAGATACTTCTTCATCATTAGTCTCTTCTTCAGCCTCAAACACAAGGAAATCAAAGTTTGGAGAGGGAGTAGGATCATTGTATTCAATGGGTTTGGGAACCAACCTGCATAATTATTTGATATTTTGATTTTAGAGAAGTGAATTGTGACCAAATATTATGCAAATGGATAATTATTATTTATTTATTTATTTATTTATTTATTTATTTATGTTTTTTTATGATTACCATTTTCAGAAAAGCAAAAAGTGATAATAAAATATCATAAATGTGGATGAATAAAATTGTATTTCATTGATGATAATTGAAATACCAAACAATGTTCACTTCCCCCTTAGGCATATGAGAAGGATTTTTCCTTAAAAAATGAAAACAAATTACTTAGAACGGTGAACAATAACAGGAATATCAACAGTAATCCAATTGTTACAAGTTTTTCCATGCGTCACAAAATTGGCGCAGTCCTCGTCTTCATCATCCTCGATCACATCAGCTGAGTGTTGTTCATTACCATGGATGAACCCTCCACTGCGGAAACTCAGTTGCACATCTTTAGCTTTGACATTGAACTACCCTTGTTGAAATCCTAATTCGGCCCTATTCTTATTCTCAACAACCTCTATCATGCGACCCCACTGATCAGTGCAGCCAGCCTCAACAGCTTTCTGAGCATCCTTGAAAGAAGACATGGGTGCCCCAACTTTCTTCACTTCAGCAATAGACAAGGCTTGGAACGGAGTTCCAAGCTCCTCCTCAGCTTCAACATAGGAAAAGGATGACAAATGGCTCACTAAAAGCGCCTTCTCTCCACCAACAACGTCAGGCTTGTCGTTCTTCACAAATTTCAACTTTTGGTGCAGAGTGGATGTCACAACTCCTGCTTCATGAATCCATGGCCTTCCCAATAAACAACTATAGGCCGGGTGAATATCAATTAATTGAAAAGTAATATGAAAATCACTCAGACCTATCTTGACTAGAAGGTCCACTTCATCAATGAAGGTTTTGCGAGAACCATCAAATGCTTTAACAATCATGCCACTATACCTCATAGGAGCGCCTTGATAGGAGAGTCTGGAATGAGTTGACTTCGGGAGTAAGTTAAAAGAAGAACCAATGTAAACCAACATATTAGACAACGCATCATCCTTGCATTTCATCGAAATATGGAGTGCCAGATTGTGATTTCTGCCTTCCTCGGGAAGTTCTTCATTACAAAAGCTCAGATTATTGCAAGAAGTGATGTTAGCAACAATGTGGTCAAACTGATCCACAGTAACATCGTGTTCAACATAGGCTTGCTCTAGTAATTTTTGCAACGCTTCTCTGTGTGCTTCAAAATTTATTAGCTGAGACAACACTGAAATCTTTGACGGAGTTTGGAGCAGTTGCTACACCATATTAAACTCACTCTTCTTGATTAATCTCAATACCTCATCATCATCATTAGTCTTCAGTTTACTGGATTCACCAGACTGACACACTAGAGCACTAACTGGATTCATCGTAGGTACATCCACCTTCTTACTGGTCGAAACATCCTTTACTTCCTTCGGAAAGACCGGACCAAACACACGAACACTATGGGTCACCTTTTATATATCAGCTATATTCACCATAGAACTTGCTACAGGTAACATAACCTCTTGACCATTCTCCACCATTATAGCATTATACTGATAAGGCACAACTTTATCGGATGCATACAGAATAGGGCCCGCTAACCGTATAACCAACGACGATACCAATCTATTGGCGTTGTTGCTGCTATTATTGTTATATTAAATTACTACCCGGTCAGGGGTCTTAAACACCGGAACAATCACATTGACATCATCTATATCCATTGACTGTTGAATCTAGATTACATTCTCGTCCATCAAATTTTGGATATCCTTTTTGACAATCATACACCCACGGGGGTTCATACTACAGATTGCACAACCATCATGGTCGTGCTCGCAATCACTGATCAAATACAAAGTCATATGCATTTCCACCAAGGACCTATGAATACGTCTTACATCGAAGACTCGGAAATTTCCTGGACAACCATCCACTATATTGACAGAGGCATTACCATGAGCAGGCAACGAATTGGCTTTCACATTAGGTGCGTTGTCCTCAAAGAACACCATTCCACTCTTCATGAGCTTTTATACTTCATATTTTAGTGGGTAGCAATTCTCATTGTTGTGGCTAGGGGCTCCCTGGTGAAAGGCACAACAAAGTTCAGGTTTGAACCACCATGGAAGTGGCTCGGGAATTTGAGGTGGATTTCTTGGTTGGAGTAGGTTCTTGAGAACCAAAGATGGATACAATTCTGCATATTTCATAGGAATAGGGTCAAAGGAGACCTTCTTCCTCTCAAAACTTTGTTGTTGATTATTGTTGTTGTTCTTGTTGGTTCTTTGTTGAGGTTGTTGTTATTGTATCAGAAGAAATTAATTGTTGGAAAACACGGGAATCACTGAAGAAACTTGATGTTGATGTTAACGCGGTTAAGAACTCCTTCTAACATGAGGCCTTCTCTGCCTCCCCACAGATACTGAATTGGTTTCCCCCTTCTTTCTCTTGGAGAAACCACTCCCATACTTTTTATTGGACGATGCTTCTTCCTTAGACAGACGTCCTTCACGGACTCCCTCCTCTAACCTCATTCCCATGTTTACCATTTCGATAAAGTCACTAGGGGAACTGGAAATCATACGTTCGTAATAAAACGAACTCAGGGTCTTCAGGAAAATCTTCATCATCTCTTTCTCTTCCAAGGGAGGATTAATCTGGGCAACAAGTTCCCTCCACCTTTGGGCATACTCTTTAAATGTCTCTTTATCCTTCTAAGACATAGACCTTAACTGGTCTCTATCAGGCGCCATATCCACATTATACTTGTACTTGCTTAACAAAATCTTCACCCAAATCGTTGAAAGTATGAACACTTGCACTATCTAGCCCCATATACCATCTTAGAGCAGCACCAGTCAAACTGTCTTGAAAGTAGTGAATCAGTAACTGATCATTATCAGTTTGAGTTGACATCTTTCTGGCGTACGTAACAAGGTAACTAAGTGGACAAGTATTTCCCTTATACTTTTCAAATTCAGGGACTTTGAACTTCATCAGGATCTTCACATTTGGCACTAAGCAAAGTTCAGCAACACTTTTACCAAACATGTCTTTTTCTCTCTACGTTTTCAATTCCTTTCGCAACTAAAGGAACTGATCTTTCATTTCGTCCATTTTCTTATATACATTTGGGCCCTTAGATGGCTCAAAATGGTAAATGGTGTCCTCAATACGAGGCAAGGTATGAACAACTGGAGGTGGCACATGCATGACCGAGCTACATGCCGGCATAGAAGCAAAAGTGGGCGCAAACCCTTCAGGCATGAAATTTGGTGGCATTCCCCACGAGAATCAAGCAGGCATAGACGGACCAGATTGAGTAGTAGCAACAAGAATGGTCGAGGTAGCCACCTCGGAGATGACAGACCTCTGGGGAGGAGTTGCGGGAGTTAGTGAAGAATGATTATGCGCAGCAAGAACAAATTCCATCATGGAAGTCACTCGTGCAATCTCATCCTTCAGCTCTTTGTTCTCTTGTTCCAAATGTTCCATAATTCTGGTTTGATTGGCGCGAGTGTTGTATCGGTGAGTCAGCTTGGCTGAAGCACAGAAGAATAATCGATGAGACATCTGGCAGAAGAAAACCTGCTATGCAGATGATGCATGAAATGAAATGTTTTTGATTGTTTTAATTTTAAGGAACATGTTGTTTTATTTGCAAACATATAATAATAATAACAATTTGATTGACTATAAAAATCTCTTTTTTTTCATAAAATTTGGAAGGATTACACTGAGCACAATTTCAGAAACCAAAGTACAAATACAAGAGAAAAGGAAACTAATCATCCTAAGGATCCCCTAGCAACAGTGTCAGATGATCCGGCTGCTGGCGCGTACTTCCTTCGGATGCGTCGGATCTTGGTCTTAAAAGATGTCTTCATCTGAGCCTTCTAAAGGACAAGCTGATCAATAATCTTCTTCCAAGCACCAGAAGGTTGAGGCATACTAGAGGAAGGTGGACCCTCTGGCTCTCTCTGTCTCTTCACTGCTCGGTCTTCAAGAAGTTCAATAAGCGCATCTTTGTCCTTAGACTCAAGCTGCAACTCCCCATGCTTTCGACTCAAAGCATGTAACCTCTCTTCCCACATATCTCTTTCCTACTTCATCTTGGCGAATGCGTCTTCCAATTCCTCTATATCCTGGTTAGGGAGAGTTGATGGCTCAGCCACAACCAAAGACATAGGTCTCTCACAAGCATACAACATCTTCAACTCCAAAGCTCTCTTCTTCACCCAAGTCGTGTAAGCTTCCAAGGCTACACAGTTGCACAGACCAAGCTTGAATCTTCCTTTCCTATGCACATTGTGCCAAGAGCGTATCATCTTCTACTTCAGATGTTGGGAATATTTACCCTCTTGGTAGAAAAGAGCTTGTAACTGAGTGTTATTAGGTTTGTCTCTCAAGGGGAATCCAAGTTGATGAAGAGCCAAAGCAGGATTGTAGTTGATTCCTCCTCGTGTACCAATGAGGGGTACATTAGAGAATTCTCCATAACTATCAATAATATCCATACTACTTAATGCATAATCATACCAAACAATATCATCATTAGTGATAGACATGAGTCTTTGAGACCACCGTAGACATTGCTTGTTCTCCAGAAAAGCGGGCGTCTGAGGCAAGTGAGAAATAAACCACTTATACAGAAGAGGAACACAACACACAATAGTCCCACCACCTTTAGAATTCCTTAACTGCAAAGATAAGTACATGTCACCTAACATAGTAGGTACATGATTCCCAATCAAGAAGATTCCAATAGTGTTAGCATCAACAAAACCGTCAATATTAGGGAACAAAGTTAAACCATAGATGAGCAACACAAAGATGGCTTCAAAAGCATCCACAATGTCGGCTTGAGCAAAGACAATAGCTTTCCCTATGAGAAACTCAGAAGTCAACCCAAACATTCCTCCTTTCTTCACCCAATGAGCCTCAATCTCAGACTTCTTTAGATGAAGAGATTCAACTATGATATGAGATCTGGGAATCTCCTCCAATCCACTAAAAGGCACCTTGTCAGAAATAGGTATTCCCAAGAGATGGGCATACTCCTCTAACGTAGGCATAACCTGATAATCGGTAAAAATGAAGCAACGGTAGAGAGGGTCATAAAACTGAACCAACACACTCAAGAGTCCTTCAACCACATCAGTAGATAACATAGATAGAAGCTTCCCATGACGTTGCTTGAAGTCCAAGGGATCTAATACAAAGGATGACAACTTCCATAGCTCTTTCAAATCAGGACATCTGAAACTATAGTTCTTAGTGTTCCTTCGTCCATAATCCATGGTCTGAAAATATTTGCAAATAAGACCTTAGTTCCTTGAAGTTATTTTTGTGTGATGAATGTCATGATGCGTATGAATGAATGAATGCAACAATCACAAACAAGGGGATCACACACAAGGCAAACACAAACAAAGGTCAAGGGATGAATCAAGTCATTGTCAAGATCAATCATCCATTTTGGTGGATTATGGTTTTCCCTTATCAACACCAAAGTTCCATTGATTTTGACAAGACTTGATTAGATCAACCAAGAATCAAAGGGTTTGTTGTGAGTCACGAGCATGAAGTCAGGTTAAGAACCATTCTAAAGGAGTACTAAGGATAAAAACTTGTAGATCATGTTCTAAAAAGTTCCCAGAGTCTTAATTCCATCTATAGGATATTATAGGTTAGGATAACTGACTCATCAACCCATAATATTCTCAAGAGAAACTCGTCTGAGTGTAGTATCGCGTAACAACTGTTATCAAGTCTACACCTAAACAATCTCTACACTACGTCCTAAATAGGCCAAGTTGGGTTAAATGTTCTACGGTCCTTAGCTTCTCGGACCCCAAATCAGAGAAAGTAATGCCTAACCACAAATAACTTGTGTGACATTAGTAACTCCAAAAGGGTCTCCACTGATTAGATGGATTTCAAGCCAACTTGTTAAGGACTATACCATCTTCCTATCTTAATTGCACTCAAGTTCAGATTAGAACTTATCTCACCACTCAGAGATCACCAAGCACAACAAGTAGATTATATCACACAAACAAGTATACAAACATCAAATATACAATTATATACACATAAAAAAGTAGGTTAAACCCACTGAGGACTAATACCCAGTAGAGTCGCCACTTAATTTCTGTAGCGGTAAATTCATGACCATCAAGCTATGGATAAGCTTAACGTTAATAAAACCAGAGTCTCCACCGCGCTTTTATTGTTTCCAAAGGAAAAGGAAAAAGTACGAACAAAACCCAAATATAAGAAGTTTTCAAATCAAAACTAATAAAATGCCACAAATTACAGGTAAGGGGGTTGGTTACACAGAAGGAAGGTGTTAGCACCCAAAGTGTCTTAGGTACTCCTAGGGAGCCCTTTTTTATGTGTGTATGTATTTTTGGTATAAAAGATGTTTGAGAAAAAATAGAACGTGGGGATGAGAAAAGAGTTCATTGGTTATATTTTTGTATTTGACAAGACCTTCGAACTTGTTCCTACGTACCAACATAAAAATGATGGATCAAAACCTCGTAGTTCGTGGTATCAATTTCAAAATGAGTGGGTTGCTTTTAATTAAAATTATAGTTTTATAAGAGGCACAAAGGGCCCAAAAGTTTGCATGAGTGTTAGTTCTTTTTGTCTTTTTGAAATTTTAAGTCAATATGGTTAAGTTCATTTACAAGTTTGATTAAGAAAAGATTAAAAAAATGCAATGGCATAAGGCCAAAGTTTCTAATTTGGAATAAAGTCTAAGTTTTGAAATCACAAGCAAAGAAAGTTTTTGAAAAGGGGGGGAGATTTTGAAATTTAAGAAATGGGAGAAAATGAAGAGGCAATCCTAAACATAAAAAATAAAAGTTCAGAGTTGAAAAGATCTGACCAATGTGATGCAATCCAACAGACAAGAATGTCATATAGAAAACCCACTTTCCCTTTGGACTTTGAATCAAGCAATAATCAGCAAGCAATTAGCAATATGAAGAGCAAGGCATCAAATAAAGATGTCCATATCCAAGCAAGCAAGTCCATAGCTAACAGTCTTCTTTTTCTTCTCATGTATCAGATGAAATACTCCTTGATTTTTGCTCAAATAAGGTATTAGGCATGAGATCAGAATAACAGTTGCATCAAGACCATGGAGCATATGAGCTCAAGTGGATCAAAATACTTATATCAGATGAAAACCCAAATCACAATAACTTGGTCTCAGAAATGTTGGCGTTGGCCAAATCCTTTTGCATATGGAATGTTGCCTAATTCTAAGTCCAAAAGTTCAGATCAAACCTAACAGTCGACACACACATTTTTTTTAGGGATTTTGTTGTTTATTATGTATTTTAAGGTCCTAAGACTACAAACACAAACAAATATATACAATCACAATATATGGCTCAAATGAGCAAAATGAAAATGACATAAACATAAACAAGTTAAATGATATGTAAATGGAAATGAATGGTAAATGACTTGAAATTAAATTGCGTAAAGTAAATGAATTGAAAGTAAAGCAAAGTTAATAATAGTTAATGTTAGTCAAATTTAATTAGCTGTTAGTGGAGTTTTGCTTTTTAATTGATTAAGTCATTCTTTGGAGAGCACTCAACCATCTATTCACAAGCATGAATCCTTGAACCAATACATCTTCCAAAGGAAGGAAAAAAAGGCCAAGTTTCCATATAATACCATGAAAGATGGGAGACTTACAATCTCACTTACTAGAATGATATGCCTTTAGCGTCAAATTTATCTATATGTTAAGCAATCGTAATTGGACTTATGTAGAAGTCACAACTATCTGAGGTCGGGCAATAAAAATTTAGGTGCTAATGCATGTTAGAGATTTGGTATAATGAATCAAAATCTTAAAACATACCACACACTAAAAGATAAAGATCAAAGGGTAGACCTATCTCATCCATACTTGTATTGCTTCATCTTACACAAGGTTATTGATGAACCAATTAGCCTTAGGATTTGGAGATTTTATTGGCCAATGAAATGGATGGGAAATAATGGGGTTGAATATGAAGAGGGAAGGGAGATGAAAGAAACACAAATTGGTCATGGGAGGAATTATATCAAATTAAAATCATTCATTCATTTTGGGAGATGAAATTCACATTTCATCAATCCCCTAAATCCAATGATTTTAACTCAACAAAAGTAAAATCAACCTTGACTAATACCTAAAGACATAGTCAAACATCACAAGTCAATAAAAATGGCTCAACATAATTTTTACACAATTAATCAATTAAAGATCAAATTAAAAATGCATTTAAATTCAATTTAATTTGGTCAAAACCTAAAATCTTTTCAAAACACCAAATAAATGACCAAGAGATTTATCCTAGGTAGAACAAGGTCAAAGGACCTTAGACAAAAAATTTCATGATTTTTGAAAAGTGAGAAGTATTTATAAACAATTAAAAATATGCACAAAAACAATTAATTCATAAAAAATATCAAAGTTAATCCAAAAATAATTTTAATTCAGAAAATGAAAGAGGAAAATATTTAGATTTTTGGTGAAAGTTCCATATTTTTTGGATTAAAAATTAAATTAATATGAATTAAACAAAATAAAGGGATTATATAAAAAATTAGAAAATAAAATAGAACTAAAAAAACAAAGGCCATCAAATCTCCCTCATTAATTGAGGTGGTAGATCTGATGGCCACACGCGCGCTATCCACGATAGACTAGGTCAAATGCGTCACACCAATGGTAATCAGAACCAAGGGCCAAGATTAAATCATTTTGAATGGATCTGATGGTTGAGAGGCGTGACCGCACACCACCGGAGCTAGGGCTCCGGTCTTCTTCTCCGATGGACCTCACCGGACTGGTCCACCATCAACCATCACCAAAATGAAAAACAAGGACATGGATTTAAAGAAAAAATGCCCAGGAGCTCGAATCTGGCCATAATTTTCTCCAATTCCAAGTATGTAAAAAGATAAAGGGATTTGAATTTTGAGGATTTGAATTTTGAGGATCATGAACTGAGTTAATTCGATTTGACCTTAAAGCAACTCAATCTTCTTGCCTACATCGGTAGGACTTAAGCCAACCAAAAATCACAAAGAATAGTGAAGAATTGATGGAAAATCGAAGAGATGAAAATTCTGAAAAATTACCTTCGAGGGAGCTTCAACCTTGCTTGATCTTGATTCCTATTGTGCTTGGCTTTGTTTCAGAAGCTTGTAGGAAGTGATTAAGATCAGAAAATGGCATGGACTCTTGGAGTTTCAATCTCAAAACAAAATGAGATTTGAAGCTCGATTTTCAAATGAAAACCTTCAAAATTTTCCTTTAATGTTGAGGGTTTGGATTGCAGGTTCAAAGCTTGGGCATGAGGTCCTCAATTCTGAGCATGAGGGGTTGTATTTATAGGCCATGAGATTCATTTCCACACACTTCCAAATTTTTCCAATTTTAGAAATTCAACTTGCATGCTTGCATGGGCGTGTGATAGGCCCATCAAGTGATGTATTCAGGTCCAAAATTGCTTGAGAATCATGCTGAAATCATGTCATGTGGCCATGCATTTGTGTTTGAAATGTGGAAGTTAAAATCATCCAATTGGTACCTCACATTGCACCCATGTACAAGTCTTTCATTATTTGGCCAAATGAGATGATCTTGGCCCTTTTGGAAAGGTGAGATCAAAGGGAACAACTTTCATGTTTAACACGTTTTTATTTAAAGCTTGGATCATGATGAATTTTGAGGTGTAAGTTTGGAAAATCAAACATGTTTCAAAATTTTCTAAGTACCAAGTCAAATGTTCACTTCTTCCACCTTGAATAACTTTTGCTATGTACTTCAAATGGAAAAAGTTCCTTCATCAATGTTGTATATATTTAAAACCTATTCAATTTGGTAACTAATTTGACCTCATTTGAATTTGGCATGAAGGAGTTATGCATTTTAGAAATTGAGGAAAATCACTTGTTCAATGGTAATTGTCCAAAGTGACCTATAATGTTTCCTCTTGGAACATGCATTTTCAAGTTGAATTTGAACTTCCTCCAAACATAAATGTTGAATTATACATCTTGAATTTGATTATGGAATTTTAATGGCTTTCATCTCATAAAAATTGAGCAAGTTATGGTCTTAGGAAGTTGATCTCCAGACTAGGGTTCAGATAAAATGACCTATAATCTTTTACCATATAAAATGACTTTACAAGAAAAATTAGCTCTTGACTTCAACATGAAAGTTATTTGGAATGTCAGTTTGAGTAACATTCATCTTGGATTAGGGCCCTCATGCCTACGTATCCTTATAGTGCAATAAGGAATTCAGAGCCCTGTTGTTCATAGAACTAGGGGAGGGAGGTGAAAAGAAGTGTGATAAAGAGTATGGTCTGAACCAAAGAATAATATTGTTTGACTCCAAAAAGGGATGAAATCTGAACCCAAGAGTAAAACTGGAATTAACTGATATGTGGGTAGCCGAAGAGTTCGCCACTATATGGTACGATCGAAAACAAAGAGAATTAAGTGGTTGGTTTTGTAGCCAAACAACTCATGGTTCACAAGCAGACACAAGAGGGAGCGCAAAGAGATAATGTATTTGGATTAAAGATAACCGTATATCACATGGAGTAAATGAAAGTAGAAGGTTTTGAATGTATGTAGTGATTAACGGTCCATGAAAGTGGATGAAGCGATAGATAAAGTAACCAAAGTCCAAGAAATGAAGGGTTTGGTAAAAGTGACTAAAAAGGTATAGTTTGGAACCAAAGGTAAGGGTGTATTGGAATCCATATAGGGAATGAAATTTGTACCATAGAGGAAAACATGCATATTGTCCAAAAAAAGAAGGAATAAAATGTTTGTCATCCAGACAAACAACTCTTGGTACAAATATGGACTACCGTTATTTCGTCCTAAAAGGGTATGTATAGAATTCCAAAGAAAAGTGATATTTGATTTCAAAGAGACATTATGTCACTGGGGTGAATGGTTATGGTTGAAGATAGATGATATCATGAAAGACATGGATGGTGCACTAAGGAAGAAGGAATAATTAGGAATGTGCTCGCCGAAGATTCATATCCTCGTGCCTACGTATTCTCATTGTGAAATGACAAAGTTAGATCATTCGTAGTTCGTAGAACCACGAGAACAAAGAGAGAGAGAGAGAGAGAGAGAGAGAGAGAGAGAGAGAGAGAGATTGTAAGTGATGAAAAGTATAACTTGTACCAAAATACAATGGTAGCATGGGAAACCATAGAGGTAAATGAACTTTGAACTAAAGAGTAAACAAGCATTAACCAACATGTGGGTAGCCGGAGCATTCGCCACTATATGGTACGACCAAAAACAAAGAGAATTAAGTGTTTGGTTTCGTATCCAAATAGCTTTTGGTTCAAAAGGTGATTTCATCCTAAAAGGATATGTATGAGGCCCACAAGAAAGTGTTTAGTACAAGGAATATTATATCACTATAGGGAACAAACAATTTAAAACCAAAGAAGAATGGTATATTGGATATATGAAGGAATAAACATTGAACCAAAGAGTAAACATGCGTTAGCCAATATGTGGGTAGCCGGAGCGTTCGCCACTGTAAGACCCCAATTTTGACCCTAAGATCCCTCATGGCATCATAACATTGCATTTGCATTGCCTCAAGGATCATAAGCATCTTGGCTCCTTACCTTTGGGGTGAGATCTCTTGTGAGTTTGGTTTGAGATCACCAAGCATACTTGAATTGTATATTATTGCTTTTATCATCTTATTTACTAACCAAAAGCACAAAAATATGTCACTAACATCTCTTGTTTGTAGCTTGAGCAGTCACAAGGTCTAAAAGCTTCTAGGAGATCCTATGTGCAT
Organism: Lathyrus oleraceus; assembly: GCF_024323335.1. NCBI lineage: Eukaryota > Viridiplantae > Streptophyta > Magnoliopsida > Fabales > Fabaceae > Lathyrus > Lathyrus oleraceus. The sequence continues at coordinate 95,727,453 of NC_066581.1, forward strand.
TGATATGGCCAAGAGAAGGTGAAAAGCAAGCATGGAAATGGTTCCCAAATCTCTCATCCATCAAATATTCCTTCCAAGTATCTCAATTCATCATTTTGATCAAATCAAATCAAAGGGCTTGAGGCTTGTTTCCCAAGGAAACCCTAATTCATCTGTTCATCAACTGTGCCTTGCTCATGAAACAACCTCAACCCATGGTCAAATACAATCAAGGGAAGTTATTTAATTCATCATTTCATGCATATTTGAACTTATTTGAGTGTCCTCAATCATCAATTCATCAAGATATGAGATTTGGACTTGAGAAGTTGATCAGTCAATTTATCTGACTATTTTGAAATACACTAAGACCTAACGTTTTATGTGTTTGTCAAATGGAGATGACACCAAGAGAAAAAATGTTCTTAACGACTATATGAACAACTTTCATGTTCATATAAAATTTATTTGAAGCTTGTAAGGTCACCATCCATTCCAAAACATTATAGGTCATTTTGACTGAAACCCTAATTTTTGGTCAACTTCCCAAGGACATAACTCCTTCATATTTTATGATTTTGAGGTGAGATAAAATGCATTGGAAAGCTTAAGATGTCTACTTCAAATTTTATGTTGATAAAAATTGAAAAATATCAAAATAAATACATGTGATAATGCAAAACATTATAGGTCACTTTGGACCAAATGCATTGAAATGTGAAAAAGTCCAACTTTAAGTGCCCATAACTTCTTCATAAAAAACCTAATGATGGAAACCTTAAGTCCAAATTGATTGCCTTGAAAATATCTACAACTCTCATGTTGAAGATTTTGTCATTTGGAGCTTGCATCATTGAGACAGAAGGGCTTGAACTTTGGCCAATTTTGAAAATTTCACATATGCATGTTTTGCACCCTACACTTCAAGTTCAATTTTCATTAACTTCCAAGGCCCAAATGGAGTTTTGATCAACATAACATTTGTTCCTTATGCAATAAGCTTTCCAACCATTACTCATAAGGTTGGATTTCAATTATGGACATGGAATTTTCGAAGACTTGAATGTAATAGTGCATTTTTTGAAAATCATTTCAATTGCATTGCATGAGCTCAGTACACTCATTCTGCACGTCCATTCTCATTCCCTTTGGCATAAGCTTGCAATTCCAAGTGGAATTGGGCCCTCCATGCGCCTGTACAGGCCCATGCATGGAGGCCCTTTCCATCCATGCACATGATTTGATCATGCAATTCAGCCTTGCTCAACTATAAATACAATTCCCTGGCCTCTCATTTTCACAACCTGAAGGCGCCCCAATTGCTGCTGAACTGAAATCCTAGCCATCACTAAAGGAACTATTTCATTTCTCTTCAAATTTTTCATATCTGAATTTTGATTTCATTGATCAATCTTCAGATCTCAAAGTTCCTAAAGCTTCTCTTCTTGATCCATAATGCCTACTGTTAGCAAAAGCATCCAAAGATCTTGACTCAAAGCCTTGCAATTCAAAGGTTTACTTTAACTGTTATTTGCTTCGAACCAGCTTGTATAGTGCTCTATTTGCTTTGTTATTGTGTGATCTGAAGTCCTCTGCATAGAGGCAACATTGCTATGCTTTCAATTTTTGAAAATCATGAAGTTCATGTGAACACCAAAGAATTTCCACTTCTGATTTATCTCAATCTAGAGATCTAGAATGGAATTGAGTGGTACAGGGGGGATGTACATCACCCCAGCTTTCGAATGATGCCTGGATCGTGCATTTTAGTTGCCATTTTAAGTTCTGCAATTTTTTATGTGACCGAAAGTTGGTCGGAGAAGACGGTGGCACTGGCCACCGTCTGGTCTCCAGATTAGATCTAGGCCTTCCATTTGTTTTTCCAGATCTAATCCTAAGCGTCCAATCTTATGACTTTATTAAAGGCCGCGTGTATCTCATTGACCTTGGTGTTTGGTGGACGCGCGCATGTGGACTCTCTGATCTGCCAACTCAATTAATGAGCTCAGATCCAATGGCTCATGCTTTTTCCTATTTTTTAAATTCTGATTTTAATTTCTTTTATTTCTTTTAATTCCATTTTATTTCTAAAATTCATATCTCTCTCATTATTGGTCCAAAAATTATGGACCAATTTCATTCTTCTACTATTAATTTCTACTTTCTAAAAATGATTTTTAATATTTTTTATTTTATCATTTGATATTTTTTAGTAATTTTCTCTTTTCTGGTTATTTTTAATTCATTTAAAATAGTTTTTGATATTCAAAAAATACAAAAATATTTTTCCAACCTCTTTGAATAATGATAGATCTATGAAAAATATTCTCATCAATTTATTAATTGATTTGAGATTTATTTGAGATTTTAGTTCAATTAGGTTATTTTTATGCATTTTTAATTGATTTAAAATAGTTCCTGCCTTTTAAAAATGCTGAAATTTTTTGTCAAACTTTGTTTGACCTTGTTGAACTTGGGATAATTCACTTGGACTTTTCAAAGTTGATTTGAAGTGAATTTGAAGTTTGACATTTCTTTATTATTTTAATTCAAGTTTTATTTTAATATTAAAAAATGCCAAAAAAATATTGTATATGTTTCTTGACTTCTAATTCTCATTTTGCTTCTGTTTTCTATTGTTTGACCTTGATCTTATCTATCTTTGGTCAATGCTTGTTGATTAATACATACCATTTCCATTAATGCACTTTAATTCTTCATCTTCATCTTCTTCTTCTTTTTGATCAATGAGTTAAAGATTGGTGGTTAGCATTGATACATGGAGGTTTAATCTTCCTTGATTCAAATCTAATTCATCTTGATCATGGATCAAGTGAATGGCTTTGCATTAAGGATAGATTGCTTTCTAAATTATGCAAAGAACCTAAATCAATACAAGATCATTTCTCATCTTCTTTTTGGCATGGCAAGTTGTTGGAGTTTGATTCACTAATCAAGACCTCTAACTTGTGTTGTTGCCTACATTATTATTGACCGGCCTCAGATAGTTGTGACTTCTACATAAGTCCAATTACGATTGCTTAACATAGTGCTAAATTTGCCTTATGACACACTAACTATTAACACTAACCACTAACCATTAACATTTACTTCTTACACTATACATTTATGCAATTTACTATTCTTGTACATATTACTCATTTGCTTTTCCCCCTTTGCTCATTTGAGCACATGTTTATGTTAATGCAATTTTCCTTTTGCTCACTTGAGCACATAATTGTGTATATATTATTGTGCTTGTGTTTTGTTTTGATTGTTGTGAACCAAATGCAAAGAAATGGACAAATGGACTTAGTTTCTAGGACATTCCCTATGCAAAATTGGAGTAAAAGGACCTTAATGTTGAAGATGGATTAGAAGGACCAAACCTCTAAACTCACTCTTGTCCATTCTTGATTTGCTTCATAAAACTCTTTGATGTGTGTGCTTTTGTGCTAGGGAATCCTATGTGAGCTCAAATTGAAGAATCATTGCCATGTTCATCCAAAGTGAAAGATTCAAGAGACATTGGGGATCTTCTAAGAGCTTGTTTGATTATGTTGATTGCTTGAGCTTACAATTATTTTGCTTACATATTCCAAAGGATGGGAGCTACTTGGATCATCAATATGATCTCAAGAGAGGAACTCCATTTGTGGTCTTGTTTCTTATCCCTCATCTCTTGTATGATTAGGACTTTAGCCTTTCTTCTTCTTCCCTCCACTCTAACCCAAGCCAAAACTTTTGTGCAAACATTTAACATTTATTTTCAAACATTAGAAACCTAAGCCTTATGCTTTTGATTTTCAAACATTCTTTTCATATCACTTATTTTGAATTGAATCCCAAGTCTACTTTGATCATATTTTGTAAATACTTTTCATTGGTAAATACCACTCATTTAAATACCCTTTTTGTGGTTTCAATGGCCACTCTCTTAATCAAAAAAATTTCATAACCTTTAGCTATTAGGTTTGAGTTATCCTTGAGATAGATGTAATGCTCACCTACATCCTTAGTGATGGACAATGAGTCTTCCATGCTTATTATAGGGTTAACCCCTCACTAGCATGTTGAAGCTATCCTCACATGGTGGATTTGTGGTTTTTAGGTTGAGTTTTCTCCCTTGGATAACAAAAGACCTTAAGGCTTTTGGACCAATCAATTCACCAACCCATTTTGAAATTTCTACCCCGAACTACGAGGTTTTGATCCTAATCTTTTTTAAGATGGTACGTAGGCAATGGGTTTATCCATCCAAACACAAAATGTAAATAACTTGTATGTTCTCTTCTCATCTCTTCAATCATGTTTGCACAAATAAATTTTCACAAAATACCAACCTTAAAACAAGTATGAAAAGGGCTCCCTAGGAGTACCTAGGATGTTTTGGGTGCTTAAAACCTTCCCATTGTATAACCAACCCCCTTACCCTGATCTCTGACATTTTTACTAGTTTTTTATTCGATAAAACTTTTAGGTTTTTGTTCGCTTTCTAACCATTCCTTTAGATAAATAGAAGTGCGGTGGCGACTCGACTTGTATGGTTTACCTTGGATTTAGTCAATATCTCTAATGGTAACGAATACCCCGCTACAGAAAAGTGGTGACTCTGCTGGGGACATTTGCCTAGTGGATTTTTCCTACTTTTCATATTTTGTTGTATTGTTGTGTATATTATTTTGTGACATATTTTTTGTGCAATTTGGGATTACTGTATTGTATGTAATGATTGAATTGCTTGAATATTAATTCCTTGTATGCTTGGTGATCTTTGTGAGATGAGTTCTATACCCGAACTCGAGTGCACTTAGGATAGGAGAATGGCATAGTCTTGTTGACTTGTGTGGAGTTATTCCTTAGCAAGTTGACTTGCAAGCCCATTCACTTGGTGGAGGTCATGTTGGGATCAATAATGTCACACAAGTAGTTGTGGTTAGACATTACCCTTTCCAATATAGACCTTAGAAGCCAAGGACCTTAGTTTACCAAGCCCATCTTGGCCTATTCTTAGGATGTAGTGCGAAAGTCGTTCAAGTGTAAGATTTGATACGATTGTTACGCGATACTACACTCATAAGAGTCTCTCTTAAGAATATTTTTGGAATACGAGTAGTCGTTTATCCGATAATATCCGAAAGATGGGATGATGAATTTGGGAACCTCTTGTAGAACATGTTTGGCAGGTTTAAACCCTAGTACACTCCCTTTGGGTGGTTCTTAACCGAGACTCCATGCTCGTGACTTCCAACAAACCCTTGATTCATGGTTGATCCGTTCTTGTATCCTTAATATCAATGGAACTTGGGTGTTTATAAGGTGTAAACCATAATCCACCAAAATGGATGATTAATATTAAGGATGACATGATCCATCCCATGACCTTTTGTTTGGTGTGCTTTTCTTGATCCTTGAGTGTTATTGTTGCATTCACGCATTCATGCACCCATTTGCATCCATATCATCAATAATGAGAAATTTTCAAGGAACTTAAGAGGTCTATTTGCAAATTTTCAAACATGTAAAGACAAAGAAGGAATATAAAGAAGTACAGTTTCAGACAACCCGACTTGAAAGAGCTAAGGAATTTGACATCCTATGTATTAGATCCCTTGGGTTTCAAGGCTCGTTTGGGAAGCTTCTATCTATTCTGACTACTCAAGTGGGCGAAGGATTGATGAGTGTATTGGTTCAGTTTTATGATCCCTTGTACCGTTGCTTCACATTTCCGGATTTTCAGCTTTTGCCCACGCTTGAGGAGTATGCCTACCTTGTGGGTATACCTATTCTAGACCAGTTGTCGTTCAGTGGCTTAGAGAGTGTTCCTACCTCTCAAAAGATAGCTGATATGTTGCATATAGATGAATCTCTGGTTGGTGCTCATATGACTACCAAAGATGGAATTCAAGGTCTCCCTTCTGAGTTCCTCATTGCTCAAGCTACTATGTATGGGAAGGCCATGAGTGAGGACGCCTTTGAGGCCATATTTGTACTTCTCATCTATGGGCTAATGTTATTCCCCAACATCGACAAGTTTGTGGATGAAAACGCTATTAGGATTTTCTCTACTCTTAATCCCTTTCCATTGTGTGTTGTTTGCCTCTGTTGTACAAGTGGTTTATTTCGCACTTGCCTCAGACGCTCGCCTTCAAGGAGAACAAAGGATGTCTACGGTGGTCCACGAGACTTATGTCTCTCACTAATGATGATATCTTTTGGTACAACCGGGTGTATGATGGTGTGCAGATTATCGACTCTTGTGGTGAATTCTCCAATGTGCCTCTTCTTGGTACATGTGGTGGGATTAACTACAACCCTATTTTGGCACGTCGTAAGCTTGGGTTCCCCCTAAAGGATAAACCTAATAACATTCTGTTAGAAGGGGTGTTCTTCGAGGAGGGTAAAGATCCCCAAGGCTTGAAGGGCAGGATGGTTCGCGCTTGGCGCAAGATCCATAGGAAGGGAAGGAAGGAGCTGGGTCCGAAGAACTGTATAGCTTTGGAGCCCTATACCTCTTGGGTTAGGAGAAGAGCTTCCGAGTACCTCATGCCTTATGAGTATCCAAGACCTACACCGTTGGTTGTGGTTGGGCCTTCAACCCTCCATGACCAAGGAGTAGAGGAGTTGAGAGACGAAGACCATTCGCGTGCTTGGATCCGTAAACGAGAGGAGTTGCTTCAGCAGATCAGAGAGAAGGATGCTTTCGTAGAGTTCCTTGAGCACCAGGTTATTGATGATCCTGATGATGCATGGACTTCTCTACTTCCTCAGTCTTCCAAGTTTTGGAAGAGGAAGTAAGATCGACTCGCCAAAGAGAAGGCAGACATGGAGGCAGCCTACGAGAGGGAGGTGAAGAGGCTTTGTGCATATTATCTTCCAGTCTCCAGAGCTTTAGATGATTTCTTCTAGGGTTCCATAGGATGTTCATTTTCCTTCTCTCTTGTATTGTATTTGGTTACCAAAACTGTACTTCTTTGGTGTAAAAATATTTCCAAATATTATTGATATGATATTTCCATATGTGATAAATGTTTAATAGTTCTAATATTTGCAAAAAGGACTCTAAAGTTCCTCTGATAAAAAAATTAAATCATATGCATTGCATGCATCATGTGCATAAGCAGGTTTTACTCCAGGCTTCTTGTTCTATGGTCTAACTCTGTGTTCTTCATTTATTTTGAAGACAAGCTGACTCACCGGTACTACACCCGAGCCAACACATCAAGACTAATGGATCATTTGGAACAAGAGAACCGTGAACTCAAGGAGGAAGTAGCCAGATTGACTGCCCTGATGGAGTCATTCTTGGCTGCCCAGAGTCAGTCGTCTCCGACACCTTCAACTCCTCCCCAGAGGACAGTCATCTCTGAGATTGTCTCATCAACCGTGCCTGCTGCCAGCGCCCACTTCGCACCAACAGCCATGCCATCCGGATTTCCGTGGGGGATGCCTCCTAACTTCATGCTTAAGGGTCCTACACCCACTTTTGCTTCTCTGCCGGCATCTAGCCCGGTCCTAGTCGTTCCTCCTCCTGTCGTGCATACTATGCCTAGAGTAGACGACACCATCTATCATTCTGAGCCGTCTGAGGGCTCAGATGTCTATGAAAAGATGGATGCTATGAATGATCAATTTCTTGAGCTCCGCAAGGAATTGAAAACACTCCGAGGAAAAGACCTTTTCGGCAAGTCTGCTGCTGAACTTTGTTTGGTCCCTAATGTCAAAATCCCTGTAAAGTTCAAGGTACCTGACTTTGAAAAGTACATGGGAAATACTTGCCCTCTCAGCCACCTGGTCATGTATGCCAGGAAAATGTCGACTCATACCGACTATGATCAACTTCTCATTCACTACTTCCAGGACAGTTTGTCCGGTGCTGCCTTGAGATGGTATATGGGCTTGGACAACACGAACATCCGATCCTTCAATGACCTTGGTGAGGCCTTCGTCAAGCAATACAAATACAACGTGGACATGGCTTCCAATAGGGATCAATTGAGGGCCATGTCCCAGAAGGATAAGGAGACTTTTAAAGAGTACGCCCAGAGGTGGCGAGAGTTAGCAGCACCAATTGTGCCCCCGCTAGAGGAGAAAGAAATTACCAAGATCTTTCTGAAGACCTTGAGTTCTTTTTATTATGAGCGGATGATTGCCAGCGCTCCTTCTGACTTCACCGAGATGGTGAACATGGGGATGCGTCTGGAAGAGGGAGTCAGGGAAGGGTGCCTAACTAGAGAAGAAGGCTCTTCTGCCAAACGGTATGGGATGTTTGGAAAGAAGAAAGATGGTGAGGCACATGCTGTGACCTCCCATGCTAAACCAAGAAGACCCTCAGTGAGGAGGAAGACCGTGCATCCTGTTGGTAACCAGCACCAGGTGGCTCACATAGCATCTGTTTTCAGAGACAATCAGCAGTATTAGCATCACAATAATAATCAGCAACAACAACATCCGCAATATCAACAACAACAACACCGTCCTCAACAGCAGGCCTACCAGCCTCGAAACAGTAATCAAACCAGTACAAGCTATGACAGGAAGAGGGTCACCTTCGATCCTATTCCCATGACCTATGCCGAATTATATCCCTCTTTGATAAAGAGGAAATTGATTACTCCACGAGACCTACCGGCTATACCTACTAACCCTCAGTGGTGGTATAAGCCCGAGCTACATTGTGTTTATCATTCCGGTGCTCCCGGACATGACGTGGAAAACTGCTACCCACTGAAGACCAAGGTTCAAGACCTTGTGAGATGTGGTATTCTGTGTTTCGAGGACGTAGGTCCTAATGTGAAGAAGAACCCATTGCCCGAGCATGGGAAATCTGTCAACATAGTCCAGGGTTGCCCTGGTAAATACAAAGTCAAATATGTCAGTCATATTCGACAATCTCTGGTCGAGATGCACAGACTGCTGTGTGAGTACAGTCATTATGAGCACGACCACGACAGATGCCGAGTTTGCACTATCAACCAAAGAGGATGTCGCCAAGTCCGCAAAGACATTCAAGAAAAGTTGGATGAAGGAGTCATTGAGATACTTCAGAACATAAATGTTGACGAAGATGCTGATGAAGTCAATGTAATTTCTCCGATATTTCGGATCCCTGAGCCTGTTGTCATCAAGTACGATGGTAGAAAGCAAAAGGATTCTCCTTCTTTGACCATTAAATCGATTGGCCCTGTGCCATACTCTTCTGAGAAGGCGGTCCCCTATCGCTACAATGCTGTAGCATTAGAGGATGGGAAAGAGGTGCCCTTGCCCTCTACCTCTGTTGTTAATATTGCCGACGTCAGCAGCCTGACCCGTAGCGGTCGTGTTTTCTCGGCTCTGTCGAAACCGCAAGCTGATGTTCGAAGGGCCGATGTTGCTGATTATGCTGAACGCCTAGTTGGGACTGTTGTGAATGCTCCGAATCCGAAACTTGTTCCCAAACCTACCTCCATCGTGAGAACTCCTGTCTCTGTTGGCCAGAATGGCAATGTGAAGGAAGACTTGAAGGAGAATTGCCATCCAAGGCGCGACGGAATTTAAAATTTTCTCCATTTAGTGATCCTTACGAATGGGTTTGGCAACTTCCTTTTCTCCATGTGCCTTCTTTTTCTATGCCTCCACTAGGCTTCAAAGCAGCAACGGTGGGTTTGGGTTTGGCAACTTCATAACCTTTCCCTTTATCACCCTGCTTAGTGGGCCTTTTGTTCTGTCTCTTTCCATTTCCGATCATTAGAATGGACATCCCTTTTGACTTCAGATTCTGCTCGGCAGTTCTTAACATGGCGAGCAGTTCAGGAAGCGATTTGTCCATATCATTCATATTGAAATTTAGGACAAATTGATTGAACCCATCTGGCAACGATTGCAAGATCAAATCAGTCGCAAGTTCCTTTCCGAGGGGAAAACCCAATCTCTCAAGGTTTTCCACATACCCAATCATCTAAAGCACATGGGGACCTACAGGGGCTCCCTCAGCTAACTTGCCTTGAAAAAGGGCTTTTGAAACTTCAAACCTCTCATGCCTTGCTTGCTCTTGATAGAGCATCTTTAGGTGTTCGATCATATCGAACGCTGACATGTTCTCATGTTGCCTTTGCAATTCTGAGTTCATGGTAGCTAGCATGAGATAAGCAGTTTCATTGGCATCATCGACATGCTTCTTATAAGCATCTCTTTCTGCCTTAGGTGCAGAACTAGGAGGTTCCTCTTCAGGAACAGGTGTCTCCAAGACATACAGCTCTTTATCATGTTTGAGGATAATCCTTAGGTTTTGGTGCCAATCCAGAAAATTTGTCCTAGACAATTTTTCCTTATCAAGGATTGATCGCAAAATGTTGTTAGAGGTGTTTGCTGTCATGGTTATCTACATAAGGATTATTGAAAATATAAGTATCATTGACATATTTAATTAGGCCTTTAATTAAATATGCTCCCACTATTTTACTCAAAACAAATGACCCTCATCATTTGATTCGGAAAATCCTGTTGGAATATTTTCTAGTGGGTCGAGATCCATATTTCACTTCGTTCTAAGTCCGCGTAGGCGGATTACACAAAACTAGGTTATTTAGGTAGGAACTCCTTCCAATTGTATCTCATACAACTCTCGAAAAATTCAGTTGGGTGAATAACTCCTTATTCCAATCCATCATATGGATCATTCCCAACTCTTGCTTCTAAACATATATAATCTTATTATAATTTGTTTAGTTAAGTTTGACCCATTGTTTTAACAGTTGGATATTACAATTATCCCATCGCACCTTACTAATATAGAACATGCACCTCGCGTAGGCGAAACCTACATTATTTGATACTAGTCTTGATGAGTGTTAAAACTTGGAAAGCATAAACTTAATATTTAATTTAAGGGAATTGCAATTTTTCTGATCTCACCGGCTTGTTTATCATATAAACCGTCTCTCACATGCATCAACATACATTCACATGCATCAACATACATACATACATAATGAAACAGTTATGGCCCCTAGCGCAATTGTTCTCCCAAGCCAATGAGAGAACCTAAGCTAACCTAACAACGATCTAAGCTTCTCCAATCAAGATCTTCAAGGTTGTCCTCCTTTGGCACTGACTTCTTTGCTTTCTTCATATCATTACATTACATAAAAGAAACTCGTTTTACATACGAGGGAGTGACATGAGAAAAGAAGTTACATTTGGGAGATTAAGAGAGAGGCACGACACGCAGGTCGTATTTTAAAAACCCAAAGCAGAATAAAGGAAAACTAAGGCCATAACCGATCACCACAAGACAATAATAAACACTTTATTATTATTATTAATTCCTTTAATTAATTAAAATCAAATTAAATCTCGATGACCGATCACACTACGCAGAGTTAGCCGAGGGTCCGCTGCCCGGTCAGCGGGAACAGTTCATTTAAAATCGACGTCGCTTTTCGCATCAACACTTGATACTTTAAAGCACTGAGTTAGCCGAACGGGTGAATTGTGCCTTGCGTTAACCGGTTAACCAAATGCGTTAACCGGTTAACACTGTTTGAAATCTGTTCAAAAAATTATTTTCTGCCTTGCGTTAACCGGTTAACCAAATGCGTTAACCGGTTAACACTGTTTGAAAATCTCTTGGAAAACTGTTTTCCGTCTTGCGTTAACCGGTTAACCAAATGCGTTAACCGGTTAATACTGTTTGAAAAATTAAAAAAAATTATTTCGTATTGCGTTAACCGGTTAACACTGTTCCAAAAAGTGTTTAGAAAGCACAACTCTTGTGCAGTCACAACCCCAATCGCATAACTCTCTGACAACACAACCCTTGTGCCGTCACTAACCCTGATGCACCAATTTCAGACCGTCAAACACATCTCAATTGTTGATTCAGTATGATTAATCAACACGTCATTGCTTCACCATACTAATGTCGGATCAAGAAGCAAATGACCATTGATCGCTCAAAGGAAAACAATCATTGAGTGTTTGAATGAACGAAACGAGAACAATATATCATATATAATGCATTTTGCATCAAGATTACATATATCGTATATATATAACTTGATCGATCTCAATTGAATCTTTGATTCATTCTGTCTTTAATCATATTAATACAGAACAAAAACAGTTATCAGATTCATGGTTTCATAAGTGGCTCTGATACCACTGAAGGAGAATTGTCATCCAAGGCGCAGCGGAATTTAAAATTTTCTCCATTTAGTGATCCTTACGAATGGGCATGACCAGTGATAGAATCGTTACCTCTTGTGGCGATTCAAACCTTTGGTGCAGATCTCTTGTAACGATCAAAACCTTGGATACAAATCCACGGAGCGATCACGAACGTTGAACGATGACAACGTCTCTACTCAGTCCACACGAACGGATTCCTTCAATCTCAGTGCTAGCTGGTACGAATGAAGGCTTTGAGTGAGAGAGAGAGATACGAAATTCCAACTCTTCAGTTGTGTTGTATTCCCATACAATGCTTCTGCACAAGAGTTCTATTTATAGAACCACTTGTGTGGGCTTCAAGCCAAAAAGCCCACTTAAGTGCATTTTGCCCATATCTCATAATATGCCAAAATCACTTAAGTATTTGGTACCTTACCATATTTCGTATTCTACTTAAGGGCATCATACATTACGATATTCCTTAATTACTCTATCTCTCATCAATCCGTCCTTTGTGTGTGACCCTGTAGGTTTTCGCGACGTTGGCAATTATATTAAATCACGCATTTAACATAATAAACAGTGAGCAGTATCTAGCAACACATCACTGCTACCCAAGACACGAAAATGTCATGTGATCTGATAAAACCTCCTGTGATAATAATTATGTGTATAATTACCCCTTTGCCCTTATGTCTATATTGAACACAAGGTATAGACCGTGTCATCCTTGTCCAGTTCAATATTGGGCCCATAGACATTTATTCTATTACGCAGGATGGGCAAATTCCATCTAGGTCACTCATGTCCCTCAGCATGCTTCGTGGAGTACCCATCAACTATCTTTATGGTTATCCAGTTACGGACAACGTTGGATCAGCAATAAAGCACTCGACTCTACATCTAGGATCCATAGTGGTTTCAGGTCGAAAAGTGGTATACACTATTATCACCATGAGAATAACTTATGACACTTTGCATAACTTTCTATATAGTATTCTCATAGCGGGTCAATCCGGTATAAATATTACTCTTAATATTCATACCTATGTTTAAGACTTGATAACTCTTTATCCATGATCCATGAGATGTGATCATCAGACTACAAACATAATAGTCTTAATGCTTTAATGTTATCCCACTTCACACTAAAGCTCGACTACGGATACTTTAAGAATAGTGTCCTTATGTTTAATGTGCTCTCATGATTAAGTCACACTTAATACATTAAACGGACTATCTATTCCAGGGACTTTATTAATCAACCATAATAAAGAAAAAGCCTTTTTATTAATTAATAAATAATTCGATACAAGTACCAAAAGTATTGGCCTCTAGGGCTTACACCAATAAGACTGTGATGAGATATTGAGGCTCATCAAAAGGAGTGAGTACAACGTGGTAGATCAGCTTCTATAGACGCCATCCAAGATCTCTATACTATCCTTGCTGATGAATTCAGAACCACACCGAAAAGCTCTGCAGAAGGTGTTGGATGTGGCGTATGTAGATCATGACGTCACAATAGAGCAATTTGACAGTATTGTTGCAAACATCACCGCTTGTAACAATTTAAGTTTTTGTGATGCTGATCTCCCCGAGGAGGGAAGAGACCACAACTTGGCACTACACATCTCCATGAGCTGTAAAGATGATGCCATGTCCAATGTGCTGGTGGACACTGGGTCATCATTGAATGTGTTGCCAAAGTCCACTCTTGCTAAATTGTCGTATCAGGGGCCTCCCATGAGGCAGAGTGGAGTAGTGGTGAAAGATTTCGATGGGTCTCGTAAAACTATGATTGGAGAGGTTGAGCTCCCAGTCAAGATAGGACCAAGTAATTTCCTGATCACCTTCCAGGTCATGGACATTCACCCATCGTATAACTGTCTATTGGACAGACCATGGATTCACGAGGCAGGCGCCGTGACATCCACCCTACACCAGAAATTGAAGTTTGTCAAAAACAAGAAGCTGGTGGTGGTAGGGGGAGAAAAGTCTCTCCTGGTGTAATACCCCAAAATTTACCCTTCATTTTTCATGGAAGCATGGGATTATGTTTTACACTTCATTAGCATCATATTAGGTCATACTCATTGCATACTGCATTAGTGACATGGAGATCATGTTTTGATCGATCACTCCTAAACAGAAGGAGACCACACAAAGCAAGATTGAGAATTGGACTTCATTTTCTAAGTATACAAGTCTCAAGGGTCTCAGGGGGGTCCAAGTATCTTATTATGGTCCTCAGTTCATCAGTGAAGGATTCAAAGCTATCAGAGTGTTCATCTGGATTTAATCAGAAATTAAGGTTTCATGGCTACCTGCAACAGGAAATGTTTGGTTGGAATCAGAGGAGCTCATCCATGTCATGATTAGAGAGGCATCTTGGCCTAGGAAGATTCACAATTATCTCAAAAAGATCCATTGGCAATCAGTGCAATCAGTTCCTGGTCATTTTGCCCTAAAACTAGGGTTTGGTATAAAATCAGTTTATTTATAATTCTTTGGGTGAAACTCTTTTCCATGGCCCCCCATATGTCCATAAAGGTCTACATACAAAAAATCAACTCTTTATTTGAGCTAGAAGTGCTTCAATTGATCACTGGAATCGGGAATCAAGCAGTTTGGGAAAAGTCAACTGTGGGGCCAGAAAAGTCAACTCCTGACATTTTGAGAGTGGAATCTCAAAATCCATGCCTAGGGGATCCTAAATGTGAAATTTGATCAAGGTTGGATCATGGATTCATCATTTAATCAGGAACTAGAAGAGTTACTTAATTTGGAAATGGTTGACTTTCCATTTAGGGCAAGTTTTCATGATCGTTGCACTCACTTTAAGCCTATTTTGCATCAAGATAAAAGCTCCATTTGAACATTTCTTCAGCATGGAAGTTGTTCCTCTTGTTCCAAGCTTTCTAGATATATAAAGTTTGCTCCATTTGGATTAGAATTGAGAAAGTTATGTTTAGTTAAAGTGAGACATTGTTTTAGGACACTTAGAAAAATTTCTAAGTCCAAAATCTTCAAAATTTGTCAAGACTTCTTGGCCAGTTTTCTTGCACTTCAAGGCATTATTTGAAAATACTTTCTTGAAAACAATTGTACCTTTCCATATCCTCTTTCACATCCTCTTTGAATCATCTCATTTGGATCCATTGTTTGAGAGATACATTCATTTAAAGTGGGCACCATGACTTGATTTTCTAGGCAGATTTTGGGTCAGGCTGGCCCAATCAGATTTTCTAAGCATGCTGCACAAACCAATCACAGTTTTTTTACCTCTTTTTCCCATGCATTGGACATCCATTCACTTAAGTTTGGCCCAAAATAACAACATTTTACACCTCACTTTACACTTTTATTCTTATGGATAAATCACTTATTAAAAAGCCCATGAGAACACCTAATCCACCCTATTTAAGAAGCTGAAACCCTAACCCTAAAGGAGCATTGGAATTTCGTGGCAAGGAGGCAAAGCTTCATCACATATTAGATTCCATTCCACTTCTATTTTCCATTAGGTAATCATCTCTTTCATGGCCATGTTTTGATATATCTACGCTTGCTTACCATGTTCATCACCATTAATTATTCCATTTTCATATTTCTTTTTCTTATTTAAAATATTTTCTTCGTCCATAAAATTACCAAAAAATATTTTTCATTTTTCTTAACGTTTTATTTAATTTTATATAATTTTTATTTTCGTATTTTTTTAATATAAATATTTTATTTTAATTATTTATTCTAAATGGTCCATTTTAACACACTTTTTTTTATTGATTTTATTTTTATGATTTAAAATTATTGTTAGCATTTGATTTTTGGAATGAAGATTGACCACTGTCTCATGGTCAACCTGACCTTTTCTTGGAATTTTATTTTACATTTTCAATTTATTTTGGATTTATTTTTGACCTAGTTCGGTTGGTTGACTTTTAATTTGACTTTTGTTTTATTTTGATTAATTCACGTACCAATTTTCATTATTTTTAATATTGTTTTGGGGGATGATGTTGTCGTAACACCACCTAATTTATTTTAATTTTTCATAATTTTCTTGATTAATTTACTATTTATTATTGATTTATTTCTAACCTAGTCTTATTAATTGACTTTTGGTTTGACCTATGTTTTGTTTTAATTAATTCACGTGCCAATTTTCATTATGTTTAAAATCTTTTGGGGGGATGATGATGTCCTGATCCCACCTTATTTAGTTTAATTTTTCATAATTTTCTTGATTAATTTGCTATTTATATGTTATTTTTTAAGTTGACTTATATTTTCAGTTGACTTCTTTATGATCGATGTTTGACTTAGGGATTTCTTATGGCAATTGAAGAGATCTTTTGATCCTCCCTTGTTCATATCATATGCCATGTATTAGAGGCCTTTTACCTTGATTTTATTTGGTCCTTACCTCATTTCCTGATTAAATTATTCAGTGGAGCCTTCGGGTGTATATTTTCATCTGTTTGATTCATTTGTTATCTTTTATACTTGTTTCTCTCATTCATGCTTTCTATTGCTTGATTATTTAACATGTTCATACTCCCATGCATTGTTTAAATGCTCCATTATTTGATTCTTTGGTTTGATTATATATTATTTATTTATCTGATCTGATTGATAATTGTTGTCTACTTGTATGATGTATGAGGCATATATTCTTATTGTTTGTTCGCCATGAACAATCCCCATTCATAACAAATGTACCCCTCTCCCATAAAGTGTATAATATTTATTTCTTTCATTCTTTACTCACCTGTTAATACAAGAATTAAAATGAACATCCGATAACCATTTCAAAATAAGCTCAAAAGCTCGATCCAACGTCGAGTAATCATTTTCAAAACATAACAGAACCATCACGCATTTATCCATCCTCTTGTAAGTCGATTGCCTCAGGCATCGCCATCTACCTGTGAGTCAATTGCCTCCGGCATCGCCATCTACCCTTATCCGTAACTCCTCTCCGCGCTCCATCCGTCGACTCTTGTTCCATTTAGGTAGCACCCATTAGGTAGAACCCTTTGTATGATAACATATGTAGAATTCCCTTATTCTTTGCATGCTAACATTAGGTAGATGTTCCCCTTTGTAAATCCTAACACATAGGTCCATATTGCATGGCAACTCTAGAGCAGAGCTTCCCCACTTTTAGACCTTCCGTGCGTCTCCGATCTTGTGGCGTGTCAGTTCGTTCTATTGCAAAGAGGTAACTGCCTAAGACTCGATTCAGCGAGCTGCGATACCTACTGCTAGGACGTTGAACACACTGCCCACCCTCCTTTGACACAGCTGGTGTCCTCTTTTGTAAGTCCATGTTCAGATGGCAATCCTTAACCCCTAGTTAGCCGAACTATGTTTTGCTCTGATTCTCATTCCATATGAGATACGTAGGCATAAGACGCGACGTCTTACCGAGCACACTTCTCTTTAACCCATAGGTAGCCGAGCTACGAAGACTCTGATTCTCATACTCAAATGAGATATGTAGGCAGTGGATGCGACATCCTTGCGAGTCATTTTCTTTTAACCTTCCTTTTAGTAAATAGTACTTTAGATATACCTACACCCTTTAGACTAGAACAACACTTATGAAAAGGGCTCCCTAGGAGTACCTAGGATGTTTTGGGTGCTTAAAACCTTCCCATTGCATAACCAACCCCCTTACCCAGATCTCTGACATTTTTACTAGTTTTTGATTCGATAAAACTTTTAGGTTTTTGTTCGCTTTCTAACCATTCCTTTGGACAAATAGAAGTGCGGTGGCGACTCGACTTGTATGGTTTACCTTGGATTTAGTCAATATCTCTAATGGTAACGAATACCCCGCTACAGAAAAGTGGCGACTCTGCTGGGGAATATCATTTGCCTAGTGGGTTTTGCCTACTTTTCATATTTGTTCTATTGTATGGTATGTTGCTTTGTGACATATTTTTGTGCAATTTGGGATTACTGTATTGTATGTAATGATTGAATTGTTTGAATATTAATTCCTTGTATGCTTGGTGATCTTTGTGAGATGAGTTCTATACCCGAACTCGAGGGCACTTAGGATAGGAGAATGGCATAGTCTTGTTGACTTGTGTGGAGTTATTCCTTAGCAAGTTGACTTGCAAGCCCATTCACTTGGTGGAGGTTATGTTGGGATCAATAATGTCACACGAGTAGTCGTGGTTAGGCATTACTCTTTCCAATATATGCCTTAGAAGCCAAGGACCTTAGTTTACCATGCCCATCTTGGCCTATTTTTAGGACGTAGTGCGAAGATCGTTCAAGTGTAAGATTTGATACGATTGTTACGCGATACTACACTCATAAGAGTCTCTCTTGAGAATATTATTGGAATAAGAGTAGTCGTTTATCCGATAATATCTGAAAGATGGGATGATGACTATGGGAACCTCTTGTAGAACATGATTGTCAAGTTTAACCATAGTACACTCCCTTTGGGTGGTTCTTAACCAAGAATCCATGCTCGCGACTCGCAACAAACCCTTGATTCGTGGTTGATCCGTTCTTGTGTATCCTTAATATCAATGGAACTTGGGTGTTGATAAGGTGTAAACCATAATCCACCAAAATGGATGATTGATATTAAGGATGACTTGATCCATCCCATGACCTTTGTATGGTGTGATTTGCTTGATCCTTGAGTGTGATTGTTGCATCCATGCATTCATGTATTCATACACATCCATATCATCAACAATGAGAAAACTTTCAAGGAAATTAAGAGGTCTATTTGCAAATTTTCAGACATGGATAAGCAAAGAAGGAATACGAAGAAGTACAGTTTCAGACAACCCGACTTGAAAGAGTTAAGGAGTTTGACATCCTATGTATTAGATCCCTTGGAATTCAAGGCTCGTCATGGGAAGCTTCTGTCTATTCTGGCTTCTCAAGTGGATGAAGGTCTAATGAGTGTGTTGGTGCAGTTCTATGATCCCTTGTACCGTTGCTTCAATTTTCCGGATTTCCAGCTTTTGCCCACGCTTGAGGAGTATGCCTATCTTGTGGGCATACTGTCGCAACCTGAAAAATACAGTGCGCGAAAAAAACAACCGGCGAAAGAAAAAGACAGAAGAGTCGCCACCGTGCGTTATTCATCCCAAAGGAGGGAAAGGAAACGCTCGAAGTAAACCTGAAAAAAGGAAAGGACAAGACGTGGTCTCGCAACCAAATCTTGGGTTCGGGAGTCGGTTATGCGAAGGGAAGGTATTAGCACCCCTACGCATCCATAGTACTCTACGGGATCCACTTTTGTAGTTTTTGTCTAAAGGGTGCGGGTTTACCTAATGTGTTTATTTACTAAAAAGGTTAAGAGAAATGACTCGCGCGGATGTCGCATCCACTGCATACGTATCTCATATGCATATGAGAATCAGAGTCTTCGTAGCTCGGCTGACCTATGGGTTGGGGGGATGTGTGCTCGCTAAGACATCGCGTCTTATGCCTACGTATCTCATCTGGAATGAGAATCAGAGCAAGCCGTAGTTCGGCTAACTACGGGGTTATGGATTGGGTTTTGGACGAACGACGTCACTACGCAATCTACCGGATGCTCGACCTTCGGAGACTTACTCGCCTATAGTAGAAGGAGTAAACGTGTTGCTTTGGGTTTTAGGGTTTGGGATGCTCGAGGGAAAACAGGCAGTCCTTGACGAAGGAACCGCGCTACATGTGGGGATACGAATACAAAACACAAAACATGTATCTCAAAGTAAAATGCCACCAAGGGGCTCAAACATTGCCTCCTATCGAGGTCTTCCAGCTAAGAAAGCGATAAAGTACGAGAAAAGGAAAAAATTACCACACGGATAAAGATCCGAAGTTACAGCAATTAAAGGATTAGCAACCCTGAGATCTCTCCAGCTAGACCATCAAAGAAAATCAGTCAATACGATTAATCAGGATAAACCTCCGGATGGTATCCCTGCAAGAGTATGTGAGCCCTCGCGAAAACTCAACAGAAAGGTTAGACAAACAAGGTGAAATCCAGGGAAAACAATGCCATGGCAACACAAAGACAGGTTAGAGAAACAAAATAGGGTAACCCAGAGTTGCCCCTAAATCAAAATGTAACCACATGAATAATTCCATCAAAATTCACAAAAGGCTCACAAAAAAGGTATCAAATTCACCCATAATACCTCATACATTTAGAGCATTCAAATTAAAGGCATAAAGATGATGGATATAGGGCAAACCTGATTGGAGAGCTTGATTGAAATTGAGTTGCACCCGTGAGGTTTACAAGTTGAGTTCCCTTCAAGGTTTGGAGGCTGCTCTGAACTCTGTTAGTTCTTCTCTCACTATCTTTTTCCTCAGGGTTTTGTTCTAAGGAAACCTCAGAGTATTTTGCTTCCCTCCCTTTTTCTCAAGTGAATCTCCCAGTGTAACTCCAAGTGTCACTCCAAGTGTCACTCCTCTACTGAAACTTCAGTATTTATAGACTGATTTTCGTGGGTAATGGGCTCAAATGAGGGAGACCCAAGTCCAAAATAATTTGTTATATTTTATTTATTTATTTTATTTATTTATTTAATTAATTAATTAATTAATTAATTAATTTTTTTTTTACAGGAAAAATGAAGGGTAAATTTTGGGGTATTACAGCTGCCCCTATTCAATCAACTGGAGACCCGGAAAGAAGATGGCAGCTGCTTTCGTGCTTTCGAGGTATCAAGGGATTGAATACAATAAAAGCCCAAAAATTTGCACTGAAGTGAAGTGAAGTAACAATGTCTGTCAGAATCGGCAAAGAGGTGGTCTTGAAAGAAGAATCTGTCTGGTACGGTGAAAGTCAGTCTGAATATCGAAAAAGAATGTTAAACTGGATACCAAAATAAATGGTAACACAGAAATAACCATGGCCTGAATGCCGCTCAGCAGTCTGAATACTGGAAAGGATTTCGATCTGAACATCGGAAAATTGGCCTGAATGCCACAACTCGCATCGACCTGAACGTCGGAAACTTCTTCGATCTGAACATCGGAAAGACTTGGCCTGAATGCCACAAGTCGCATCGACCTGAACGTCGGAAACTTCTTCGATCTGAACATCGGAAAGACTTGGCCTGAATGCCACTTCGATCTGAATATCGGAAAATTGGCCTGAATGCCACTTCGGTCTGGATACCGGAAAACTGGCTTGAATGCCACTTCGGTCTGGATACCGGAAAACTGGCCTGAATGCCACAAGTTGCATCGACCTGAACGTCAAAAACTTCTTCGATCTGAACATCGGAAAACTTCATGCCTGTCAGCATTGGCAGAAATAGGGAATGATAATAGAGGCGGCGCATGGGCCAATGACACTTGCTGGGGATAACAAAGGTAAGTCATGAACAATCTTCAGTCTGAGTACTGGAAACAACTTCTAGCTTATCACTTGGGATACCGAAAATGTTTTATGCTTACATGCGTATGTTTGAATTTTTCAATGGCGTAATGCTCCATGAAAATGGAAATGCTACGCGATTTGGAAGGATGCAATGCAATATGATTCTACATGCAGGGATGCGAAATGCTGGGTAGAATGCCAAGCTGAGGCAAGGGGATCTGCTGGGGAAATGATTACCATCCTCTGGGCTCTGGCCAGGCTACTGGAGATACACACCACAATGAACTCTGTAGGGAGATGACTAGCCATGCGGTGTTTTGGCCATACCGAGACTCTGATCGGGGAAAGAATGGCATTGGAAGCCTGCTGCTGAGGAAAGCTACAATGGTTCTGGCAACCACGATTTGCGAGAGATGACTCAGCAGGGGGAGCAAACACTGATACGGTACCGAGGTTTTGCTTCAAGAAAAGAAACCATGGATCTGGCATTGGGATTATCGATCTGGCATCGAACTCTAAGGAGCAGCCACTTCTGCTGGGAAGATACAGTCTGGCACTGTCAACTCCGTTGGGGATATATAGTCTGGCACTGTCAACTCTACTGGGGAGTGTATGTCCTGAAACAACCGCTTGAGGAAATACAATGGTGAGAACCTGCTGGGGATTGAGGAATCCAACGCTCTGATCAGCTCTGCAGGGATAAGACACCGAATTTGTCTGTTGGTGACTTCACTGGGGAAGATATTCACGATCATCTGCAGGGAATTTTAAGGAAATGCCCCGAGGGTATCTGTTCTGAATAGATGATCCAAAGCACTTAAAATTTACAGAAATTTTAAATGTTTATTAAGCATGTACCTGTAAAGCCCTAATGTGTCATGATGCAATGTTTATCAAAAATTCGGACGTCATTTTTGCAAACAAAACAGTAAAATGAAACTGAAAACAGAGATATACTGAATAACATGATTTTATTGATTGAATGGCCTCTGAATAGGCATTTACATTAAGAAGCAATCCCTGGAAAGAGGTAATCGCACAATAGATAAAAACAGAAATTAATCTAATGGCAATGTGAAATGGATTTCTATTGGGTTCCAATTCTGCTATGACTTGCCCGTCTTCAAGATCCTCCAGATGATCAGCTTTCTGAAAGAGGTGATTGGACTGTTTCCTACCTTTCGAAAATTTCCAGTCATCGACACGAGATGAGATTCAGAACGACTCAGAACACAGTCATTCGCTTAATCCCTAACTTTTGCCTGGATCGCCCTTTTCGGGTTTTCGATCCACCGGGATACCCATTTTTGCCTAAGTTGCCTTTTCAGGTTTTTAACTTACCGGGTGTACAATCTTTTTTTTTTATTTTTGTCCCTAATTTTTGCCCGAACCTTTTCATTTTCTTGGTTCGCCGGGATGCCCATTTTTTGCCTGGACTATTCTTTTTACTGTCCAGCGGGTCTATTTTATGCGAAGTATTTTTTAACTGCGTCTGAGTTCACAGGGGAAGTGAAGTTTTCACCATCCATAGTTGCAAGCATTAAAGCCCCACCATCAAAAACCTTGGTGACAATATACGGTCCATCATAGTTAGGAGTCCACTTGCCCCTGTGATCTGTCTGAGGAGGAAGGATCCTTTTCAACACTAAATCTCCGACTTGGAAACAACGAGGACGCACTTTTTGATCAAAGGCTCTCTTCATCCGACTCTGATACAACTGCCCATGACAAATGGCTGCCATTCGCTTCTCTTCGATAAGACTCAACTCATTGAACCTTGTCCGAATCCATTCAGCTTCGTCTAGCTTGACATCCAACAAGACTCTTAGGGAAGGAATCTCCACTTCAACAGGTAGGACTGCTTCCATACCATACACAAGGGAGTAAGGGGTTGCCCCGGTCGATGTACGTACTGAAGTGCGGTACCCATGTAAGGCGAAAGGTAGCATCTCATGCCAATCTCTGTACGTGACGACCATCTTCTGCACAATCTTCTTTATGTTCTTATTTGCCGCCTCAACAGCGTCGTTCATCTTAGGGAGGTAAGGGGAAGAATTATGATGCTGAATGTTGAAGTTCTGACACAACTCCTTCATCATTTTGTTGTTGAGATTAGAACCATTATCAGTAATGATTCTTTCGGGAATCCCATAGCGACAAATGATTTCTTTCTTGATAAAACGGGCAATCACATGCCTGGTGACATTCGCGAACGACGCTGCTTCGACCCACTTGGTGAAATAGTCGATGGCAACAAGGATGAAGCGATGCCCATTGGAAGCAGTCGGCTCAATCTTTCCAATCATGTCAATGCCCCACATGGCAAACGGCCACGGCGAAGACATCACATTCAGAGGATTCGGCGGTACATGCACCTTATCAGCATAAATCTGGCATTTATGACACTTCCGAGCATACTTGAAACAATCTGATTCCATGGTCATCCAATAATAACCCGCTCTCAACAATTTCTTAGCCATTGCATGTCCGCCGGCATGAGTACCGAAGGAACCTTCATGAACTTCCTGCATTAACATGTCCGCCTCGTGTCTGTCCACACATCTGAGCAAAACCATGTCGAAGTTCCTCTTATACATCACATCGTCTTTGTTCAAGAAGAAACTGCCTGCCAATCTTCTCAAAGTCTTTCTGTCATTGTTGGATGCCCCTGCAGGGTACTCTTGATTCTTCAGAAAGCACTTGATATCGTGATACCAGGGCTTGTCATCGACTACCAGTTCAGCAGCAAACACATACGCGGCCCTATCAAGGCGCATCACATCGATCCTGGGAGCATGGTTCCAATGAATTACCTTGATCATGGAGGATAGAGTAGCAAGTGCGTCTGCCATCTGGTTCTCATCACGAGGTATATGATACAATTTTACCGTTGTGAAGAAAGTCAAAAGTCTTCTCGTGTAATCTCTGTAGGGGACCAGAGTGGGCTGGAGAGTATTCCAATCACCATTCACTTGATTGATCACCAGAGCTGAATCTCCGAAGATGTCTAGAGTCTTGATTCTCAGATCAATGGTTTGCTCAATACCCAAGATACAGGCCTCACACTCAGCTTCGTTATTTGTGCACTCAAAAGTCAAACGAGCGGTGAAAGGCATGTGGGCACCCTTCGGAGTAGTAATGACAGCGCCAATTCCACTACCTCTAGCATTGACAGCCCCATCAAACAACAAAGTCCACTTTTCGTTTGGATCAGGTCCCTCCTCAACAACTGGCTCTTCACAGTCTTTCATCTTGAGGAACATGATGTCTTCATCAGGGAATTCAAACTTCATTGGCTCATAATCATCAATCGGTTGCTCGGCAAGGTAGTCTGACAGAATACTCCCTTTGATGGCCTTCTGTGACGTGTACTGAATATCATACTCTGTTAAAATCATTTGCCAACGAGCGACCCTTCCGGTGAGAGCCGGCTTCTCAAAGATGTACTTCACTGGATCCATCTTAGAAATCAACAAGGTAGTATGGTTCAACATATACTGTCTCAGTCGGCGAGCAGCCCAGGCCAAAGCATAGCAAGTTTTCTCAAGCTGCGAATATTTGATTTCACAGTCGTTAAACTTTTTGCTAAGGTAGTATATGGCATGCTCTTTTCGACCAGAATCGTCATGCTGTCCCAATACACACCCCATCGAGTTCTCGGTCACTGACAGGTACATTATCAGAGGTCTCCCAGGAACTGGAGGTATAAGGATTGGAGGTTTCTGTAGATACTCTTTTATCTTCTCGAAAGCCCTTTGACAATCTTCATTCCACCTGATATCCTGATCCTTCCTCAGCAATTTGAAAATTGGCTCACACGTGGTTGTTAGGTGAGAGATGAACCTTGCAATGTAGTTCAACCTCCCTAAGAAACTACGGACTTGCTTCTCTGTTCTTGGCTCTGGCATTTCCTGTATCGCTTTTACTTTGTCGGGATCCACCTCAATCCCTTTTCCGCTAACGATAAAACCCAGCAATTTTCCCGATCTCACCCCGAAAGTGCACTTGTTCGGATTAAGTCTCAGTTTGAATTTCCTCAAACGCTCAAACAGTTTCTGCAAATTCACCAAATGTTCTTCTTCTGTCTGAGATTTGGAAATCATATCGTCCACATAAACCTCGATTTCATGATGAATCATATCATGGAACAGAGTCACCATTGCTCGCTGATATGTTGCTCTGGCATTTTTCAGACCAAACGGCATCACCTTGTAGCAGAAGGTGCCCCATGGGGTTATGAAAGTTGTCTTTTCCATGTCTTCTGGTGCCATCTTGATTTGGTTATAGCCAGAAAAGCCATCCATGAAGGAGAATACCGAGAACTGAGCTGTATTATCCACCAAAACGTCGATGTGAGGTAATGGGAAATCATCTTTAGGGCTAGCTCTGTTCAGATCCCGGTAGTCGACACACATCCGTACCTTTCCATCCTTCTTAGGTACTGGGACGATGTTTGCAACCCATGGCGGATAATTGGTGACTGCTAGAAACCCTGCATCCAACTGCTTTTGCACTTCTTCCTTTATCTTGACAGCCATCTCTGGTCTTGTTCTTCTGAGTTTCTGCTTGACCGGAGGACAACCTTCTTTGAGAGGCAAGCGGTGTACCACGATGTCTGTGTCCAGCCCGGGCATGTCCTGATAAGACCAGGCGAAGATGTCAACGTATTCTTGCAGCAATTCAATCAGCCCTTTCTTCACATCATCTCTCAAAGCAGCCCCTATCTTGATTTCTCTCTTGGCGTCTTCGGTGCCGAGATTAATCACTTCAACAGACTCTTGATGCGGTTGAATGACCCTTTCTTCCTGTTTTAATAACCTGGTAAGTTCTTCAGGGAGTTCACAGTCTTCATCACCCTCTTCTTCAGCTTGAAAGATTGGATTTTCAAAGTCGAAGTGAGCCATAGCAGAACCGTTATCAATAGGATCCGGTGTTGTGCATCTGCATGAGTGATGGTATGTGCTTATGAGTGTGAACAAGAAGTGAAAACTAAACAAAACATTGCCATTTTTTTATTTTGAAAAACTGCAAAAATAGAAAGACAGGGAACGAAATATTTGAATGCAAAAATACGTCCTTTATTTATGATAAAAATGCAAGTGTCACATAGACGGGCCCTACAATGAGTCATTACGCCCTGGGCGGAACGTAAGACTTGGATATGCATGAATAAACAAAGAAAATTACTCTTTAAGAAGAGTGACTTGGATAATCTCTTCAGAAGACCAATTGTTGATGACTTCACCCGGGATCCTCGGACGCACCCAGTTGTCAATGTCACAATCACTATCCCCATCTTCTTCGTTGATTGCAGAGACTTGACCATACTGAATGATGCCAGCACTGGAGAAAGTGATCGGCCCCTGAAGTGTTGTAGAAGTCAAAACTGGCTGATACCCAATACCGAACTTATCTTCTTTCACTGGTAATTCCAACAGACGCCCCCAACCGGGAGCAACACCTGAATCCACCACGGCCCGTGCCTGCTTAAAGGATGAGATAGAGGCACCCGCTTTAACCTCTTTCACAGACTCTTGGACAGACAAATCTTCAACCTGGAGGATACCTTTGTCGAGCAAGGCCTGGATACCCTGCTGTAGCTTCAAACAACCTCTACTCTAAGTAGCACAATCCAAACAACCCTTCCCACAACCGGGGAAAACATCGGCCTTCAGCAAGCATCCTTTGATATCCAACAATGGAGTCTTCAACTTCAACACATCCTTAATGGACTTGGCTTCTCCCTCTACCAAATTAACATTTGCACCACCATGCTGGGGCATGGGATTGTTGACGACATTCGGAGCCGGTGCAAGGTCGATGGCCTTTGAATCTATGAGGTCTTGAACTACGTGCTTAAAAGCTTTGCAGTTCTCAATGTCATGGCCAGGTGCCCCAGAGTGGAAGCTACACCTAGCGTTGGCGTCGTAACCCACCGGAAGTCTACCAACAGGAGGAGCCAGAGTGTGCAATTGCACAAGTTGTAGTTGTTGAAGACTAGAAAGCAACTGGGCGTACGACATTGGAAGGGTGTCGAAACGCCGGTCCATCATCCTTTGCCTCTGTTGATAAGCGGGTCTGTTACCCGGTTGTTGCTGCTGTTGATACTGAGCTGGTTGACGTAGTGATTGTTGTTGTTGTAGTGGTGCTGCAGCTGGAATGGTCACCCCTGCGGCAGTACCTGTTATGCAAGACATGCTAATGAATATGCAAATGCAATGACATGTTTATCAATTCCAAAAGTATTCTACCCCCTTGATTCCAGTCTCACATTTGATAAACAGTGTAAGAAAAGACTAAGCCGTTGATGAGAACCAAGAAAATTCCAACTAGAATCAAGTGGAAGATATAAACCCCACAGAAATGGATAAACATGTGTGAATGATTATGAATGCAAAATGACGTGAATGCAGTGCAGTGCCATGTCAATCAGGATTGCTGTATCTGCTTGAACATCTGTCAGGTTGCACTGTCTGGAGAGAAATTAAGAGTACACCAAACAAAGGTCATGGGATGGATCATGTTATCCT
Organism: Lathyrus oleraceus; assembly: GCF_024323335.1. Lineage (NCBI taxonomy): Eukaryota > Viridiplantae > Streptophyta > Magnoliopsida > Fabales > Fabaceae > Lathyrus > Lathyrus oleraceus. The sequence continues at coordinate 95,755,473 of NC_066581.1, forward strand.
TAATATCAACCACCCATTTTGGTGGATTATGGTTTACACCTTATCAACACCCGAGTTTCATTGATATTAAGGATACCTGATCGGATTAACCATGAATCAAGGGTTTGTTGCAAGCCACGAGCATGGAGTTTAGGTTAAGAACCACCCAAAAGGAGTGTACTAAGGTTTAAACTTGCCAAACATGTTCTACAAAAGGTTCCCATAGTCATAATCCCATCTTTCGGATATTATTAGAGGAACGACTACTCGTATTCCAACAATATTCTCAAGAGAGACTCTTATGAGTGTAGTATCGCGTAACAATCGTATCAAATCTTACACTTGAACGACTTTCGCACTACGTCCTATGAATAGGCCAAGATGGGTTTGGTAAACTAAGGTCCTTGGCTTCTTAGGTCTATATTGGAACAAGTAATGTCTAACCACAACTTACTTATGTGACATTATTGATCTCAACATGACCTCCACCAAGTGAATGGGCTTGCAAGTCAACTCGCTAAGGAATACTCCACACAAGTTGACAGGACTATGCCATTCTCCTATCTTAAGTGCACTCGAGTTCGGGTATAGAACTCATCTCACAAAGATCACCAAGCAGCCATAGCCAGCCAACAGATACAACAATGATATGTACACAATGCAATAAGGTAAAGCAGGTAAATAAATAATTGTACAAAAGCATGAACACCCAATAAACAAACAAACTACAAAAGCTAGGAGGGACTCGCTTAGGGAAGATGGACCAGCAAGAGGTCAACTTCTTAAAGATCCCCAGCAGAGTCGCCAGCTATCGCAACCTGAAAGATACAGTGCGCGAAAAAAACAACCGGCGAAAGAAAAAGACAGAAGAGTCGCCACCGTGCGTTATTCATCCCAAAGGAGGGAAAGGAAACGCTCGAAGTAAACCTGAAAAAAGGAAAGGACAAGACGGGGTCTCGCAACCAAATCTTGGGTTCGGGAGTCGGTTATGCGAAGGGAAGGTATTAGCACCCCTATGCATCCATAGTACTCTACGGGATCCACTTTTGTAGTTTTTGTCTAAAGGGTGCGGGTTTACCTAATGTGTTTATTTACTAAAAAGGTTAAGAGAAATGACTCGCGCGGATGTCGCATCCACTGCATACGTATCTCATCTGCATATGAGAATCAGAGTCTTCGTAGCTCGGCTGACCTATGGGTTGGGGGGATGTGTGCTCGCTAAGACATCGCGTCTTATGCCTACGTATCTCATTTTGAATGAGAATCAGAGCAAGTCGTAGTTCGGCTAACTACGGGGTTATGGATTGGGTTTTGGACGAACGACGTCACTACGCAATCTACCGGATGCTCGACCTTCGGAGACTTACTCGCCTGTAGTAGAAGGAGTAAACGTGTTGCTTTGGGTTTTAGGGTTTGGGATGCTTGAGGGCAAACAGACAGTCCTTGACGAAGGAACCGCGCTACATGTGGGGATACGAATACAAAACACAAAACATGTATCTCAAAGTAAAATGCCACCAAGGGGCTCAAACATTGCCTCCTATCGAGGTCTTCCAGCTAAGAAAGCGATAAAGTACGAGAAAAGGAAAAAATTACCACACGGATAAAGATCCGAAGTTACAGCAATTAAAGGATTAGCAACCCTGAGATCTCTCCAGCTAGACCATCAAAGAAAATCAGTCAATACGATTAATCAGGATAAACCTCCAGATGGTATCCCTGCAAGAGTATGTGAGCCCTCGCGAAAACTCAACAGAAAGGTTAGACAAACAAGGTGAAATCCAGGGAAAACAATGCCATGGCAACACAAAGACAGGTTAGAGAAACAAAATAGGGTAACCCAGAGTTGCCCCTAAATCAAAATGTAACCACATGAATAATTCCATCAAAATTCACAAAAGGCTCACAAAAAAGGTATCAAATTCACCCATAATACCTCATACATTTAGAGCATTCAAATTAAAGGCATAAAGATGATGGATATAGGGCAAACCTGATTGGAGAGCTTGATTGAAATTGAGTTGCACTCGTGAGGTTTACAAGTTGAGTTCCCTTCAGGGTTTGGAGGCTGCTCTGAACTCTGTTAGTTCTTCTCTCATTATCTTTTTCCTCAGGGTTTTGTTCCAAGGAAACCTCAGAGTATTTTGCTTCCCTCCCTTTTTCTCAAGTGAATCTCCCAGTGTCACTCCAAGTGTCACTCCTCTATTGAAACTTCAATATTTATAGACTGATTTTCGTGGGTAATGGGCTCAAATGAGGGAGACCCAAGTCCAAAATAATTTGTTATATTTTATTTATTTATTTTATTTATTTATTTATTTAATTAATTAATTAATTAATTAAAATTTTTTCTTTTTTCTTTTTCTTTTTCTTTTTTTTTTACAGGAAAAATGAAGGGTAAATTTTGGGGTATTACACATACCTATCCTAGACCAGTTGCCGTTCAGTGGCTTGGAGAGAGTTCCTTCTTCTCAAGAGATTGTTGATCTGTTGCATATAGATGAATCTATTATTGGTGCTCATATGACTACCAAAGGTGGAATTCAAGGCTCCCGTCTGTTTTCCTCATTGATCAAGCTACTATGTTTGGGAAGGCCATGAGTGAGGACGCCTTTGAGGCCATATTTGTACTTCTCATCTATGGGCTAGTGTTATTCCCCAACATCGATAAGTTTGTGGATGTGAACGCCATTAGGATTTTCTATACTCTTAATCCCGTTCCTACTCTGTTGGGTGACACTTATTTCTCTTTGCATATGAGGAATGCAAAGGGTGGTGGTACCATTGTGTGTTGTTTGCCTCTGCTGTACAAGTGGTTTATTTCGCACTTGCCTCAGACGCTCGCCTTCAAGGAGAACAAAGGATGTCTACGGTGGTCCACGAGACTTATGTCTCTCACTAATGATGATATCTTTTGGTACAACCGTGTATATGATGGTTTGCAGATTATCGACTCTTGTGGTGAATTCTCCAATGTACCTCTTCTTGGTACATGCGGTGGAATGAACTAAAACCCTATTTTGGCACGTCGTCAACTTGGATTTCCCCTAAAGGAAAAACCCAATAACATTCTATTAGAGGGTGTGTTTTTTCAGAAGGGTAAAGATCCTCAAGGCTTGAAGGGCAGGATGGTTCGCGCTTGGTGCAAGATCCATAAGAAAGGAAGGAAGGAGCTAGGTCCGAAGAACTGTATCGCTTTGAAACCCTATACCTCTTGGGTTAGGAGGAGAGCTTCCGAGTACCTTATGCCTTATGAGTATCCAAGACCCACACCTTTGGTTGTGGCTGGGCCTTCAACCCTCCCTAGCCAAGGAGTAGAGGAGTTGAGAGACGAAGACTGTTCGCGTGCTTGGATCCGTGAACGAGAGGAGTTGCTTCGGCAGATCAGAGAGAAGGATGCTTTGATAGAGTTCCTTGAGCACCAGGTTATTGATGATCCTGATGACGCATTGACTTCTCTACTTCCTCAGTCTTCCAAGTTTTGGAAGCGGAAGTATGATCGACTCGCCAAAGAGAAGGCAGATATGGAGGCAGCCTATGAGAGGGAGGTGAAGAGGCTTCGTGCAGCTTATCTTCCGGTCTCGAGGGCTTTGGACGATTGCTTCTAGGGATCCATAGGATGTTCATTTTCGTTCTCTCTTGTATTGTATTTGGTTACCAAGCTGTACTTCTTTAGCATAAAAACATTTCCAAATATTAATTGACGTGATATTTTCGTATGTGATAAACGTTTAATATTTCCAAAATTTGCAAATAAGACTCTAAAGTTCCTATGATATAAAAATTAAATCATAAGCATTGCATGCATCATGTTTATCTATTCCTAGGGGTTTATATCTTCTTCTTGATTCTAGTCGGGGTTTTCTTACACTGTTTATCTAATGTGAGACTAGAATCAAGGGGTAGAATACCCTTTGAAATTGATAAACATGTCATTGAATTTGCATATTTATTAGCGTGTCTTGCATAACAGGTACCGCCACAGTGTTCTTATCTTGTTTGGTATTCCATTATTAGGATAGCTGACTCAGGCATTCACCGATACGGTGCCCGAAGGAATCAACGAAGAAGATGGGGATAGTGATTGCGGCATTTGACAACTAGGTGCATCCAAGGGTCCTGGGTGAAGTTCTCCGCAACTGGTATTCTGAAGAGATTTTCCAAGTCACTCTTCTTAAAGAGTAATTTTCTTTGTTTATTCATGCATATCCAAGTCTTACGTTCCGCCCAGGGCGTGATGAATCATTGTAGGGCTCATCTATGTGGATACCTGCATTTTTTATCATAAATAAAGGACGTCTTTTGGCATTCAAATATTTTGTTTACTGTCTTTCTATTTTTGCAGTTTTCAAAAATCAAAAATCAAAAAAATCAAAAAACATTTTGGCAATATTTTGTTTAGTTTCCACTTCTTGTTCACACTCATAAGCACATACCATCACTCATGCAGATGCACGTCACCAGATCCTATTGATAACAGTTCTTCTATGGCTCGCTTCGACTTTGAAAATCCTATCTTTCAAGCTAAAGAAGAGGGTGATGAAGACTGTGAACTCCATGAAGAACTTGCCAGGTTTTAAAACAGGAGGAAAGGGTCATTCAACTACATCAAGAGTCTACTGAAGTGATTAGTCTCGACACCGAGGACGTCAAGAGAGAGATCAAGATAGGGGTTGCTTTGGAAGATAATGTGAAGAAGGGGCTGATTGAATTGCTGCAAGAGTATGTTGACATCTTCGCTTGGTCTTATCAGGACATGCCAGGGCTTAACACAGACATTGTGGTACACCGTTTGCCTCTCAAAGAGGATTGTCCTTCGGTCAAGCAGAAGCTCAGAAGAACAAGACCAGAGATGGCTGTCAAGATAAAGGAAGAAGTGCAAAAACAGTTGGATGCAGGGTTTCTAGCGGTTACAAATTATCCGCCATGGGTTGCAAATATCGTTCTAGTACCTAAAAAGGATGGAAAGGTACGAATGTGTGTTGACTACCGGGACCTGAACAGAGCTAGTCCTAAAGATGATTTCCCATTACCTCACATCGATGTTTTGGTGGATAACACGGCTCGGTTCTCGGTATTCTCCTTCATGGATGGCTTTTCTGGCTATAATCAAATTAAGATGGCACCAGAAGACATGGAGAATACAACTTTCATAACCCCATGGGGTACCTTCTGCTACAAGGTGATGCTGTTTGGTCTGAAAAATGTTGGGGCAACATATCAACGAGCTATGGTAACTCTTTTCCATGATATGATTCATCATGAAACCGAGGTTTATGTTGATGATATGATTTCCAAATCTCATACGGAAGAAGAACATCTGGTGAATTTGCAGAAACTGTTTGAGCGTTTGAGGAAATTCAAGCTGAGGCTTAATCCGAACAAGTGTACTTTCGGGGTGAGATCTGGAAAACTGTTGGTTTTATTGTTAGTGAAAAAGGGATTGAGGTGGATCCGGCCAAAGTGAAAGCGATACAAGAAATGCCTGAGCCAAGAACAGAAAAACAAGTTTGTGGTTTCTTAGGAAGGTTGAACTACATTGCAAGGTTCATCTCTCACCTAACAGCCACGTGTGAGCCAATATTCAAATTGTTGAGAAAAGATCAGGCTATCAGGTGGAATGATGATTGCCAAAGGGCTTTCGAAAAAATAAAAGCGTATTTGCAGAATCCTCCTATCCTTATGCCTCCAGTCCCAGGGAGACTGCTGATTATGTATTTGACAGTACTCGATAATTCCATGGGTTGTGTTCTCGGTCAACACGACGAGACAGGTAGGAAAGAGCATGTCATCTACTACCTGAGTAAAAAATTCACAGATTGCAAGTCGAGATACTCAATGCTTGAAAAGACATGTTGTGCACTTGCATGGGCTGCTAAGCGATTGAGACAATACATGCTGACTCACACAACCTTACTGATCTCCAAAATGGATCCAGTCAAGTATATATTTGAGAAGCCAACTCTCACCGGAAGGGTTGCTCGTTGGCAAATGGTACTGACAGAGTACGACATCCAGCATACATCCTAGAAAGCCATCAAAGGAAGTATTCTGTCAGACTATCTTGCTCAGCAGCCGATTGATGATTATGAGCCGATGAAGTTTGATTTTCCGGATGAAGACATCATGTTCCTCAAGATGAAAGACTGTGAAGAGCCAGTTGTTGAGGAGGGACCTGATCCAGATGAAAAGTGGACTTTAATGTTTGATGGGGCCGTCAATGCCAAAGGAAGTGGAATTGGTGCTGTCATTACCACTCCGAAAGGTGCCCACATGCCTTTCATCGCTCATCTGACTTTCGAGTGCACCAATAATGAAGTTGAGTATGAAGCTTGTATCTTGGGTATCGAGCAAGCCATTGATTTGAGAATCAAGACTCTGGACATCTTCGGAGATTCAACTCTAGTGATCAATCAAGTGAATGGTGATTGGAATACTCTCCAGCCTAATCTGGTCCCCTACAGAGATTACACGAGAAGATTGTTGACTTTCTTCACAACAGTAAGGTTGTATCATATACCTCGTGATGAGAACCAGATGGCAAATGCTCTTGCTACTCTGTCCTCCATGATCAAGGTGATTCGGTGGAACTATGCTCCCAGGATCGATGTTATGCGCCTTGATAGGGCTGCGTATGTGTTTGCTGCTGAACTGGTAGTTGATGACAAGCCCTGGTACCACGACATCAAGTGCTTTCTGAAGAATCAAAAGTACCCTGCAGGGGCATCCAACAATGATAGAAAGACTTTGAGAAGATTGGCAGACAGTTTCTTCTTGAACAAAGACGATGTGTTGTATAAGAGGAACTTCAACATGGTTTTGCTCAGATGCGTGGATAGACACGAAGCAGACATGTTAATGCAGGAAGTTCATGAAGGCTCCTTTGGTACTCATGACGGCGGGCATGCAATGGCTAAGAAATTGTTGAGAGCGGGTTATTACTGGATGACCATGGAATCTGATTGTTTCAAATATGCTCGGAAGTGTCATAAATGCCAGATTTATGCTGATAAAGTGCATGTGCCGCCAAATCCTCTGAATGTGATGTCTTCGCCGTGGCCATTTTCTATGTGGGGCATCAATATGATTGGAAAGATTGAGCCGACTACCTCCAATGGGCATCGTTTCATCCTTGTTGCCATCGACTATTTCACCAAGTGGGTCGAAGCAGCGTCATTTGCGAAGGTCACCAGACATGTGGTTACCCGATTCATTAAGAAAGAAGTCATTTGTCGTGATGGGATTCCCGAAAGAATCATTACTGATAATGGTTCTAACCTCAATAACAAAATGATGAAGGAGTTGTGCAAGAACTTCAACATTCAACATCATAACTCTTCCCCTTATCGTCCTAAGATGAACGGTGTTGTTGAGGCAGCAAATAAGAACATAAAGAAGATTGTGCAGAAGATGGTCGTTACGTACAGAGATTGGCATGAGATGCTACCCTTCGCCTTGCATGGGTATCGTACTTCAGTGCGTACATCGACCGGGGTAACCCCTTACTCCCTTGTGTATGGTATGGAAGCAATCCTACCTGTTGAAGTGGAGATTCCTTCTCTAAGAGTCCTGTTGGATGTCAAGTTAGACGAAGCTGAATGGGTTCGGACAAGGTTTAATGAGTTGAGTCTTATCGAAGAGAAGCAAATGGCAGCCATTTTTCATGGGCAATTGTATCAAAGTCGGATGAAGAGAGCCTTTGATCAAAAAGTGCATCCTCGATGCTTCCAAGTTGGAGATTTGGTGTTGAAAAGGATCCTTCCTCCTCAGACAGATCACAGGGGCAAGTGGACTCCTAACTATGATGGACCGTATATTGTCACCAAGGTTTTTCATGGTGGAGCCTTAATGCTTGCAACTATGGATGGTGAAAACTTCACTTCCCCTGTGAACTCAGACGAAGTTAAAAAATACTTCGCATAAAATAGACCCGCTGGACGATAAAAAGAAAAGTCCAGGCAAAAAAATGGGCATCCCGGCGAACGAAGAAAATGAAAAAGGTTCGGGCAAAAGTTAGGGATTAAAAAATGAAAAGATTGTACACCCGGTAAGTTGAAAACCTGAAAGGGCAACTTAGGCAAAAATGGGTATCCCGGTGGATTGAAAACCCGAAAGGGCGATCCAGGCAAAAGTTAGGGATTAAGCGAATGGCTGCGTTCTGAGTAGTTCTGAATATCATCTCGTGTCAATAACCGGAAACTTCCGAAGAATAGGAAACAGTCCAATCACTTTTTTCGGAAAGCTGATCATCTGGAGGATCTTGAAGACGAGCGAATCATAGCAGAATTGGAACCCGATAGAAATCCATTTCACATTGCCATTAGATTAATTTCTGTTTTTATCTGTTGTGCAATTACCTCTTTCCAGGGATTGCTTCCTGATGTAAATACCTATTCAGAGGCCACTCAATCAATAAAATCATGTTATTCGGTACATCTCTGTGTTCATTTTCATTTTACTATTTTGTTTGCAAAAATGACGTCCGAATTTTTGATAAACATTGCATCATGAAACATAAGAGCTTTACAGGCACGTGCTTAATAAACATTGAAAATTGCTGTAAATTTTAAGTGCTTTGGATCATCTATTCAGAACAGGTACACTCGGGGCATTTCCTTAAGGTCCCCATCAAATGATCGCTGATGTTTTTCCTCAACAGTTGGAATTTGGTATCTTATCCCTGCAGAGCTGGTCCGAGCGTTGGATTCTTCAATCCCCAGCAGGCTCTCACTGCTGTACTTCCCCAAGCATTTGTTTCAGATTATGCATTCACCAGTAGAGTCGACAGTGTCAGACTGTATATCCCCAGCGGAGTTGACAGTGTCAGACTGTATATCCCCAGCGGAGTTCATAGTGCCAGACTGTATCTTCCCAGCAGAAGCGGCTGCTCCTCAGAGTTCGATGCCAGATTGATGATCTCGACGCTAGACCCATGGTCTCTTTCCTTGAAGAAGAATCTCGGTACCGTATCAATGTTTGCTTCCCCTGCTGAGTCGTCTCTCTCGTAGATTATGGTTGCCAGAACCACTGTCGCTTTCCTCAGCAGCAAGTTTTCAGTGCCATTCTCTCCCCAGTCAGAGCCTCGGTATTTTGTTATTTGCCAGAACACCGTGTGGCGGGTCATTTCCCCACAGAGTTCTTGGTGTTGTGCATCTCCAACAGCCTTGCCAGGGTCCAGAAGATTGTGATCATTTCCCCAGCAGAATTCCTTGCCTCAGCTTGGCGTTCTCTCTAATCAAGCATTTCGCATCCCTGCATGTAGAATCATATTGCATTGCATCCTCCCAAATCGCGTAGCATTTCCATTTTCATGGAGCATTACGCCATCGAAAAATTCAAACATACGCATATAAAACATAAGGCATTCTCGGTATCCCAAGTGATAAGCCAGAAGTTGTTTCCAGTACTCAGACTGAAGGTTGTTCATGACTCATCCTTTATTTATTCCCAGCATGGGTCGTTGGCCCACGCGCCGCCTCAATTATCATTTTCCCTATTTCTGTCGATGCTGACAGGCATGAAAGTTTCCGGTATTCAGACCGAAGTGGCACTCAGGCCAGTTTTCCGATGTTCAGATCGAAGAAGTTTCTGACGTTCAGGTCGATGTAACTTGTGGCATTCAGGCCAAGTTTCCAGTATTCATACCGAAGTGGCATTCAGGCCAATTTTTCGATGTTCAGATCGAAGAAGTTTTTGACGTTCAGGTCAATGCAACTTGTGGCATCTAGGCCAAGTTTCCGGTATTCAGACCGAAGTGGCATTCAGGCCAATATTCCGATGTTCAAATCGAAGAAGTTTCCGACATTCAGGTCGATGCAACTTGTGGCATTCAGGCCAAGTTTCCGATATTCAGACCGAAGTGGCATTCAGGCCAGTTTTCCGGTGTTCAGACCGATGTTTGATAATCTAATATCTTCCGATGTTCAGATCGAAGAAGTTTACGACATTCAAGTCGATGCAACTTGTGGCATTCATGCCAGTTTTCCGGTATTCAGACCGAAGTGGCATTCAGGCCAGTTTCCCGGTGTTCAGACCGATGTTTGATAATCAAGTATCGTCTGATGCTCAGATCGAAGTCATTTCCAGTATTCAGATTGATGAGCGGCATTCAGGCCATGGTTATTTCTGTGTTACCATTTATTTTGGTATTTAGGCTAACATTCCTTGTTTCGGTGTTCAGACCGACTCTCACCGTACCAGACGGATTCTTTTTCAAGATCACCTCTTGGTCGATTCTGACAGGCATTGTTACTTCATTTTTTCACTTCAGTGTAAATTTTCGGGCTTTTATCGTATTCAATCACTTGATACCTCAAAAGTGCAAAAGTCGTTGCTATCTTCCTTTCGAGTCTCTAGTTGATTGAATAGGGGCAGCTGTAATACCCCAAAATTTACCCTTCATTTTTCCTGGAAGCATGGGATTATGTTTTACACTTCATTAGCATCATATTAGGTCATACTCATTGCATACTGCATTAGTGACATGGAGATCAGGTTTTAATCGATCACTCCTTAACAAAAGGAGCCCACACAAAGCAAGATTGAGAGTTGGACTTCATTTTCTAAGTATACAAGTCTCAAGGGTCTTAGAGGGGTCCAAGTATCTTATTATGGTCCTCAGTTCATCAGTGAAGGATTCAAAGCTATCAAAGTGTTCATCTGGATTTAATCAGAAATTAGGATTTCATGGCTACCTGCAACAGGAAATGTTTGGTTGGAAGTAGAGGAGCTCATCCATGTCATGATTAGAGAGGCATCTTGGCCTAGGAAGATTCACAATCATCTCAGAAAGATCCATTGGCAATCAGTGCAATCAGTTCTTGATCATTTTGCCCTAAAACTAGGGTTTCGTATAAAATCAGTTTATTTCTAATTCTTTGGGTGAAACTATTTTCCATGGCCCTCCATATGTCCACAAGGGTCTACATACAAAAAATCAGCTCTTTATTTGAGCTAGAAGTGCTTCAATTGATCACTAGAATCGGGAATCAAGCAGTTTGGGAAAAGTCAACTGTGGGGCCAGAAAAGTCAACTCTTGACATTTTGAGAGTGGAATCTCAAAATCCATGCCTAGGGGATCCTAAATGTGAAATTTGATCAAGGTTTAATCATGGATTCATCATTTAATCAGGAATTGGAAGAGTTACTTAATTTGGAAATGGTTGACTTTCCATTTAGGGCAAGTTTTCATGATCGTTGCACTCACTTTAAGCCCATTTTACATCAAGATAAAAGCTCCATTTGAACATTTCTCCAACATTAAAGTTGTTCCTCTTGTTCCAAGCTTTCTAGAGATATAAATTTTGCTCCATTTGGATTAGAATTGAGGAAGTTATGCTTAGTCAAAGTGAGACATTTTTTTAGGACACTTAGAAAAATTTCTAAGTCCAAAATCTTCAAAATTTGTCAAGACTTCTTGGCCAGTTTTCTTGCACATCAAGGCATTATTTGAAAATAATTTCTTGACAACAATTGTACCTTGCCATGTCCTCTTTCACATCCTTTTGGAATCATCTCATTTGGATCCATGGTTTGAGAGATACATTCATTTAAAGTGGGCACCATGACTTGATTTTCTAGGCAGATTTTGGGTCTGGCTGGCCCAATCAGATTTTATAAGCATGCTGCATAAACCAATCACGTTTTTTTACCTATTTTTCCCATGCATTGGATATCCATTCACTTATGTTTGTCCCAAAATAACAACATTTTACACCTCACTTCACACTTTTATTCTTATGGATAAATCACTTATTAAAAAGCCCATGAGAACACCTAATCCACCCTATTTAAGAAGCTGAAACCCTAACCCTAAATGAGCATTGGAATTTTGTGGCAAGGAGGCAAAGCTTCATCACATATCAGATTCCATTCCACTTCTATTTTCCATTAGGTTATCATCTCTTCCATGACCATGTTTTGATATATCTACACTTGCTTACCATGTTTTTCACCATTAATCGTTCCATTTTCATATTTCTTTTTCTTATTTAAAATATTTTCTTCGTTCATAAAATTACCCAAAAATATTTTTCACTTTTCTTAACGTTTTATTTAATTTTATATAATTTTTATTTTTGTATTTTTTTAATATTAATATTTTATTTTAATTATTTATTCTAAATGGTCCATTTTAACACACTTTTTTTATTGATTTTATTTTTATGACTTAAAGTTATTGTTAGCGTTTGATTTTTGGGATGAAGGTTTACCACTATCTCATAGTCAAACTGACCTTTTATTGGAATTTTATTTCACATTTTCAATTTGTTTTGGATTTATTTTTGACCTAGTTTGGTTGGTTGACTTTTAATTTGACTTCTATTTTATTTTAATTAATTCATGTACCAGTTTTCATTATTTTTAAAATATTTTTGGGGGATGATGATGTACTGACCCCGCCTTATTTATTTTAATTTTTCATAATTTTCTTGATTAATTTACTATTTATTCTTGATTTATTTCTAACCTAGTCTTATTAATTGACTTTTGGTTTGACCTATGTTTTGTTTTAATTAATTCATGTGCCAATTTTCATTATTTTTAAAATCTTTTTGGGGGATGATGATGTCCTGACCCCACCTTATTTATTTTAATTTTTCATAATTTTCTTGATTAATTTGCTATTTATTTGTTATTTCTTAAGTTGACTTGAATTTTCAGTTGACTTCTTTATGATCGATGTTTGACTTAGGGATTGCTTATGGCAATTGAAGAAATCTTTTGATCCTCTCTTGTTCATATCATAAGCCATGTATTAGAGGCCTTTTACCTTGATTTTATTTGGTCCTTACCTTATTTCCTGATTAAATTATTCAGTGGACCCTTCGTGTGTATATTTTCATCTGTTTGATTCATCTGTTATCTTTTATACTTGTTTCTCTCATTCATGCTTTCTATTGCTTGATTATTTAACATGTTCATACTCCCATGCATTGTTTAAATGCTCCATTATTTGATTCTTTGGTTTGATTATATATTGTTTATTTATCCGATCTGATTGATAACTGTTGCCTACTAGTATGATGTATGAGGCATATATTCTTATTGTTTGTTTGCCATGAACAATCCCCATTCATAACAAATGTACCCCTCTCCCATAAAGTGTATAATATTTATTTCTTTCATTCTTTATTCACCTGTTAATACAAGAATTAAAACGAACATCCGATAACCATTTTAAAATAAGATCAAAAGCTCGATCCAACGTCGAGTAATCATTTTCAAAACTTAACAGAACCTGCACGCATTCATCCATCCTCTTGTAAGTCGATTGCCTCAGGCATCGCCATCTACCTGTAAGTCGATTGCCTCCGGCATCGCCATCTACCCTTATCCGTAACTCCTCTCCGTGCTCCATCCGTCGACTCTTGTTCCGTTTAGGTAGCACCCATTAGGTAGAACCCTTTGTATGATTACATAGGTAGAATTCCCTTATTCTTTGCATGCTAACATTAGGTAGATGTTCCCCTTTGTAAATCCTAACACATAGGTCCATATTGCATGACAACTCTAGAGCAGAGCTTCCCCACTTTTAGACCTTCTGTGCGTCTCCGATCTTGTGGCATGTCAGTCCGTTCTATTGCAAAGAGGTAACTGCCTAAGACTCGATTCAGCGAGCTGCGACACCTACTGCTAGGACGTTTAACACACTGCGCACCCTCCTTTGACAGAACTGATGTCCTCTTTTGTAAGTCCATGTTCATATGGCAATCCTTAACCCCTAGTTAGCCGAACTACGTTTTGCTCTGATTCTCATTCCAGATTAGATACGTAGGCATAAGACGCGACGTCTTACCGAGCATACTTCTCTTTAACCCATAGGTAGCCGAGCTACGAAGACCCTGATTCTCATACTCAGATGAGATACGTAGGCAGTGGATGCGACATCCTTGCGAGTCATTTTATTTTAACCTTCCTTTTAGTAAATAGTACTTTATATATACCTACACCCTTTAGACTAGAACAACACTTATGAAAAGGGCTCCCTAGGAGTACCTAGGATGTTTTGGGTGCTTAAAACCTTCCCATTGCATAACCAACCCCCTTACCCAGATCTCTGACATTTTTACTAGTTTTTGATTCGATAAAACTTTTAGGTTTTTATTCGCTTTCTAACCATTCCTTTGGATAAATAGAAGTGCGGTGGCGACTCTACTTGTATGGTTTACCTTGGATTTAGTCAATATCTCTAATGGTAACGAATACCCCACTACACTTAGTTAGCCATTTGTCTTCCTTTTCTTACATAGATGCTGAAGATGAAGTTGGAACGCCATTCCAAGCTTTATCTATTGCTGAGCCTATTAAGAAAGGAACTTCTTCATTTGCGTCCGATAAAGATGCTAAGTTGGCCATTGAGCATGGTGCAACTACTGGATTGGGGCAAATGATTAAGTTGGAAGACAACAAATCCCGGGTTGGCATAGGGTATTCTTCTGGCGTCTTCAATAAGCATGGGTTGTTCAAGAGTGGTGGATTCATCCACACCGGTCAATATGAGGAAGCTGTTGCTATTTTGGAAGAGGATGTAGAGGAAGATTCTGGCAACTTTGTCATCCCTGGAGGGGTTTGCAATAATTGGGTCGTTGTTGATATTCCAACAGTTATCCATAAGTCAAAGTAATGTTCATTGTGTTTAAAAACCCTCCTCCCATGCCAAAAGGAGGAGTGATGACATTGTTGGCTCATAAATACAATGATATTTTCATTCAATAAATTCATGTTAAATGTTTGTTTTTCCAATTTTTTTCCCTTTTCACTTTTGCATGAAATTGGTGATCACATAAAACCCTAAAAATAAGAATAAAATCAATCTTTTCATCTGGATAATGATTTGCCTTGTTTGAATTCTAAAATCTTTTATATCCAAAATCATTATGCAGGTTGATCAAACCCATTGAACATAATGATCCAACACCATCTCCCAACTTTGAGTTCCCTATATTTGAGGCGAAAGAAGATGATGTTGAAGAGATTCCTGATGAGATTACCCGTCTACTTGAGCATGAAGAGAAGTTCATTCAGCCACATCTTGAGAATCTAGAAACAGTAAACTTGGGGTCTGAAGATTGTGTTAGAGAAGTAAAGATTGGGGCACTCCAGGAAGAATCTGTTAAGAAGGGGTTGATTGAGTTGCTACGAGAATACGTCGACGTCTTTGCCTGGTCGTATGAAGACATACCTGGTCTGGATACAGATATCGTGCAACATTTCCTGCCTTTGAAGCCTGAGTGCGTGCCTGTGAAGCAGAAGCTTAGAAGAACTCATCCCGATATGGCAGTGAAGAGTAAAGAAGAAGTTCATAAGCAAATTGATGCGGGGTTTCTGGTGACTTCTACATATCCTCAATGGGTGGCCAATATTGTGCCTGTGCCTAAGAAAGATGGAAAAGTTTGAATGTGCGTGGACTATAGAGACTTGAATAAAGCTAGTCCGAAAGATGATTTCCCTCTACCACATAATGATATATTGGTGGATAATAAAGCAATACAAGAGATGCCTGCGCCCAAAACTGAGAAGCAAGTCCGAGGTTTTCTTGGCCGCTTGAATTACATTTCCAGATTCATATCCCACATGACTGCCACATGTGCGCCGATATTCAAGCTCCTATGGAAAGATCAGTCTCATGATTGGACCGAGGATTGCCAAAACGCCTTTGACAGTATTAAAGAGTATTTGTATGAGCCTCTGATTCTGTCTCCGCCCATGGAAGGGAGACCATTGATTATGTATCTGACAGTTCTTGAAGACTCAATGGGTTGTGTCATTGGTCAGCAAGACGAATCAGGAAAAAAGGAATATGCTATCTACTACCTGAGTAAGAAGTTCACTGATTGTGAGTCTCGATACTCCATGCTTGAGAAAATATGCTGTGATTTGGCTTGGGCTGCTAAGCGCTTACGCCAGTATATGTTAAATCATACGACTTGGTTGATATCCAAAATGGATCCAATCAAGTACATCTTTGAGAAGCCGGCTTTAATTTGGAGGATTGCCCGTTGGCAGATGTTGTTATCTGAGTATGATATTGAGTATCGAGCTCAAAAATCTATAAAGGGTAGTATCTTGGCTGACCACTTGGCACATCAACCAATTGAGGATTATCAGTCAGTTCAGTATGACTTCCCAAATGAGGAGATTCTGTATTTGAAAATGAAAGACTGTGATGAGCCTACGCTCGATGAAGGGCCAGAACCTGGCTCCCGTTAGAGCATGGTGTTTGATGGTGCTGTAAATCAATATGGAAATGGTATTGGGGCAGTGATTATTACTCCTCAGGGCACACATTTTCCTTTTACAACGAGGCTAACTTTCAAATGCACGAATAATATGGCTGAGTATGAGGCTTGTATTATGGGATTGGAAGAATGTATTGATCTTAGGATCAAACATCTTGATGTTTATGGTGATTCGGCCCTTGTTGTTAATCAGATTAAGGGTGAATGGGAGATGAATCAGCCTGGCCTCATCCCATATAGAGATTATGCGAGGAGGATTTCAACGTTCTTTACTGAGGTTGACCTCCATCATATTCCTCGAGATGAGAATCAGATGGCAGATGCTCTTGCTACACTTGCTTCAATGATTGTGGTTAGACTTTGGAATGAAGTTCCCAATATCACTGTGATGCGCTTGGACAGACCAGCTCATGTATTTGCAGTAGAGGAGGTGTAAGATGACAAGCCGTGGTATTATGGTATTAAGTGTTTTATTTAGAGCCAGATATACCCGACTGGGGCATCTGTGAAAGATAGAAAGACTTTGAGGAGATTATCAGGCAGTTTCTACCTCAATGGCGATGTGCTTTATAAGAGGAATTTTGACATGGTTCTGCTCAGATGCGTGGATAGACACAAAGCAGACCTGTTAATGACTGAGGTCCATGAGGGTTCATTTGGTACTCATTCCAATGGACATGCCATGGCTAGAAAGATGTTGAGAGCAGACTACTATTGGCTGACAATGGAGTCTGACTGCTGCAAATATGTGAAGAAATGCCATAAGTGTCAGATTTATGCGGATAAGATTCATATTCTCCCGACACTTCTGAATGTGATTTCATCACCATGGCCTTTCTCTATGTGGGGAATTGACATGATTGGCATGATAGAGCCAAAAGCGTCCAACGGTCACAGATTTATTCTCGTAGCAATTGATTACTTCACCAAGTGGGTTGAAGCGGCGTCATATACAAATGTAACCAGGTAGGTGGTTGTGAAGTTTATCAAGAATCAACTCATATGCCGTTATGGTTCCCGGATAAGATCATTACTGACAATGGATCTAACTTGAACAACAAAATGATGAAAGAGCTGTGTAGCGAATTCAAGATTGCACATCATAATTCTTCTCCTTATAGACCCAAGATGAATGGGGTTGTTGAAGCTGCTAATAAGAATATCAAGAAGATTGTCCAGAAGATGGTTGTCACGTACAAAGATTGGCATGAGATGCTTCCATTTGCTTTGCATGGATATCGTACATCTGTCTGCACTTCAACAAGGGCAACCCCTTTCTCTCTTGTTTGCGGCATGGAGGTTGTGCTCCCAGTAGATATGGAGATCCCATCAATGAGAGTCTTGATGAAAGCCAAGTTGACTGATGCTGAATGGGTTCAAAGTCATTATGACCAACTGAATTTGATAGAAGAGAAGAGATTGACTGCTATGTGCCATGGTCAATTATATCAGCAAAGGATGAAGAAAACCTGTGATAAGAAGGTCAAGCCTCGTGTGTTTCGAGAAGGTGACCTCGTGCTCAAGAAAGTTTTGTCTTTCGCGCCCGATTCCAGGGGCAAGTGGACTCCAAACTATGAAGGTCCATATGTTGTCAAGAGAGCCTTTTCAGGTGGTGCTTTGATACTTACAACTATGGAGGGGGAGGATTTCACTCATCCTGTGAATTCAGATGCAATCAAGAAATACTTCGCCTAAAATAAAAACAGAATAGCTCGCTAAGTTGAAAACCCGAAAGGGCGGCTTAGGCAAAAAAAAAATGAGCGTCTCGGTGGATTGAAGACCCGAAAGGGCGAACCAGGAAAAAGTTAGAGACATAAAAAATGAATACGTATCCCGCTAGATTGAGCACCTCACCCTGGGGCAATCTAGGCAAAAATTAGGGATTTGGCAAGTAACTGCATCCTGACAAGACTTTGTTCTACAAGCTGTCATCTGTCAGAGATTTTCGCTCAGTCATCGTCAACTGAAGCTTCAAATACATGGGATTCAGAGTTGGTGGAGAAATGGTAATTATGTTCAATGTATCCCTTTTCCAATATATATCACCAATTTCAAATTTGTAAAGATCTATGGAGTCTTGCCATTTGCAGACTACCATCCCATCAAATAAATTTGAGCCTTTATCCAATTATTTGCACTCTTGTTTGTTTATATTCAACAAATGTTTTACATGTGTTTAATGGAGAAAAGTCATTGTTTTAAATAAATAATTTTTTTATAATTTGTTTTTAAACAAAGTGAACGTTCACGATGACAAAAGGATACTTGGGATATCTTCAATTCTCTCCCAAAGATGGCATGATTCCCAACAGGGTAAGACATTTTTTCATGTCCCCATGATTGTATCCCTTTCCTTCAGAACCTGTTTGTGTTTTCCTCCCAAAAAGAGTGGTAGATGAAGAGGCTTATCTTTCCTACAGCGGAGTAATGATCCTTCCTCCTCAGCAGATGTGATTTCGTCAGTAGTACAATATATGGAGTTGACCCTGGAAACTTCTGTTTGGTGGTTGTTCCCCACAGAATCCATCCTCCCCTCTGATGATTTCCCCAGAAAGTTGCTTATACGGCGGATTTTATCTATGTGTTGATCTTGTTCCCAGCTGGAATGGCTTATGCTCATTCCCCTGCAGAGATTTTGTTTCCTGGTATCTCTTGCCCCCATCAGATTGGATGTTCTCTAGTGGGCCTGGCTTTCTCTCTCGAGATGTAGTACCGGATGTTTGTTCATTGATTTGTGGACCTGTTTGTGTGAGATATTGTCATACCCTAAATTTTACCCTGAGAGTTTTCACTCGCATCAGCATAACATAATCTATCTGTTTTAATGCATATTTAATCAATTAAAAGCATTCATCAAGGTTCATATGAAAAGTCAGGAGCTCTGGCATTTTTTCTGGTCTTGATGATATTCATTCAGTCATACGTTGATTAAGAAGTCGAAAGACTTGATGTCTTGATCTCAGTGCATCATTCATTCAGTTACATCTTGTTTTAGAGGTTCAGAAGGTGAGAATCAAGAGTGTTGTCATCGTCTGAATATATATATAGGGTCTTTGTTTGAGAATGAGAAGCAAATGGTCCAACGACAATTCATTTGTGTTTGATTGTCTGTTCGCATTTATTGAGTTAGTGAATCAGTATATCTATAAAATGCTTGCATTTTTATACTTGTCACATCATGTATTTTGTTTCGCGTAACACTTAAAATGTCACTCGAAATAATTTTTTGGATCTATAGACAGACCCGTCAGATCGTTTGTCAACTGTACATCAATTTAGCGGGTGAAAAAAAAATTCAAAATTAAACCTGCAGACGTCAGTTTTATTGATCTACGTTTCGCAGAGTTCGATCAGGCGTGCTTATTTTATTTTTTTGACTACTTTTTCGGTCGCATTTTAATCAGTCTGGGACTTTTAATCGGTCGATTTTTATTTTAAAATTTGGTCAAAACATGTTTGTTTCCGAGAGGTTTATTTTGCACTGATCATTTTGGTGCATTCAGTTTATTCTTTCAGACATCTTTTTTAGCGCATTATTTTATTCATTTCGAGTCCTTTTATTTATATATATATATATATATATATATATATATATATATATATATATATATATATATATATATATTCAAAATGTTTAAAAAGGGTAAGTAGAATTTACTGTATTTTCTCTTTTATTTCATTTTGTTTATTTAAAATTGTTTTCATTTTCTTCATTTCAATTTGTTTAAATTTTTCTTTTTTTTTTGTTATCATCAAAATTCTAAAAAGGCCCTTTTGTTCTTTTTCATCTATTTAACCAGAACATTTGTTCTATTTTACTTTTTCTTTTAGTTTTATTTAATAAAAATAAGCTAAGAGTATTTCGGAATTTCCTTCATTATAAACTCTAGTATATAAATTTACCAATGTATGACTTGTGAGGAAGGGACCTAGACTAACTAGAACAAAAATAAAAAAGTTGCACACAAAACCACTCATTTATTTTTAAAAAAGGTAAAGTTCTTTTTATATATATACATGTTGAAACAACACACACGAGCTCTCTCCTCTCACTATTTTTCTGTAGAACTTGCTTAAGAAAAGTCTTCTTCAAATCGTACATAAGCAAACCGCCAATGTTCTCAAACATCTTCACCATCATAATCTCATTTTCATCATCACACTGAACATCACCATCACTTCATAGTAGAAAAAAAACACCCCCAAGAAACACATAAACCGCCCTTATATCACACATATCTCTTCATCTCTGGACTATTACTTTTCACCTTTAACACTTTGTTTCTTTTTACAGAACAACATCAACCTCATAACACATTAAAACCTCCCACCACAAAACATCACTCTTCTTCACACCAGTTATACACTACCATACCATCCATAGCAACTATTTCCTCTCTTCCATACAACAAAACCAAACTTTTCATCACCTCTCTCACTCAAGAAACAAAGAGAAAGTATAAAAAAATAAAAATGACTAAAAACATAACAGTATAAACAAACAAATCTAAAGAAAGAAGTCATCTTCTTCCAATTCACTATCACAACCCAACTTCAAATCTTTCACCTACACCACAAAAAGTTGAACAATGACTTTTTTTTTAACAACACACAAAAACGTGTAACATGTCTTCATAGAAACCACTCCAAGACGGAAACCGCACGACAAACCGCACCAGCTCCGACGAGTGTCACTTATGTGCGACCACCTCCCCTGTGCCACTGCATTTATCACCATTTACATTCACACTCGCTACAGTCAATACTCACGATGCATCGCCGGAAAACGTTGTGAGTCATTCATCCCGCCGACATTGAAATCACCAAAACATCCATTCCCAATTGGTAATCACTCCTTTTATAATTTATTATGTTTGATTCTCTTTCTTTGTAGTAAATTTGTGAAAAAAATAATACCATATTTGTTGTTGATGCTTGGTGTGAAAAAAAAAGTTGTTGTTATTTTGCTTTCATGATGAAAATCACGATAAAGAAGGAGAGAGTACTGTTCAAATGAATTTCTGAATTCTCTCTCCTCATAAGTGTTGGTTATTATGTTTATTTATTTATTAATTAAATTTGTTGTCATGTGTCAAGAGTTGAATGAAGGACTTTTTGAATTTTATTTTTTTTTCTTCTCTTCTTTCCCATAGAATTCCACCGCCACACCCTCTTTTATTATTATTTTTTCTTCTTTTTATTTATTTATTTTAATTTCTTACTATTTCTTTTTATTATTATTATTATTATTATTATTATTATTATTATTTACTAACTATCATCATTATTATTACTTTATTAATTATTAGCATTATATTAACATTATTATATTATCATTATCGTTATTTATTTATTTTTGTTTTTTTTAGTCATTGCCATTATTATTATTATTATTATTATTATTATTATTATTATTATTATTATTATTATGATTATATTCATTAATCACTCATTATTATATTTACTATCATATTTATTATTAATGATTATTATTGTTATTATTATTACAGATTATTTTTGTTGATTATTTAATATTACTGTTATTATTTATTATCATTATTATGGATGATGAATATTCATTTTTAGTGTAAATTTTATTATTAATTTCTATTTGATTTATTTATTATTATCATTGTCATATTATTATTATTATTATTATTATTTTGTGATTATTATTAATTAATTAATTATTGTTAATTATTATTTTTACTAATTATTATTATTTTATTTATTTATTTTTGTTTAATTTGTTATTGTTTAAATGTTATTATTAGTTATTATTGTCCATTGCCATCATTATGATCTTTATCGTTTACTCTTATTGTTGTATTTATTTATTGATTAAATTATTTATTTTGTTTTTAATTGTTAAAGAAAGAAAAAATATTTTGTCATGTCGGTTTTTTTCACAGATGCGATACAATTTCGGAGTTAAAAATTCAATTTAAATTCAGAAATTGCTAAAGCGCATAGAGTTTTGTTGACCGACATCAAATAGGGTGATTCATACATGAATCACTTTACGATTGCTTAACACAATGCTAAACAAAATTTAGTTTAACTTCTGATTTTTATTTCGAGTCCCTTGGCTTTCTCTTGGGCCTTCTTACAACGAGATTCTTTTTTACAACTGTCTTTAAAAACTTGTATCATTTGATTGTTGTATTGTATCCCCATTCGATATACTGTATCCTTATTCCCGAAAATTTGTAATAAATTTACCGCTTTTATTTACTTTATTGTATTAGTTGATTGTTAATTCAAAGATTAAAATCAATCATTTTTAGAAAAGAACAAAAACAAATACTCGATCCAACGTCGAGCAATTTTCAAAAAAACTAGAACCATTTTCATATCCACTTCTCCTTCATTTTTAAAACGTTCAAATCATTTCATTCTATTTCGATTCAAACGCAAAGAATAAAAACCTCGATCCAACATCAAGTGCCTTTTCCCTAGTCAAATTCAAAATACCTAATTATATTTAAACATTATTTCAAAAAAGATGAAAAGGGAGAGGGTCTCGAGTCTTCGATTCCTCTCCTCAATTACTTGGATACGAGTAGCCTTACTCGGCCATTCAAGAAATTGTCATCTGTTAAAAACTTCTAAACCCCCGCCACATCCAAACTCTTTTCATAATCAAATTTAAGTCAAACTCATTTTCGTAAGAAACTTGGACGAAAAAGGAGGTGGTCTGGAGCCTTCCATTCCCTTCCCCGAGCACTTGGATACGAGTAGCCTTACTCGGTCATTCGAGTATTTTTCATCCGTCCAAAATACATTAAGCTTATTTAAATCCTTTTGCAATTAAGGATGAAAATGGAGATGGTCTGGAGCCTTCCATTCCCTTCCCCGGTTACTTGGATACGAGTAGCCTTACTCGGTCATTCGAGTATTTGTCGTCCGTCCAAAATACATTAAGCTTATTTAAATCCTTTTGCAATTAAGGATGAAAATAGAGATGGTCTAGAGCCTTCTATTCCTCTTCTCGAGTACTTGGATACGAGTAGCCTTACTCGGCCATTCAAGTAATCGTCATCCAAACAAAACACTCAAACCAATCAAACTTGTTTTCCGCCCTTCTGCGACCACGAAAACATTTTCAGAAAAGAGTATGCAACATCCATTTGGATGCGAAACAAACAAAGACTTCAGCCTCCAAGAGCGAGCAGCAAGTAAAGGTTTAATCGCTCAAATGTGATCCAAGCATCACTCTCTTAAAAAGCAATCCACCTAGTAGTTCTCTTTGGGCAGAACTACGTTTGCCTTGAGTTCTTCATAACACCTGGAGATACGTAGGAGCAGGATTGCGAAGTCTTGTCAGGCACATTAATATTAAAAAACCTAAGTCTTTCCTTTCTTTCTTTCTTTTTCTCGCCCGATAAGTAGTAGATAATAATTAACATTAGCTAAACACTTTATCATAAATTTAACTAAGTGGTTCCCATTGAGTACAACGGACGTGAGGGGTGCTAATACCTTCCCCTTGCGTAACCGACTCCCGAACCCGAATTTGGTTGTGACGGCCATTTTCTTTTTATTGTTTTTCGTGGGTTTTATCGATATTTTCCCTTTCCTTTGTTGGAATAAATAAAGTTTGGTGGCGACTCAGTTCGAACATCTTTTCCGTGAGTGTGCGAGCGTCTCACGAAGGATCACGTTTTTCGAGATGCGACAGCTGGCGACTCTGCTGGGGATGAAAGCTCCAGGCTAGAGAGAGTCAGGCCTAACTTAGTTTTATTTATGTTTAGTGTTAGATTTGTTTGATTTATTTTTCTATCTTTTTTTGATGATATCTCATTGTATTTTTATTTGTGATTTGTTTATTGGTTCTCATTGGCATTTGTGGGGAGCTCTGATTATTCGTACTTGGTGAGATAAGCTCTCTACCCGAGTCTGAGAAAAAATATAGGATTAAGATGGTGGTTGTGTAGTATTATCCCACGAGGAGCCTTCCTCATTGGGACAATACGAAGACCTCGCCTAGAGTAGATTCTCTTGGAGATGTTATTGTCCGACGAGCCTTCGTCATGGCGATAACGCTTTCATGTGGAATCAGTGACTCTAGGGACCTTTTTTAGAACCTTGGAATCGATGGTTGTGTAGTATTGGCCCACGAGGAGCCTTCCTCATTGGGACAATACGAAGACCTCACCTAGAAGAGATCATTTTGAGGGTATTATTGTCCAACGAGCCTTCATCACGACACTAATATTCTCAAGAAGGATCCATGACTCTGGGAACCTATCAACCATAGAGCCTACCTTTGGAGTTCCTATAATCAGAGATACCAGTTTTTTCCTGTTACTATTTCCAACTTGAGTTTGATGTTACCTGTAACTCTAAAACCATGCACGTTCATCGCATAATCAAAATATAACATTTTCATTTTGTTTCCAGGGAACTAGAGGATCAGTGTTATAAGCATTTAGAGAGTATGGGATCGAACAAGAGGAGCACATACTCGTACAAGTTCAAAGATCCTAAATTAGAAGTTCTACAAGAATTGGTTTCTCAGCTCCATCCAGTCTACAAGATCAACTTTGGGAAGGATTATGGCAATCTTCTCAGTCTCTTGAACAAAGAAGCAGACCCACTGGTACTTTTGACCTTGGCCCAGTTCTATGATTCGCCAATGAGATGTTTCACCTTCCAGGATTTTCAAATAGCACCAATGTTGGAGGAATTTGAACATCTTGTTGGTATTCCCATAAAATACAAACTGCCATTTATGGGTGTCGAAGGGACCTTGAAACATGAAGTTATACCCGATGCTCTTCACATACATAAGAAGGAGGTTACTGCGAACCTGAGAGTGAAAGGAAATACCAAAGGGTTTCCACTCAATTTTCTTATAGAGAGAGCTTACACTCTGTTGGAGGCCCAAAGTTGGGAGGCTTGCTACGCTACTATTGCCTTGGCTATTTATGGATTCGTTTTGTTCCAAAACTTTGACGATTTTGTAGACATGACTGCCATTTGCATCTTCCTCATGAAGAATCCAGTGCCTACCCTTCTTGCTGATGTGTTCTATTATCTGACTTGGAGAAGTGCAAAGAAGGGAGGAATGGTTGCTTGTTGCGCCCCTCTATTGTACACATGGTTGCAGACCCATCTTCCAAATAGGGGTCCCTTTGTGGATCAGAAGGATGCTAGTTGGCCCCATAGGTTGGGATCGCTTCGATCCAGCGATATTTCTTGGTAATCTAGGGAGTATGATGGTACAGAAATCATATCCAGTTGTGGGGACTTCCCCAACATACCACTCATTGGTACTCGAGGTTGTATTAATGTTAATCCAGTCTTATCCATGAGACAACTTGGGTACCCGATGGAGGGACCTCCTGAGGAGAAATTTTTGGAAGCCTTTTTGCTGCATGACTTAGGAGTTGAGAATCTGACTTTGTTTGCAAGGATCGAGAAGGCATGGGAAAAGGTCAACAGGAAAGGTAAGGCTGACCTAGGAAAGAAGAATTGTATCACCAAAGAGCCATACTTTCAATGGATAAAAGAAAGAGTAAGATCAATCAAGATTCCTTTCAAAATAGAGATGTTTGGTCCTCTTCCCGAGCCTAAACCTACTCATGTCCCAATTGAGAAGGCAGAAGGACTCCGAGCTTCTTTAGAGAAACTTACAAAGGAAAATGAAGAGTTGTTGAAGAACCTACACCTGATCACTAATGAAAAGAATGATTTTAAATGGAAACTTGAGAGGAATAAAGCGTAACTTCAGGTAAATGTGGAAAAGGTGGATAAGGAAGAATATAAGAGAAAAAGAGTCAAGCATGGGCTGGATCAGGCTGACAGTTGCTTGAATACCGTCAAAAGCCAACTGAAAGAGGCTGAGAGAGATTGTCGTGAAAAAGAGAAATGGTGGAAGCTCGCCACAAAACAAAAGAAGGAGATAAGAGAGACGCTTGAGGCTGAGATAGCCAACCTCAGTGTTTTACTCTGTGAATCAAAAGAAAGGGAAGAACGAGAACGCCGCAGTAAAGAGAGTGCTTTGGCTGCTACTCAGGTTACACCTGAAATGTGGAAAGGAAAGTGCCAGGAGGTTGAAAATGCTAATGAGTGGGAACGATACTGGAGAGGCCGACATGAATCTTTGCTACGAGAAGGTGAAGATTGGATGAACGCAAGGGAAAATGTGAATGCTAGTTTGGCAGCTTGCGAGGAAACCATCCAGTTTTTACATGAACAAAGAAATGATTATCGAGACAAGTTTGCCAGTTTGATAGACTTCTGTAATGACATGGCTAAGAATGTGCCTTTGATGCTAAGATGTGCTTTGGAAGACATAGACAATGGCAACATCCCTCATTCAGTAACTGAATTTATTTATCTTTGTGAAGACATGATGAAAAGGTTCAAAGGAGAGTTGGAAGAGCTTAACAAACAGAAGCCTGCAGTCTAACCCTGTTGTTTTGTACTTTCCTTTATGTTTGAAAGAATATTTTATACTCAATCCTTGTACTCTGTTTTGAATTGAATGAATGAAGGATTTTGAGTTTCTTTTGTACAAAAAGTTTGGTTCCATTCTTGTTTTATTCCCTGTGATCTCTTTGAATGCTTGCTAAATAACAAGGAGTCTAACACGGTTCCCTGAAAATAAAATTGAACATAAGCATAAAAGACATTTTTAAATCCACGTGCATTAACATATGCATCATGCATTTCATTTCTCAAAACAAAAACTCATTCCATTTTTCCTCGTCTCCAGTAGTTCAAGCTGATTCCTCAACGTGCATACGCTACTCACTCCAACATAAGAAGAATCATGGATGTAGTTAGAGAAGAACAAGTTGCCTTCAGAGAGGAGATGGAATCTGTCAAAAGCAAGATCGAGCAGATCTTTGAGGCTATACAAGCTCTGGCTAGAAGGGAAGAAGAGGCTCGTGTTGCCGCTGCTGCAAGGAACGATGCTCTAGTTCAAGGGGTTGCTCTTCAGTCAGGACCTTCAGTTCCTATTCCAAATCCCGTTATCTATGGTCTTCCTCCAGGTTTTGTTCCACCGCCTGAAAGAACTCATGTGCCTCCACCTGCGCATACTTCTGGAGTAGCTGATGGAGTCGCTGTGCAAGGACCTCCGATAGTCAATCAAGTAGTCATGCCCCGCACTGATGAGGAGCTCCAGGACGAGTTTGAAATGCAGAATTATAATGGAGTTTCTCCCATGGTCATCCCTACTGCTTCCCAAGATTCTAAGGCTATCTTGATGTGTCGTGCTCTGGCCGAAAAGCTAAGAATCTTGGAAGGACATAACTCAACCCGTTTAAGTGCCTTGGAGATGTGTCTAGTCCCAGACGTGGTGATTCCTCCAAAATTCAAAGCGCCTGAATTTGAAAAATACAAAGGCCTCACATGTCCTAACATACATTTGAAAATGTATTGCAGAAAAATGGCTGCCTATGCCAGAGATGATAAGTTCATGATCCATTGCTTTCAGGACAGTCTAACTAGGGCATCTTTGGACTGGTATATGCAGTTGGAATGTAGCAACATCCACACTTGGGATGAGTTGGCTGAAGCATTCGCAAAGCAATACAAATATAATACTGACATGGCACCAAACCGTACTCAGCTTCAGAGTATGGCCCAGAAAGACAATGAATCTTTTAAAGAATACGCACAACGCTGGAGAGAATTGGCTGCAAGGGTGCACCCGCCGCTGATTGATCGTGAATTGATTGACATTTTCATGGGAACCTTGCAGGGCCAATATTATGAAAGATTGATCAGTAGTGTGTCCACAGGGTTTTCTAACATGGTGATCGTGGGAGAAAGAGTAGAAGAAGGACTGAAGAGTGGTAAAATCCAGGGAGGTTTCAGCAGTCAACCAATCCTGAAGAAGCCTTTCAACGGATTCAAGAGGAAGGAGGGAGAGTCTAGCGCCATTTCTTCTCAAAGGGGGAGGGTACCACCCAGGGCGCCTGCTCCTATGCCTTATTATCAGTACCCTTACGTAGCAGCTGCTCAATATCCAACCATGCCTTATCGTCCAATTGCTCATGTTCCTATTCCAGCTTCGGTACCTCACTATCAAGTTCCAGTTCCTCAATATCAAGCTCCACAACCTCAGTTCCAGGCTCCTCCGCCTCAACATCAACAGAGAAATCAACAGAATAATCAACCACGTCCAGTTCAACAGCAACGACCAAATCAATAGAGGCCATATCAATAGTACAATAATGTGAATACCACTCCTATCCCAATGACTTACACTCAATTGCTACCGTATCTGATTCAGAATGGGACTGTCGTGCCAAGGGCATTACCTCCAATGTCGAAGCCGCATAAGCCTTGGTATGATGAGAAGGCTAGATGTGCCTTTCATGCTAATTCAGAGGGTCATACAACAGAGAATTGCAAGGTGTTCAAGCTTCGGGTCCAAGAGCTGATAGATCAGAAAATATTGTCTTTTGCTGATGTTCCAAATGTGGGGAACAATCCTTTCCCTAAACATGATGGTTCAGGTGTCAATGCTATAGATAGTTCAACTGATGATGGATTGATAAAGGATGTGTTCAAGTTGAAGACTCTTTTAACAGTGGTCCATGCTAGATTGATGGAAGTAGAATTGATGAATGGAGTACATGATAATTGTGTGGTGTGTTCATCCAACCCTGATCAGTGTGGTGAATTCAAAATTTGTCTTCAACGTTTGATGGATCAGCGGGTTATTCAGTTCACCAGAGCAAAGATTGATGAGGATGTTGTTGTGATTGTGCCTGTGTTTGATCAAGAGAGGCTTCCCAAGCCTTTTGTGGTCCCTTATCAGAGAAATGTTGACCTAGAGCCAGTGAATAAGATTGAGCCCATGGTTATCTATGTTCCCGCTCCATTCTCATTTGACAGTACCAAAGCAGTGCCTTGGAACTATGAGCCTGTAGCTTATGTGGGTAACAAACCAATAATCTTGAAAGAGCCAGACGTGACTAACATCGTTGGAGCTAATGGTGTGACTCGAAGCGGAATGGTTTTCGCTCCTGAAGTGATCCCAAACAAAGAAAGTGCACCAACAGTTGAACCAACAAAGGGGAAAGAGGTAAATCCTCTAGAAGCAGGAGAAGGCTCATCTAAGAAAGCAGTGACTGCTGAAGAGGATAGAGAATTCTTGAAGATTATCAAGAAGAGTGATTACAAGGTCGTAGATCAGCTCAACCAGACTCCTCCAAAAATCTCCATTCTTTCTCTACTTATGAGTTCTGAGGCTCATAGGGCTGCTTTATTGAAGTTCTTGAATGAAGCTTATGTGGCAGAAGACATCAGTGTTATTCAGTTTGATAATGTGGTTGCTAATCTCAATGCTAGTAGTTGTTTGATGTTCACTGATGATGATTTACCCCCTAATGGGCGAGAACATAATATGGCGCTTCATATCTCCATTCAATGTACAGATGTTACCTTGGCTCGAGTACTGGTAGATACAGGTTCATGCTTGAACGTGTTACCTAAGACTACCCTGGCACAATTGAATATTGAAGGGGTGCAAATGAGACCCAGTGCTTTGATAGTGAAAGCTTTTGATGGGTCTAAGCGAACAGTTATTGGGGAGATTGACCTCCCAATCCTGATTGGCCCTCAAACTTTACGTATTACCTTCCAGGTAATGGATATTAGGCCTGCCTATAGTTGTCTGTTAGGTAGACCTTGGATTCATGCTGCTGGAGTTGTCACCTCGACACTTCACCAGAAGCTGAAGTTTGTTACTTCTGGTATGCTGATAGCAGTATCCGGAGAGGAAGATATTTTCGTCAGCCATTTGACTTCTTTCAGATACATTGAAGTAGGTGAATACATTGTTGAAACTCCTCTCCAAGCCCTTGAAGTGGTCAATGTGGTCCAGACTAAGCCGAAACTTGTTAAAGAACCCAAGAGGGTCATGTCCTCGTGGAAGAGTGTGAAAGCTGCAATTGAAGTTGGTTACCCAGGAAGTTGGGGCACAGTGATTGAATTACCAGAGAAGAAAGACAAGTGTGGATTAGGATATCAGCCGTCTATGAAACTTTTCAAAGATCAAAAGATACATCAGGGGAAGGTTCATAGCATCCAGGAAATATTCTCCAAAGCTGGTTTCCGAAGTGATGATCAAGTGAATGCTCTTGAAGATGAAGATCCAGATTTGTCCAAGATGGTGTTTTGTGGACCTCCAGATGCCGCTCTCACTAACTGGAAGGCAACAGATGTTCCAGATATAGTTTCTTTTTCAAAGTAATTTATTGTTTTCTAAAAACATCCAATGCCATGCCTAAGGCATATGGATAGCTTTGTAGGGCCCATTTTGTGTTAATATTTAAGCCTTATCATCAATACAAAGCACATTTTTTGAGATCCCTGTCTTTCATCTTTTTAATTTTTTTACAAATAAATAAACAACAAAATTAAAAAATGGAAATTTTGATTTCACATCACTTTCATTTTTCAAAATCTTCCGCTAAAAAGAAAAATCATTTCCATGTAGATCATTAATAACTGGATCCATTGAACACGACAATGTTATAACTCCTTATGACTTCGACCTCCCGATTAACCAAGCTGAAGAGGATGGTAAGGAAGACTGCGAACTCCCAGAAGAGTTGACCAGACTTTTGAAATAAGAGGAAAAGATGATTCAGCCTCATTAGTGTAGCACCTCAAATTTGCGCCTATCATCATGCATATATTTTCACATTAGGTCATGGCATATCATGATCCATTGCATAGCATTTGCATTGTCCCTCAGTTGCCTCAAGAGCAAGCAATCAAGAATTAGGTCAAACTAATCTCCTGATCAGTCAACCAAGCAAGCAAAGGAATTTCTCATTGAATCAAGGCCTAGGGTTTGTCCAACAAGTTCACATGACTTGGAGGTCTATTTGAAGTATTTTGGTCAAGGGTTGAAGGCTCAAGAGGTCATCAGTTCACACACAGACAGTCAAAAAACCCTAAAAAAGTCAACTGTCAGTCAAAGCAGTGGATGGTGGTCATTCTTGTGGAATTTGGGCACCATGGTCAATAATCAAGGGTTCATACAACTTGGGACACCATTTGAAGTCAAGTTCTCAAGGAATTAGGGTTTGGAATTCATCAGTCAATGCACAATCAGCCAGAAACCCTAAAAGTCAACTGTTGGTCAACTGTCCATTTAATCAGTGATTGGATGATTGGAATTGGTTTGTGAGAGCTCATTCATGTCCAAATAGTCATCATATATCATGCCAAACACCATCATGGAAGAATTTGAAGCCAGATCAAAATTTCCCAAAACGGAAACTGGGCCTGTAACTGAAACTTACCAGAAATGGAAAGTTTTGATCCTCAAACTTACATCATGATACAAGCCTCAAATGAATTTTTGCCCAACATGAAAGTTGAAGATCTTGTTCTCCCATTTCCAAAAAGTCCTAGAACTCTCAATTCCCATGTGTGGTTGGCAAGTTATGATCGAATCGATTTCAGAAAATCTTGAACTTCAGAAGGCCATATCTCTCAAACCGTTTGGCCAATTTTGGTGGGGTTTTTTCCTACAAGTCACATTTGATCCCCTCTTTCCAAAAATATAAATTTCATGTGCCAAAACTTCACCAATCAAAATGGCATATTTTGACCTTTTTCATTTAAATGTAAGTTTGACCAAGAGTTGACTTTTTGATTTAAACATTTTTTCAACATTTGGCCAATTGGAACAGCTCATAAATGTCATTTAGAATGTGTTTGCAAAGTCAAAATATGCAGTACATAAAGCCATTGCTTGGTTGCTTGAATTGTAAGAAAAGTACAAATTTCACTATGCTACTACCATACTCCCATGGACCTTACCATGCTTGGTACTTCTAGCAGCATTCTTGATCATTCTTCTGTCACTTTTGAAGCCTTATGGTGCAGCCATACTCCAATAGTACATATGGCCATATTTACTTGCTTGGAATTAGGGGAGAAAGGACATGTTTGCAACAAATTCAATTCATGAACCATACTTGTACCACATCACATTGCATATTTTTTGCCCATGATTTTCTGTCAAAACCAAGCAGTAACAGCATGGCTTTCCATCTCTTTTTCCTGTCATGTTGCAGCAAAAAAACCAGGGAGACTTCATTCATTTTCACTTGGCATTTCCCTCCACAAAAAAGAGGAAGATCCTGTTAAAAATAGAAGCAACAAAATGCAGCATAGGCAAGCATCCATCCTGCCAAGCCATACCACAAACCAAAAGACCACATCCTTGGCCATTCTTGAAAAACTATGTCATGACATCCTGCAAAGAAAAAACCCTTGGCAACTGTTTTCACCATACCTCCATGCCAATTTGTACTGTCACATGAGAACTGCTGCAGCCAAGCATCCAACAGCAAGGGAACCTTGCTTGACTTCACATCAAAAGACCTCACTTGCATTTACAAAGAAAAAACTGTCAAAAGCTGACAGTAAAAAAACCTGAGCCTTGCATTTTGTGCTAAAGAATCCTGCTAGCCAACACCAAAAGAACTCAAAACCACCTTGCTGTTTTGGCATTCCCATTTTTCTGTCAAAAATGCAAAAACCATGAAGCCATCATCAAACCACATGTTCCTCACCATGTTGCTGTCAAAGAAAGCTCAACATTGCAGCCAACATAATAGCATCACCAACCATTTTTTTGGGGCCAAGGCAAATTGATTGTGCAACCTCATTCATTCAAAACTGACCTCACTGTCAAAACTCACAAGGAACCAAAACTGCATTGCTTTTTCAAACCTTGCTTGACTTCACCTCCAAACACACCTCACTTGCATCTTGCCAAGAAAAACCAGTCAAGAACCTCATTTCCTGCCACTTTGCATTTTCTGTCCAAGTTTCAAAATAACTCAAACCTAGCCTTACCACAACCCCATAACAGGACTGCTGCATTGATACTCATTTTCTTGACTTCATAAAAGAGCTTCAACAGACCTCACTTGGGATTTTTTCAGAAAAACCTGTCTGCAGCAAGAACAAGCCACTGCAGCAGAAAAATCATGATTTCTCCTTGCCTTCATTTTGTTATTTTTCTGTACAAACACAACAAACCAACACCTTCTCTCAAAAACTAACCTAGCTATTGGCTTTGCATCTCAAATTCCCTGTCCAACATAAGAACACCAAACCTTGCCTTGCATTTTTTCTGTCAAAACCTGGTCCAAAATACCAAAAGAAAAATCTGGCAAAATCACATAGAACAGCACATTGGCCATTCCCATTTTCCTGTCAACAAAAGGCAGTGGCAGCCACAGACCAGACTTGCCCTCTGATTTTTCACTCAAAACCTCACTTGCATTTTCTGTCCAAAAGATGTCCAGACACACAATGAACCTGACCTGGCCTGGCTTGAGATAGTCATCAAACACATAACCAATCAAAACTACTCTCACCTGCATTTTACAAAACCTGGATCTTTTCACCATTCGGGAACTGCTGCAGTCAAACATCCAACAGCAAGAAAACCTTGTTTGACTCACAAATCCAAAACTGCATTCAGTTGGCATTTGGCATTTCAAACCTACTGTCAAAAGAAACACAATGAACAAAACCTTGGCCTTTCTTGTCACAAGCATGCTGCATCATTTTCCTGTCATGTGAAAACCCTGCCTTGCCTTGCTTATCAATTTTTCATCATTAACAAACCTTGCCAACCAATATAAGAGAACTCATCCCAAAAATGCATTGACCTTGATTGGCATTTCAAGAACCCTGGCCAAAACATCAGAGTTACTAAGCTTTGCCTTATCACTAACAAACATCAAAATGCACTTTTGAACATCATTCACTGTCTAAAGAAGCCAGCAAGTAGCAGCCATACACAGTGGAAGTCAATCATTCCTCTCAAATTGCACCTTTGCATCTTTCAACTTCATGTCCAAAAAACACCAAAGTTGAACATTGAAAGCCTCCACAAGTCAAAAGGATTTTTCATCCATTCATCATCAGGAGGGCCATTGAGCAACTGTTGCACTTCAATAACATCAAAAAGCATCTGAATCACCACTGTTCCTCCAAATTGGTAAGTTTTCGAGCTCCATGATTTTCCAAATTGATACATGCTTAGTGTAGGTCTTTCTATGCTGGTTGTCATGATGCTTACACTTTTTGAAATGAATGCTTATTCATGAAGATATATGGTTTTGAAATTTGGTGTTAAAATGTGTTTCTGCTCGATTCTTGATTTGTGTGTGGTTTTAATGGAAATCAATGGTGGATTCATGTTGACCTTGCCATGCTGATCATTTCCATATATTCAATTTTGGTTTTTGGACAAGTTTGTGAAATCATGATTTGGGGATGGTGATGAACAGTGAAACCCTAACTTTTAAAATATTTTCCCAGATTTTTCTGCCCCATTTCTCACGTGCATGGCCTTGCATCTCAACAACCAATCAAAACATTTCATTACCTGGCCAAAACGACCGTGTTTAATTAAGTGAATCATGGAATTACAATTTTGCCATTCTTATTTCATTTATTCCATTTTAATTTCACATTTTATAACCAATCTTCCAAAATTCATAACTTGCTCATTTTTGATCCAATTTGAATGGGATTTTTTGTGTTGTGTTCATCATGATCTCTACTTTTTTATCATTATTTTTCCAGAATTTTTGGATGGGTGGTTTTTAAATGGCCTTAGGGTTTGTGACATGTGACCAAATTTTGTGCACTTTGCCAAATCAATTGTGAAATGATGAGAATGTATCCAATGGCTCTCAAATTTTTTGTGCTTAAACTAGACACATTCATGGTGATTTTGGTATAAAGTTTGTGAATTTATCATTTGTGGTTTGTGAGATATGATTTTTTGAATTAGGGTGTGACAATTTGTGTCACACCATTGATGTCCAACTTCATGATTTTCATTGCCATGCTTCTTGACCTCCAAATGATCTGATTTTTTGCATGAGCCTACTCTTGTATGTCTAGTTGACTTGTGAGTTTTCTTGGATTTAATTGAACTATTTTCCATTTGTTTGAGATTTTTCTTCCCTGCCTAGTCAAATGTTGCCCTTGTGTGACACATGTTCCCATTTCATTTGTAAAATTCTCATACTTTATTGGATGGACATGAAATTTTGCATGAGATAACTAGACATCCTCATCTTTACCATGGTTTTGATCCCATTCATTTATCATACACCATTCTTGACTTATGATTTTTCTAAGTTGATGCATGTTTGGTTGACTTCATTGAGCATGTTCAAATTGGCTTTGACTTTCTGATTTTCATTGACTGCCTTCCACTTGTCTAAATGGGATGAAATTTGACATGCTTACCATGCTATGTGTTAGGTTTGATCATGATTTATTTGATGATTTTTGGAAAATGTTTAGATTGCTTTTGATGCAAGTCTTGCTGTTGACTTCTATGAGCTTCTAAATGCCATGCTTTGACCTAATTTGCTCATGAAATGATGATAGTGATTGATATGGATGTGAACCCAATTGGTTGTGTTTCTTGAATGTTTATACTTGACTTTGATTGGATATCCTTTGCTGTTTTGGCTTTCTCATTCACTTTTGACCCTAGGCTTGCCCTAGCGGTCCTGTTACTCACCTTCGAGCTTGTGTTTTCAGGTTGACCATCAAATGGCCATTGAGACCAATTCTTTTGATTGAGCTTGCTTAAGAATCATTGTCTAACTTGTTTGTATTGTAGGTGGCTTGGCTCACATGCCTTAAGCCTTGTGCCTTGC
This sequence comes from Lathyrus oleraceus, assembly GCF_024323335.1. NCBI lineage: Eukaryota > Viridiplantae > Streptophyta > Magnoliopsida > Fabales > Fabaceae > Lathyrus > Lathyrus oleraceus. Next base: position 95,791,378 of record NC_066581.1, read on the forward strand.
ACATCCATGTGCCTCCAATTAACTGTTGGTGTCTGTTTCTGTCTGTTTTGTTTGAAGTTGTATACTAACATCTGCTTGACTGTTTCAGGTGCTTTAGTTGCTTAGTTCCTTGTGAACTTTTTGTTTTGCTTTGCTTCTATAAGCAATTTGCATTGAGGTATGTCTCTTTTACTTCATGTAGTCTGGAAGACCTGGCCTGTTACTTGGCCAGGCAACTGTCTGAAGTCCTCCTTAAGAGGCAATGTTTGTGGATGTTTACTTTTGTCCTTGCATAGAGTCAAAGTCCTCCTAAGTGAAGAGGCAATTGGTGGAAGGTAGGGATATGCAATCTATCCCCCACTATTCAGTGTGTCATCTGCTTTGCTCACACCACTGTGTTGATGCATTACAGATACAAACCCAAGATCTTGTGCAATTGCACAGTTGAGTCAGTTCTAAATGTGTAGAAGGGTTCCCACTTTCTGAACCCACACATTCTTGTCTTGAGCTCTCCCAGGCCAGGGATAAGAGCTGTGAGGTCTCATCCTCACTCCATCCTTTCATCTGCTTCACCTTAGCCCCTCAATGGCAAGGTTAAGAGCAATGCTCACCCCATCCCAGAGGTTTGTTTGTTGAGGTTGATATGACCCCTTGACTAAAACCTAACCCTTGTCTGAGCCACTTGTTTGTGTATAGCGTATGCTATCTGTGCTTGTAGGATAGTTTGACTTGCTTCCTGTGCAAGTTAGGATAGTTTGACTTGCTTCCTGTGCAAGTTAGGATAGTTTGACTTGCTTCCTGTGCAAGTTAGGATAGTTTGACTTGCTTCCTGTGCAAGTTAGGATTAGTTTAGACTTGCTTCCTGTGCAAGTTAGGTTTTGCTTGGCTTGCTTCCTGTGCAAGTTAAGTGTGTGTGGCTTGCTCCCTGTGTGAGCCATACTTAGGATAGGTTGGCCCTTGTGCCATTTAGCTAGAAACCTTAACTTAGGGTTGATTTTTGCATGACAACATCTAGGCTCGAGTCGTAGTCTCCCTAGAGTTGTGTCTCCCTCTGTTATCTGGTTAGGCTAGTCCTTTATCCCTGCGTAGGGGAACTACATCGCCCTGATCTTCATACCAGATGAAGTATGTAGGCAGGAGATTGAGCTGATCTCTCCGGGCGCCCTTTTTCCTTTTTGCGTGTGTTGTTTGACAGTTGCTAGGCTCGAGTGCCTGACTCCTTAGCAATTTGTTGTCTGTTTGTTTGAGTGCGTGCTTGACAGTTATAGGCTCGAGTCCCCGACTCCCTATTAACTTGTTGTGTTGTTGTGTGCTTGGAAGCTGATGTAAGTCCATCGAGTGGCATTTGGGTTCTAGTGTGCGTGTGTTTTAGTTCGGATGTCAATGTAAGTCCAGTGATTGGCATTTGGGCTCCACGTTTGCCTCTTTGCGTGTGTTTTGGTTCGGATGCTGATGTAAGTCCAGCGATTGGCATTCAGGCTCCACGTTTGCCTTTGCCTGTGTTTGTTTGTGTGTGTGTCAGCCGAGCTACGAATGCTCTGATTCTTCTCTCGTCCGAGAAGATACGTATGCATAGGATGCGATATCCTAGCGAGCATGTGTCGTTTCCCCCAGTCCGAACTACTTCGACTCTGATGTCTATGCCTGATAGACTAAGTAGGCCCAGGATACGATGTCCTGCCGAGTCAGTTTCAGTCAGTTTCTTTTGTCTCTTTTCAGCCAGTGTGTGTGTGTTTATGAGCAGTGTTTTAGCAACCAATATTCCTTCCTTTTGTGCGTGGATCCCGTAGAGTACTACGGATGCGTAGGGGTGCTAATACCTTCCCTTCGCATAACCGACTCCCGAACCCATTCTCTTTGGTCGCGAGACCATGTCTTTTCCCAGGTTTACTTCGAGCGTTTCCTTTCCCTCTTTTGGGATAAATAACGCACGGTGGCGGCTCTGTTGTTCTTTCTTCTCCCGCCGGTTTTTCGCGTGATGCGACAGCTGGCGACTCTGCTGGGGAAATAGAGAAGTTGACCTGTGCTGGTCCATCTTCCCTAAGCGAGTCTCTCCTAGCGTTCTCTAGGTTAGGGTTCTGGTTGCTTTGTGCTGTTTTTTTATTGCATTCATTGTATATATGTGCATTTATTGTTTGCATTTATTATTTGCATTAATGTTTGCATTTCATTCATATTCATCTGCTGGTTGTGCTGTGTTTCTCTGTTTGGGGTGGGAGTTACTTGAGGTAAAAGGCCCAATACCCAGGCTATGAGTGAAATCTAGGAAACCTAGGAATAGAGTGATTCATGGGAAGCGGGTGGTATGGCGCCACTTAGCGGAACATTGATATCACGAGCAGTTCAGACCCTGGTGGGATATTATCGGTGCATACATCGGGTGTGCACAGGATGATATTCTGCGAAAGGTTATTTATGCTGCGTTTCTCTCGACCTTACCCTGGCCTAGATGACACCCGTGAGTGGGAGGGGATTGATAATTTTAACAGGTACAGTTGGTGACTCTTGGTACTGATGGTGACTGTGAATTATGGGGCATTTATTTCTGGGACGCCAGAGTTCTGTCCATGGTTTATCAGCGGGTTCCGTTTATTTCGGATCCCCGGGCTGAGTTGAGAGTACTTGTTCAGAGGATCCGTTTGTCACCCGTTCAGTGGTTGTTCCTGTAAAGATAAGTGGTATAATCTCCGGTTCCGTTTATTTCGGAACCCCCCCCAAGATGGATTTATGGTGACTTGATCCCACAGATTGACTGATTCAGAAAAGCAGAGGGTCTACAGTCGACCTGGTGGCACGAGGGCCTGCATTCATGCATTTGCATCATATCATCTCGCATTCATCTGCATTCAACTCATGTTTGTCCGTACTCAGGGTCCATTATTTTTTTTTAACTAAGACTCAGGTTGAGAGACATCCAGATGGCAAAATGTTGTTGATTAAATTTTATCTGTCTCAATGAAACCAGAAAAACAAAAAGAGAGAGAACTGAATATTCCTAGTACGGACAAACATTGCATGTGTGAGTCATACTAACCCGTTTGCTGTTTTGTAGGTTTCAGTATTCAACCGGTACGCATAGCTCGTCTGTTCAGATAACCTGCTGGGGGTCAACAAATCCAAGCTGATGGATCTTCCCAACGCCGACATCCTTGAGCTGAAAGAGATGATGAGGGAGTTGTTCAGTGTTGTGCAAGGGCTTGCCTTGGGACAGGAAGCCATGTCTGAAAGATTGGAAAGGATTGAGAAATGGCTGATAGTGGAGAAAGTTCAGGAGAAGGCTCTGTCCTCCGAAGTGAACAAACCTTCTGGTACTGTAGCAGAGAAACCCTCCGACAGTGGTCCATTCAAGAAGAAGGTTGAGCCAGTTGGTGTGCCTGCAAAGAAAGAACGTAGCAAAGATCGTTATCATCCTTATGTTGTCACTGTAACCACTCCTGTCAACAATCCGCCTGCTCAACAGCAACAACAGCCACCTCAACAGAAGACACCGAGAGCTAAGAGTCAGGTAAAGAAGAAGAAAGAGGATCGTCAGTTTGAGGAACCACCCGTGACTTACGCCCTTCTGTTCCAAAGGTTGATGGATCTTGCTTTAGTACGGCCAAGGATATTGATTCCCATAGAACAGCAGAAGAGGCCACCAAACTATAATGAGAATGCCAAGTGCGAGTTTCACTCTGGGGCACCCGGACACAACATTGAGGGCTGTAGAGCTTTTAAGCATGTCGTCCAGGACATGGTGGACTCCGAGACCATTAACTTGGCCCAGATTATGAAGGGGGATGTCAGCCCTGCGCCCAGAAGAGGACCAGTAAAAGTCAAGATGGTGAAGAAGAACAAGAGAGGAATGGAAGTGGCTGAGGAGAGTCAGTTAAAGATTCCAAAGTCTGTGGTCCCAAAACTTCTGCTACGGGATGTAGCCTTCCCTGCTGTTGATAATGCTTGTGCGACTGTCACTACCAAAGGGTGTGTATTGATGAAAGACCCGACCCAGAAGATAAAGAAAGTAGAAATGGACAATGAAAGATGTAAAGCACCCAGTCTGACAGTTGAAACCATCCAGGTAGAGAATGCCCTTGCTGCTGAGAAAAAGAAGAAGCTGTCCATTTCTTCTTATAAACAAGCTCTGGAGGTGGTGAAGAACCAAGAGGCCCCAGGCTGGGGAAGGATCATTGACATCGTGGCAAAAGCAGACATGTTTGGAGTCGGTTATCATCCGAATTTAGAGTCGTCTAGACCAGACAGAGGATGTCGTCCACTATACGCCTTCGTCAGTGCAGGAATGTTGGATCCCGGTCATACCCGTTCAGTGGGTGAAGATGTCGACAGCAACCGCGAGCTTGAGGCGTGGATAAAGTCGTGCGTACCAGGAAACTGGAAGGCCTCCAAAAGCATCACTGTCACTCATTCTGAAGAGTAGTATTTCTGTTTTTCAATTTTTGTTTGCATGAAAGCCATACGTTTTGCCCGAAACGTAATGGTCCATTGTAAGGGCCATCTCATGTGTTTCATTATGCAACATTTTGCATCAGTAATGGATGGATGTTTTTGTAGTTAAAAGCGGTGTTCCCTGTTTTTCATTTAATTTTGCAATTTAAAAAAAAAAAAAAGAAAAAACAAATAAAAATGGCAACGTTTTTTTTCATTCTCTTTCCTTTTGGTTCTGTTTCGTTCCGAAATGATTACTCTCCTGATCTCACCGATAACGATTTGGTTACACCTCTGTATGACTTCGACAATTCGACCTATCATGCCAGAGAAAAAAGGCGAAGAAGATGGTGTTTTGTTGGAATTAGCCAGGTCATTGAAACAAGAGGAGAAGGTGATTCAACCACACGAGGAGCGATTCAAGATTGTTACTCCAAGCTCCGCCGAGGTTAGAAAGCAAAAGCTGAGGCCGACAAAGGATGAGAAAGAGAGAAGGTGTGAATAGACTATCAAGATGCGAGCAGAGCTAATCAGAAAGATGCATTCCCGGTACATCACGATGAGGTATTGGTTGATTATATGGCTCAGGTCTCAGTGTTTATCTTCATGGATGGCTTCTTGGCCAAGACCAGATTGAATTGTTTCCAGATGATATGAAGTAAACCAGATCCATCACACAAGGGGCACCTTCTTGTTCTAAGTTGATGTCGTTCCGTCACATGAGGCCGGTGCCACGTATCAGAGGTCTACGGTGATTTTGTTTCATGATATGATTCATCGTGAAAGCAAATGCCATGTTGATGACATGATGGCGAAGTCCCAAGCAGAACAGGGGCATCCGGTAGACTTGGGGCAAGTTGTTTAACCGTTTGAGATAACTCATACTTTCGAGTCTGAATCAGTGCACTTATGGAGTGTCATTCATCAAGCTACCAAGGATTGTTGTGAGCAAATCAGAGGAATCGAGGTCGATCCTGCTAAACAAAAAAAAAAAAAAAAAAAGGGGGTAAGTTGTAGGAACCTCTGATTCTGATACCTCAGTAAAAGAAATAACTGTTAATCCGGTACTTGATAATCCTCGAGGGGTCTGCGAGGTGCGTATTGAGTCAGCATGACTAGTCTTGTCGAAAAGAGTATGCAATTTACCTAAGCAAAAAGTTTATCGACTGTGAAACAATACACTCACTGTTCGAAAAAACTTGATGTACTTTGGCATAGGCTGCTCGCCGACTGAGACAGTATATGCTGATTCATACCACTTTGTGAATGTCCATAATGGATCTGATCAGATATGTGTTTGAGAAGCTAGTAACAATCCATGGAAGGTTATCAACCAAGGAGGTTTGAGGTCCCTGATGAGGACATCTCAAGGTACTCAAATCGAAAGATTGAGAGTGACCGATCCCGGAGGAGGGGCCTGACCCTGAATCCGAACGGATTCCAATGTCTGAGGGGGAAGAGATGAGGTGAATAAGTTAGTACTTCCCGGATCCCAGTTGGTTGCACCAACAATGGTGGCTGAACATAAAGTCTGTATCCTGGATATTGAACCTAGGGATGTGCATCTACCTGGGACAGTGTCTTCCTCACGGATGTATGAGAAACCAGAGAAGGCTAAATGGATAAAGACTTAGAATGACACGTTGAGTCCAACCGAGGGAAGGGCTGACAGTTGCTTGTCATGGGGCAGTTGTACCCAGTGAACGAAGCATGTTGTTAACCAAGAAGTGTGACCTCGCGCGTACCACGTGGAAGGATTGGTTGAAAAGGATCCTTCCTCCTCAAGACGATTGTGGGGCAGATGGATAAAGCAGTTATGAGTGTCTCATTCATGGTCAAGACGGTTTTCCTCTGACAGAACCTTGTTAATGACGACCACGGACGACGACGATTTTCCATTCCCTGTGAATGCGGACGCAGTTAGAAAATACTTCGTGAAAGAAACCCGCTGGACAAAAAAAAAGAGAATAAAGAGTCCAGGCAAAAAATGGGCATCCCGGCGAACCAAGAAAAAGAGAAAGGTTCGGGCAAAAGTTAGGGATAAAAATAAAAGAAAAGAACTGTACACCCGGCAAGTTGAAAACCCGCAAGGGCGACTTGGGCAAAAAAGGGTATCCCGATGGACTGAAACCCGAAAGGGCGGTCCAGGCAAAAGAGGGAATGAAACGAACAACTGCGTCCAGCATGATCATTTGTGCTCATGTTGACTTGGATAATCTCCGACAGAGACCGATTGGAAGCGTCTTGTTCAGAAGACAGAAGGTCCGGAAAGTCTTAAGGACATATGGGGTGTAACTGAGTTGGAACCCGATGAGATCGCAGTTTCACGTTGCCATTAGGATAGATTTTTCTTTTATGTGCAATCACCTCTTTCCAGGGTTTGCTTCCTGTGTGTTGCTCAATTGTGAGCCATCTTTTATTCCAGTCAAATAAAGCGTGTGTTCGATCAAGTAAATTTTGTTTTTGTGTCATTACTGTTTTGATTACGAAAACATCTATTCGTTTTGATAAGAATATTTGCCTTTTGAAACATAGAGGTCCCTTCTGATGCATGCTTGTGAGATTGAAATCTGGAAATCTTACTTGGAAGTCTGAGTGACCTAAGTGCTGAAATATCAGAACACCTGGGGCATACCTGGGGCACGTTTTTATCTGACGATCTCTTGTGCAGGTGATGTTAGACATCTTCATTCACTTGCCAGTTGTAACATGAACCTTTTTGACAAAGAGACCCCCTCAGAGTCCAACCAGGGGCAAGGGATAGATGAATCGTGAAAAGACGGTGAAGGATTACGACCACGGTCCTGGAAAATTAATCAAGAAGACTCTTCAAAGTCTGATGATTGGAAAGTATGTATGAATCCCAAGAGTTCAACCTCCGTGAAGTACGGACGAGTTGGGAATACAAGATGATGGAGCAGAAAAGTCCAGAAGAGTCTGAGAGTTCTTAAAAGTGGAAAGTCAACACTATGGGTGGATGATGGATACCAGTGTTCGACGAGTCGACCGACATCCCTGTCGAACAAGCTGTATCTCCCCAGAGGATTGAGAGTGTGATCTCCCTGGCAGATTCGAGATCGTTGTCTCCTCAGCAAGCCTGAAGGTCATCACGTCCCCAGCCCAAGCCAGTATTGAAGCTGTCAGAATTATTTTCCCCTGCAGAGATACTTGTGGACAGTACCTTCCTTCCCTAACAGATCTAAGGTTTGCTTCTCCCCGGCAGGCCTATGCTTGCAGATTTCCCCAGTTGAGAATCCCCGCTGAGCGCCTGGCAGTTATTTTCCCCGGGAGTCCCCTAGTGGAGTTTATCAGTAGACTGTTGGTGTGTTCCCCAACAATTGATTTTGTGATGCTATTATCTCCAGTATGGCCGTGAGTGCCTATCCCAAGCAGGTTTGTGGGAATTCATCTCCAGTATGATATGACGTGTTATCATCCTCAACAGAGTTGTTACTCTCACCACTATGGTTGTTCTCTCCACTAGGATCGTTCTCCTCAGCAGAATGGTGTGGTTTTTCCTCGGCAAGTTCCCCGAGTGGAGCGGGTCTCATGAAATACATCTCCAGCAGTGATTCTCCTACATATGGACTGGTTGGGTCGTCCCTAGTGAAGTAGCATTTATTTCTCCAGCAGAGTTCATCCTACCAGTGGATTGGACGGGTTTCTGTAATAGACTGATATCTGTATCCCTAGCGGAGTTGTGACTGTTTTCCAAGTCTGAAGCTGCCTTCCCAGCAGAGGTTGTGTTGACGGTTTTTCCTCAGCAAAAGTTTGTCTTTCCCCAGCAGGATGGAAGTTGACATGGTTATAGGATCCCCAGCACAGTTCCTGGAGCTCCCCGGTGTTGTCTCTGAAGGAGACGTGTGTTTATGCATTCATCATTTAGATAAGCATAGCATATCGCATCATTAGTGCATAGCATTTCCATAATCATGGGGCATTGTGTAAAGCAAGAAAAGACTCATGTATCAACATTGCAAGCATATCCATTAACCCTAGGCCGTGGCGACCAGCCGAGGTTGGGTTGTTGGAAAGAGTTTAGCATCGCGCCATTGGATCGGCTTCAGAATTGGGTTCATCAGCATGGTCGAGAGGTTGGTGTTTTCCGAACAAGTGATTCCTCAGTCGAGCGGGTATCCCCAGCAGTGTTACTCCCCAATTGTTAGCGTCTTGCCAGCTTTAGTCTTTTTCCTTAAGCAGATATGGGTGTGTCTGATCTCTCCATGTAGAGTCTACCCCTTAAGCAGAAAGTGTCAATCTTTTCCTGCCATTTCCCCACTGAGATACATCCTCGTGGATGACGGTTGCTTCCGTTCCCTCCCTAATGGGATGGGTTTTCCCTATTGAGTTCTTTCCTCATTAGGATGAGTCTTGATTCAGTCTGCCTTTTTGGATCGATCCTAAATAGGCTTCTTGTTGACTGTGTTGCCCTGGGGCATAAATGAATAGTCGTTCACTAACCGACACTCATTCATTTCATCCTCAGCGGAATTTGTTGGCCTCTACCTACAACCCGGTAGTTGTAAGTCCTATCTTTGTGGTTTTCTACCTACTAGCTGGTAGTTGTAAAATCCCACTTTCCTCCCCTTGTCGGAATTAACCCCTTGTGCTCATCCCGATGATGACTGGTTACTTTTCCATTGGCCTCTACCTACGAATCGGTAGCTGTAAGTCCTATCTTTGTGGTTTTCTACCTACTAGCTGGTAGTTGTAAAATCCCACTTTCACCCCCTTGTTGGAGTTAACCCTTTGTGCTCATCCTATCGATGACTGGCTACTTTTCCGTGGTTTTCTGCCTACAAACCGGTAGATGTAATCCCCTCCTTGCAGTTATCAGTATCCGGTTCGTGATATTGACATTCTTTCCCCTCTGGATACTTGCCTTGATCAAGCAGTATTGTCCCCATTGGGTCTTCCCCTTCCTTTTGGGTACTTGCTCCGAATAAGCAACTTTATCCCCTGTTGATTGGTCATCTTTTGCATACCTAGTCTGGTACCCAGATGCCTTTCTTTTCGGTCGATTATTCATTTAACAACCTACGACCCGGTTATGGATAATCTTCCATGCGAGTGTATTATCTACGTTTTGACGGCTATAGATAATATGTACTCATGGCACAAGGCCAATTTTCCGGTATTCAGACCGAAGGAGTTTCCGACGATCAGGTCGATGTACTCATGGCACAAGGCCAATTTTCCGGTATTCAGACCGAAGGAGTTTCCGACGATCAGGTCGATGTACTCATGGCACAAGGCCAATTTTCCGGTATTCAGACCGAAGGAGTTTCCGACGATCAGGTCGATGTACTCATGGCACAAGGCCAATTTTCCGGTATTCAGACCGAAGGGGTTTCCGACGATCAGGTCGATGTACTCATGGCACAAGGCCAATTTTCCGGTATTCAGACCGAAGAAGTATTCTCCTCTCCGTTGGTTTCGATAAACGTCGAGTTTTTCCCGATCATCCGTTGATGATTTGGTTGTGTCCTCCTTCCCAAGTGAAGTATCCTCCTCTCCGTTGGTGTCGATAAACGTCGAGTTTTTCCTAGTTATCCGATGATGTCTAGTTGTACCCCTCTCCATGCAGAGTTACCTCTCCGTTGGTTTCGATAAACGTCGAGTTTTTCCCGATCATCCGTTGATGATTTGTTTGTGTCCTTCTTCCCTAGTGAAGTATTCCTCCTCTCCGTTGGTGTCGATAAACGTCGAGTTTTTCTTATTCGTCCTATGACGTCTAGTTGTACTTGTCCCCACGTGGATTTACCTCTCCGTTGGTCTTGGTAAACGTTGAGTTTTTCCCATTTCGTCCGTTGACGTATGGTTGTATCCCTTCCGGTCATTCATTAATGTCTGGTTACCTCTCCGTTGGTCTTGGTAAACGTCGAGTTTTTCCTAGTTGTCCGTTGGCATCTAGTTGTGATTTCTATTCCCATTCGTCATCGTTGTGATGTCTGGATGTGACCGTACCCTCTGAAAACAAAACCAAAAAATATATACCCAGCAATAAATCAAATCCCAGTGGACGTTTCCATTGGTGGATCCCTGTGTTGTGCAAATTCTACGGTTCTTCGGTATTCAATCCCTGTTTACCCTGAAAGTCTGACAGCCGTTGCTCTCATCCATTCGGGTTCCCAGCTGATTGAATAGGGGCAGCTGTAGCACCTCAAATTTGCGCCTATCATCATGCATATATTTTCACATTAGGTCATGGCATATCATGATCCATTGCATAGCATTTGCATTGTCCCTCAGTTGCCTCAAGAGCAAGCAATCAAGAATTAGGTCAAACTAATCTCCTGATCAGTCAACCAAGCAAGCAAAGGAATTTCTCATTGAATCAAGGCCTAGGGTTTGTCCAACAAGTTCACATGACTTGGAGGTCTATTTGAAGTATTTTGGTCAAGGGTTGAAGGCTCAAGAGGTCATCAGTTCACACACAGACAGTCAAAAAACCCTAAAAAAGTCAACTGTCAGTCAAAGCAGTGGATGGTGGTCATTCTTGTGGAATTTGGGCACCATGGTCAATAATCAAGGGTTCATACAACTTGGGACACCATTTGAAGTCAAGTTCTCAAGGAATTAGGGTTTGGAATTCATCAGTCAATGCACAATCAGCCAGAAACCCTAAAAGTCAACTATTGGTCAACTGTCCATTTAATCAGTGATTGGATGATTGGAATTGGTTTGTGAGAGCTCATTCATGTCCAAATAGTCATCATATATCATGCCAAACACCATCATGGAAGAATTTGAAGCCAGATCAAAATTTCCCAAAACGGAAACTGGGCCTATAACTGAAACTTACCAGAAATGGAAAGTTTTGATCCTCAAACTTACATCATGATACAAGCCTCAAATGAATTTTTGCCCAACATGAAAGTTGAAGATCTTGTTCTCCCATTTCCAAAAAGTCCTAGAACTCTCAATTCCCATGTGTCGTTGGCAAGTTATGATCGAATCGATTTCAGAAAATCTTGAACTTCAGAAGGCCATATCTCTCAAACCGTTTGGCCAATTTTGGTGGGGTTTTTTCCTACAAGTCACATTTGATCCCCTCTTTCCAAAAATATAAATTTCATGTGCCAAAACTTCACCAATCAAAATGGCATATTTTGACCTTTTTCATTTAAATGTAAGTTTGACCAAGAGTTGACTTTTTGATTTAAACATTTTTTCAACATTTGGCCAATTGGAACAGCTCATAAATGTCATTTAGAATGTGTTTGCAAAGTCAAAATATGCAGTACATAAAGCCATTGCTTGGTTGCTTGAATTGTAAGAAAAGTACAAATTTCACTATGCTACTACCATACTCCCATGGACCTTACCATGCTTGGTACTTCTAGCAGCATTCTTGATCATTCTTCTGTCACTTTTGAAGCCTTATGGTGCAGCCATACTCCAATAGTACATATGGCCATATTTACTTGCTTGGAATTAGGGGAGAAAGGACATGTTTGCAACAAATTCAATTCATGAACCATACTTGTACCACATCACATTGCAGATTTTTTGCCCATGATTTTCTGTCAAAACCAAGCAGTAACAGCATGGCTTTCCATCTCTTTTTCCTGTCATGTTGCAGCAAAAAAACCAGGGAGACTTCATTCATTTTCACTTGGCATTTCCCTCCACAAAAAAGAGGAAGATCCTGTTAAAAATAGAAGCAACAAAATGCAGCATAGGCAAGCATCCATCCTGCCAAGCCATACCACAAACCAAAAGACCACATCCTTGGCCATTCTTGAAAAACTATGTCATGACATCCTGCAAAGAAAAAACCCTTGGCAACTGTTTTCACCATACCTCCATGCCAATTTGTACTGTCACATGAGAACTGCTGCAGCCAAGCATCCAACAGCAAGGGAACCTTGCTTGACTTCACATCAAAAGACCTCACTTGCATTTACAAAGAAAAAACTGTCAAAAGCTGACAGTAAAAAAACCTGAGCCTTGCATTTTGTGCTAAAGAATCCTGCTAGCCAACACCAAAAGAACTCAAAACCACCTTGCTGTTTTGGCATTCCCATTTTTCTGTCAAAAATGCAAAAACCATGAAGCCATCATCAAACCACATGTTCCTCACCATGTTGCTGTCAAAGAAAGCTCAACATTGCAGCCAACATAATAGCATCACCAACCATTTTTTTGGGGCCAAGGCAAATTGATTGTGCAACCTCATTCATTCAAAACTGACCTCACTGTCAAAACTCACAAGGAACCAAAACTGCATTGCTTTTTCAAACCTTGCTTGACTTCACCTCCAAACACACCTCACTTGCATCTTGCCAAGAAAAACCAGTCAAGAACCTCATTTCCTGCCACTTTGCATTTTCTGTCCAAGTTTCAAAATAACTCAAACCTAGCCTTACCACAACCCCATAACAGGACTGCTGCATTGATACTCATTTTCTTGACTTCATAAAAGAGCTTCAACAGACCTCACTTGGGATTTTTTCAGAAAAACCTGTCTGCAGCAAGAACAAGCCACTGCAGCAGAAAAATCATGATTTCTCCTTGCCTTCATTTTGTTATTTTTCTGTACAAACACAACAAACCAACACCTTCTCTCAAAAACTAACCTAGCTATTGGCTTTGCATCTCAAATTCCCTGTCCAACATAAGAACACCAAACCTTGCCTTGCATTTTTTCTGTCAAAACCTGGTCCAAAATACCAAAAGAAAAATCTGGCAAAATCACATAGAACAGCACATTGGCCATTCCCATTTTCCTGTCAACAAAAGGCAGTGGCAGCCACAGACCAGACTTGCCCTCTGATTTTTCACTCAAAACCTCACTTGCATTTTCTGTCCAAAAGATGTCCAGACACACAATGAACCTGACCTGGCCTGGCTTGAGATAGTCATCAAACACATAACCAATCAAAACTACTCTCACCTGCATTTTACAAAACCTGGATCTTTTCACCATTCGGGAACTGCTGCAGTCAAACATCCAACAGCAAGAAAACCTTGTTTGACTCACAAATCCAAAACTGCATTCAGTTGGCATTTGGCATTTCAAACCTACTGTCAAAAGAAACACAATGAACAAAACCTTGGCCTTTCTTGTCACAAGCATGCTGCATCATTTTCCTGTCATGTGAAAACCCTGCCTTGCCTTGCTTATCAATTTTTCATCATTAACAAACCTTGCCAACCAATATAAGAGAACTCATCCCAAAAATGCATTGACCTTGATTGGCATTTCAAGAACCCTGGCCAAAACATCAGAGTTACTAAGCTTTGCCTTATCACTAACAAACATCAAAATGCACTTTTGAACATCATTCACTGTCTAAAGAAGCCAGCAAGTAGCAGCCATACACAGTGGAAGTCAATCATTCCTCTCAAATTGCACCTTTGCATCTTTCAACTTCATGTCCAAAAAACACCAAAGTTGAACATTGAAAGCCTCCACAAGTCAAAAGGATTTTTCATCCATTCATCATCAGGAGGGCCATTGAGCAACTGTTGCACTTCAATAACATCAAAAAGCATCTGAATCACCACTGTTCCTCCAAATTGGTAAGTTTTCGAGCTCCATGATTTTCCAAATTGATACATGCTTAGTGTAGGTCTTTCTATGCTGGTTGTCATGATGCTTACACTTTTTGAAATGAATGCTTATTCATGAAGATATATGGTTTTGAAATTTGGTGTTAAAATGTGTTTCTGCTCGATTCTTGATTTGTGTGTGGTTTTAATGGAAATCAATGGTGGATTCATGTTGACCTTGCCATGCTGATCATTTCCATATATTCAATTTTGGTTTTTGGACAAGTTTGTGAAATCATGATTTGGGGATGGTGATGAACAGTGAAACCCTAACTTTTAAAATATTTTCCCAGATTTTTCTGCCCCATTTCTCACGTGCATGGCCTTGCATCTCAACAACCAATCAAAACATTTCATTACCTGGCCAAAACGACCGTGTTTAATTAAGTGAATCATGGAATTACAATTTTGCCATTCTTATTTCATTTATTCCATTTTAATTTCACATTTTATAACCAATCTTCCAAAATTCATAACTTGCTCATTTTTGATCCAATTTGAATGGGATTTTTTGTGTTGTGTTCATCATGATCTCTACTTTTTTATCATTATTTTTCCAGAATTTTTGGATGGGTGGTTTTTAAATGGCCTTAGGGTTTGTGACATGTGACCAAATTTTGTGCACTTTGCCAAATCAATTGTGAAATGATGAGAATGTATCCAATGGCTCTCAAATTTTTTGTGCTTAAACTAGACACATTCATGGTGATTTTGGTATAAAGTTTGTGAATTTATCATTTGTGGTTTGTGAGATATGATTTTTTGAATTAGGGTGTGACAATTTGTGTCACACCATTGATGTCCAACTTCATGATTTTCATTGCCATGCTTCTTGACCTCCAAATGATCTGATTTTTTGCATGAGCCTACTCTTGTATGTCTAGTTGACTTGTGAGTTTTCTTGGATTTAATTGAACTATTTTCCATTTGTTTGAGATTTTTCTTCCCTGCCTAGTCAAATGTTGCCCTTGTGTGACACATGTTCCCATTTCATTTGTAAAATTCTCATACTTTATTGGATGGACATGAAATTTTGCATGAGATAACTAGACATCCTCATCTTTACCATGGTTTTGATCCCATTCATTTATCATACACCATTCTTGACTTATGATTTTTCTAAGTTGATGCATGTTTGGTTGACTTCATTGAGCATGTTCAAATTGGCTTTGACTTTCTGATTTTCATTGACTGCCTTCCACTTGTCTAAATGGGATGAAATTTGACATGCTTACCATGCTATGTGTTAGGTTTGATCATGATTTATTTGATGATTTTTGGAAAATGTTTAGATTGCTTTTGATGCAAGTCTTGCTGTTGACTTCTATGAGCTTCTAAATGCCATGCTTTGACCTAATTTGCTCATGAAATGATGATAGTGATTGATATGGATGTGAACCCAATTGGTTGTGTTTCTTGAATGTTTATACTTGACTTTGATTGGATATCCTTTGCTGTTTTGGCTTTCTCATTCACTTTTGACCCTAGGCTTGCCCTAGCGGTCCTGTTACTCACCTTCGAGCTTGTGTTTTCAGGTTGACCATCAAATGGCCATTGAGACCAATTCTTTTGATTGAGCTTGCTTAAGAATCATTGTCTAACTTGTTTGTATTGTAGGTGGCTTGGCTCACATGCCTTAAGCCTTGTGCCTTGCACATCCATGTGCCTCCAATTAACTGTTGGTGTCTGTTTCTGTCTGTTTTGTTTGAAGTTGTATACTAACATCTGCTTGACTGTTTCAGGTGCTTTAGTTGCTTAGTTCCTTGTGAACTTTTTGTTTTGCTTTGCTTCTATAAGCAATTTGCATTGAGGTATGTCTCTTTTACTTCATGTAGTCTGGAAGACCTGGCCTGTTACTTGGCCAGGCAACTGTCTGAAGTCCTCCTTAAGAGGCAATGTTTGTGGATGTTTACTTTTGTCCTTGCATAGAGTCAAAGTCCTCCTAAGTGAAGAGGCAATTGGTGGAAGGTAGGGATATGCAATCTATCCCCCACTATTCAGTGTGTCATCTGCTTTGCTCACACCACTGTGTTGATGCATTACAGATACAAACCCAAGATCTTGTGCAATTGCACAGTTGAGTCAGTTCTAAATGTGTAGAAGGGTTCCCACTTTCTGAACCCACACATTCTTGTCTTGAGCTCTCCCAGGCCAGGGATAAGAGCTGTGAGGTCTCATCCTCACTCCATCCTTTCATCTGCTTCACCTTAGCCCCTCAATGGCAAGGTTAAGAGCAATGCTCACCCCATCCCAGAGGTTTGTTTGTTGAGGTTGATATGACCCCTTGACTAAAACCTAACCCTTGTCTGAGCCACTTGTTTGTGTATAGCGTGTGCTATCTGTGCTTGTAGGATAGTTTGACTTGCTTCCTGTGCAAGTTAGGATAGTTTGACTTGCTTCCTGTGCAAGTTAGGATAGTTTGACTTGCTTCCTGTGCAAGTTAGGATAGTTTGACTTGCTTCCTGTGCAAGTTAGGATTAGTTTAGACTTGCTTCCTGTGCAAGTTAGGTTTTGCTTGGCTTGCTTCCTGTGCAAGTTAAGTGTGTGTGGCTTGCTCCCTGTGTGAGCCATACTTAGGATAGGTTGGCCCTTGTGCCATTTAGCTAGAAACCTTAACTTAGGGTTGATTTTTGCATGACAACATCTAGGCTCGAGTCGTAGTCTCCCTAGAGTTGTGTCTCCCTCTGTTATCTGGTTAGGCTAGTCCTTTATCCCTGCGTAGGGGAACTACATCGCCCTGATCTTCATACCAGATGAAGTATGTAGGCAGGAGATTGAGCTGATCTCTCCGGGCGCCCTTTTTCCTTTTTGCGTGTGTTGTTTGACAGTTGCTAGGCTCGAGTGCCTGACTCCTTAGCAATTTGTTGTCTGTTTGTTTGAGTGCGTGCTTGACAGTTATAGGCTCGAGTCCCCGACTCCCTATTAACTTGTTGTGTTGTTGTGTGCTTGGAAGCTGATGTAAGTCCATCGAGTGGCATTTGGGTTCTAGTGTGCGTGTGTTTTAGTTCGGATGTCAATGTAAGTCCAGTGATTGGCATTTGGGCTCCACGTTTGCCTCTTTGCGTGTGTTTTGGTTCGGATGCTGATGTAAGTCCAGCGATTGGCATTCAGGCTCCACGTTTGCCTTTGCCTGTGTTTGTTTGTGTGTGTGTCAGCCGAGCTACGAATGCTCTGATTCTTCTCTCGTCCGAGAAGATACGTATGCATAGGATGCGATATCCTAGCGAGCATGTGTCGTTTCCCCCAGTCCGAACTACTTCGACTCTGATGTCTATGCCTGATAGACTAAGTAGGCCCAGGATACGATGTCCTGCCGAGTCAGTTTCAGTCAGTTTCTTTTGTCTCTTTTCAGCCAGTGTGTGTGTGTTTATGAGCAGTGTTTTAGCAACCAATATTCCTTCCTTTTGTGCGTGGATCCCGTAGAGTACTACGGATGCGTAGGGGTGCTAATACCTTCCCTTCGCATAACCGACTCCCGAACCCATTCTCTTTGGTCGCGAGACCATGTCTTTTCCCAGGTTTACTTCGAGCGTTTCCTTTCCCTCTTTTGGGATAAATAACGCACGGTGGCGGCTCTGTTGTTCTTTCTTCTCCCGCCGGTTTTTCGCGTGATGCGACAATTAGGAACCAGTGGATGTGATCAATCTGGGGACTGAGGAGGATAGAAAGGAAGTCAAGGTTGGAACTGCTTTGAAAAAAATGTGAAGGAGGGACTAGTCAAGCTACTACATGAATATGTGGATGTGTTTGCTTGGTCATATCAGGATATGCCAGGACTCGACACCGACATAGTTATGCACAAGCTACCGTTGAAGCCGGAATGCCCGCCCATCAAGCAGAAGTTGAGAAGAACTCGACCAGACATGGCTGTCAAGATTAGAGAAGAGGTCAAGAAGCAATTTGATGCAGGTTTTCTAGCTGTTACAACTTACTCGCAGTAGATTGCTAATATTGTGCCAGTTCCGAAGAAAGATGGAAAAGTTCGAATGTGTGTAGACTACAGAGACCTGAATAGAGCTAGTCCCAAAGATGATTTTCCTTTACCTCACATTGATGTATTGGTAGATAACACAGCTCAGTTCTCTGTATTCTCCTTCATGGACGGATTCTCAGGATATAATCAGATTAAAATGTCTCCCGAAGATATGGAGAAAACAACTTTCATTACACCATGGGGCACTTTCTGTTATAAGGTAATGCCTTTCGGCCTGAAAAATGCTGGGGCAACCTATCAAAGGGCCATGGTGACTCTTTCCCATGATATGATACATAAGGAGATTGAAGTATATGTGGATGACATGATTGCCAAGTCTCAGACAGTAAAGGAGCATGTTATTCATCTGAAGAAGTTGTTTATAAGATTGAGGAAATACAGACTGCGCTTAAACCCTGCTAAATGCACTTTTAGAGTCAGATCTGGAAAGCTTCTAGGATTCATTATGAGCCAGAGAGGCATAGAAGTTGATCCTGACAAAGTCAAAGTTATTCAAGAGATGCCAGCACCTCGGACAGAGAAGCAAGTCCGTGGTTTCTTGGGCAGATTGGACTATATTTCCAGATTCATCTCGCATCTGACAGCCACTTGCGAGCCAATATTCAAGTTGTTAAGAAAAGATCAAGCCGTTAGGTGGAACGATGATTTCCAGAATGCATTCGATAATATCAAACAGTATCTGCAAGAACCACCAATCTTAGTGCCACCAGTTCCAGGAAGGCCTCTTTTTATGTATTTGACAGTACTCGATGAATCCATGGGATGTGTACTAGGGCAACACGATGAGACGGGTAGAAAAGAGCATGCTATCTACTATCTGAGCAAGAAGTTTACAGAATGTGAAATTAGGTACTCCATGCTAGAAAAGACTTGTTGTGCATTAGCATGGGCTGCTCGTCGTCTGAGACAGTATATGATTTGTCATACAACAATGTTAATATCCAAGATGGATCCCATCAAGTACATCTTCGAGAAACCTGGATTAATTGGCAGAATCGCTCGCTGGCAAATGTTGTTATCAGAATATGACATTCAGTATGTAACTCAGAAGGCCATTAAGGGTAGTGTGTTATCAGAGTACCTTGCGCACCAGCCAGTGGAGGACTATCAATCGATGAGACTCGACTTCCCAGATGAAGACGTCATGTACATAAGAGACTATGAGATTCCAGGCCCGGAAGAAGGACCCGAACCAGGATCGCGGTGGACGCTCATGTTCGATGGTGCCTCAAATTCATTGGGTAACGGAATTGGGGCTGTTATAACTTCTCCAAAGGATTTTCATCTTCCCTTCACGGCAAGGTTATGTTTTAAATGCACCAATAACATGGCAGAGTATGAAGCATGTATCTTGGGAATTGAAGCAGCTATCGACCTAAGGATCAAGATTCTTGAGGTGTATGGAGACTCAACACTTGTCATTTATCAAATCAAAGGAGATTGGGAGACCCGCCATCCCAATTTGATCCCATACCGAGAGCATGTCATGAAGCTAATCCCCTACTTTGATGAGATTAATTTGCATCATATTCCTAGGGGGGAGAATCAGCTAGCTGATGCCTTGGCTACTCTGTCATCTATGTTCAAGGTCAAGTGGGCTAACGAATCATCCGCTATTACAATTCAACGTCTAGACGAGCCATCACATTGCTTGGCAGTTGAAGCAGAAACAAATGGCAAGCCTTGGTTTTATGACATCAAACGATATCTTGAGAAGCACGAGTATCCAAATGATGTATCCATCACAGACAAAAAGACCTTAAGAAAGTTATCAGCCAATTTCTTCCTAAGTGGTGGTGTTCTATACAAAAGAAACTTTGATTTAGTTCTGCTCAGATGCGTGGATAGACACGAAGCCGACCTACTCATCAAAGAAATCCACGAAGGTTCTTTCGGCATTCATGCAAACGGACATGCAATGGCGAAGAAAATCCTTAGAGTTGGTTACTATTGGTTGACAATGGAAACAGATTGTTACCACTATGCCAGGAAATGCCACAAGTGCCAAATTTATGCTGACAAGGTGCATGTACCACCTACTCCTCTGAATGTTTTATCAGCTCCATGGCCATTCTCAATGTGGGGCATAGACATGATTGGTATGATTGAACCTAAAGCTGCAAATGGACATCGGTTCATTCTGGTTGCCATTGACTACTTCACTAAGTGGGTAGAAGCAGCTTCTTATGCCAATGTGACAAAGCAAGTCGTCACTCGGTTTATCAAGAAAGAGATAATTTGTCTCTACGGAACTCCTAGCAAGATTATCACTGATAATGGATCAAATCTGAATAATAAGATGATGAAGGAGTTGTGCGAGAATTTCAAGATTGAACATCATAACTCGTCACCTTATAGGCCAAAGATGAACGGAGCTGTAGAGGCAACTAACAAGAATATCAAGAAGATCATTCAGAAGATGGTGAAAACTTATAAAGATTGGCACGAGATGCTACCCTTTGCTTTGCACGGATATCGAACAGCTGTTCGCACTTCAACAGGGGCAACCCCTTTCTCACTAGTCTATGGCATGAAGGTTGTGCTACCGATAGAAGTTGAGATCCCCTCGTTGAGAGTCTTGATGGAGACAGAATTAGAAGAAGTAGAATGGATTCAAACCAGATTTGACCAGCTCAATCTAATCGAAGAAATGAGGATGACAATGTTGTGTCATGGTCAGTTATATCAGAGGAGGCTCAAGCGGGCATTTGACAAGAAGGTTCGACCTCGAGAATTTAATGTAGGTGAACTAGTTTTGAAAAGGATAATCTCCCTCCAGAAGGACTCACGTGGCAAGTGGATTCCAAACTATGAAGGACCATTTATGGTAAAGAAAGCTTTCTCTGGTGGAGCTTTAGTTCTCACGAACATGGACTGAGAAGAGTTGACACACCCCGTCAATTCTGATGCAGTCAGAAAGTATTATGCCTAAGAAAAAGAGATGGATAATAAAAGTTCGCTAAGTTGAAAACCCGAAAGGGAGACTTAGGCAAAAAATGAGCATCCCGGTGAGTTGAAAACCCGAAAGGGCAGCTCAGGCAAAAATTAGGGATAAACAAAAAATTAAGCCCGGTAAGTCGAAAACCCGAAAGGGCGACTTAAGCAAAAAAGGGTAAAATCTCCCGGTGAACTGAAAACTCTTAAGGAGAAGTTCGCGCAAAAGTTAGGGAATATCCAAAAGCATAATACTGCAGCGACATAAGTCAACACTGCAACAAAGCTCAGATGGAAGAAAAATAGTCCAATTACCATCTCCAGAAGCAAAGTAATGAGGACTAGAGGACATAGGGGAAAGTAGCAAAGTTGTATTTTGTTGGAAAATCAGTTAAATTTTTTGTTTCCATTTACTTTCTTTCTTTCTCTGTAATCTCCTCTTAGAGGGGTTTACATCTTCATGAATACCATGTATGAGTTATTTTTCTCATCAAATAAAATTGTTCAGTTGAACATTGCTTTACCAATTATCTTTGTTTTTCTGCTTAATGTCGCTTTTTATTTTTGATAAGATAAAAACATTAAAATAGTGGAAACGACAAAGATTTTGAAAACTTTAATTTGTTTTGATTTTGAAAGTATAAAAGGAATTTTTGTTGGTTTACAATAATGCATCTGGTTCACAAGACATGGGACATTTCCTAGATCATTGTAATGTAAAGCAAGTTTGAAATGGATTTTCTTCCAGAAGCAAGAAGTCCTCATTGAAGCCCGTTTGGTGGAAAAGCAGAAATCAGAATTTTTTTTTGCAACAAAAAAATCATCTTCATGGTGACAAAACTATCCAACACAAGGCGTTGGGGAATCCGAGCTTGATACCCACAAAATGCATAAACTAGTATATTCAAGCATTCACATTCATTTTGCATATCATGTACAAAAACAAATCATGCATAAACCTCAGCCGAATTCAACAAACTCTCAAGAAAGTTCAGTGTAATCCTCAGCAGACCAAGAGGTGTTCTCAAGAGTAGAGCAGATATCTTCTCCAGTACTATAGTACTTTCAGAAGTCAATCATTTTTAAGTGATTATTCTCAAGGCGAGTTTATTCCCCAACAAGGTGATTGATGTTCTCCCATTGGAAATCTGGTGTCAACGGAATTTCTGCTTGGTTTCCCCAGTAGATATCTCCCCACAAAATTTCTCCAACATTGTATTTTCTCAAGCAAAACTTCATGAACTTCCCAAGCGAGTTTCATAGCAGCAGGATTCCTTGAGAAAGGTATCCCCAACAACATTATCTTAAGCAAGTCTCTTTGAAGTAGTCGACTAAGATGGACATATCTTCGCAAATTAGCAATCTCCCCAGTGAGTCTAATGGACGAGAGTTCCATGAATAAACAAGCTTTACTGAATGTTCCTCAGTATATCTCCAGCGAGTCTCCTATGTGTTTATTTCCCAGAGAGTCTCTTGTATTCCCCAACAGGTTTCTTCAATCAATCCTCGGAAGAGTTAGTGTTCCATGTTGATCTACTATGCGATGGAGCATTAGATTGGACCTGTCAGTTCTATAATTGAGAGTAAGGTTAATCCTTTTGAATATCATTAACTTTTCATCCCCAACAAGTCTCTGGGATCTTCTCATTCCCCAAAAGAGTCTTTTGTCAGCCAAGAGTAGTTGAACATGCGGTTATTCCCCAAAGGAAGTATTTTGTTTATTTCCCAACAATTTGCATCAACCAAGAGCAATTGAATGCATTAGTTTTTGCCAAGAGCAGTTGAATACTATTTTATTTTCCAGCAGTTTGCTTTAACCAAGAGCGGTTGAATGCAATAGTTTCAGCCAAGAGTAGCTGAATATTATTTTATTTTCCATCAGTTTTGCTTCAGCCAAGAGCAGTTGAATGCATTAGTTTCAGTCAAGAGCAGCTGAACAATATTTTATTTTACAGTTTTGCTTCAACCAAGAGCAGTTGAATGTAGTGGTTTCAGTTAAGAGCAGTTGAACACCAATTTATTTTATTTTGTTTTGCTTCAACCAAGAGCAGTTGAATGCAACAGTTTCAGCCAAGAGTTGCTGAATATGATATCTTTAGCCAAGAGCAGCTGAATGTGATCATTTATTTCCCCAGGAGTGTCTGCCTTCAACGATGAACGTCTGAAGACCGATCGAGCATGTTACTTTGTAACAAATCCATCCCAGAGATCTATCGTCAGTCAAGAGCAGTTGAACATGAGTCTCTGAACCCCTGTCATTTGCATAGCATATGAGAAATCAAGAGCATTTCTCATTACATTTTCATTCATGATTAAGAAATCAAGAGAATTTCTTAACTCGTACATAGTTTATTTACATTCATGCTTAAGGAATCAAGAGTATTTCTTAATTCATATGCATATCATCTGAGAAATCAAGAGCATTTCTCAATTCATTTACATTCATGATTAAGGAATCAAGAGCATTTCTTAACTCATACATAGTTCATTTACATTCATGATAAGAAATCAAGAGTATTTCTTAACTCACCTACATATCATATGAGAAATCAAGAGCATTTCTTAATTCATTTACATTCATGATTAGGAAATCAAGAGTATTTCTTAATTCATTTACATTCATGATTAGGAAATCAAGAGCATTTCTCAATTCATTTATATTCATGATTAAGGAATCAAGAGCATTTCTTAACTCATATATAGTTCAATTACATTCATGATAAGAAATCAAGAGTATTTCTTAACTTAACCTACATATCATATGAGAAATCAAGAGCATTTCTTAATTCATTTACATTCATGATTAGGAAATCAAGAGTATTTCTTAATTCATTTACATTCATGATTAGGAAATCAAGAGCATTTCTCAATTCATTTACATTCATGATTAAGGAATCAAGAGCATTTCTTAACTCATACATAGTTCATTTACATTCATCATAAGAAATCAAGAGTATTTCTTAACTTAACCTGCATATCATCTAAGAAATCAAGAGTATTTCTTAGTTCACTTGCATTCATGATTAAGAAATCAAGAGTATTTCTTAACTCATACCTTTCATATTTAAGAAGTCAAGAGTACTTCTTAACCTACATATCATTAAGAAATCGAGAGCATTTCTTAATTCATTTGCATTTCATTCAATCATACGATGATTAAGAGATCAAGAGTATTTCTTAATTCATTCATCTCTAAGGAGGCGAGAGTACTTCTTAGCATCCATATCATTTGTCATTCATACGGTTGAGAAATCAAGAGTATTTCTCAATTCATTCACATTCATGCTTAAGGAGTCAAGAGTACTTCTTAACCTTCATTTACATGCATATCGCCCGACAATTAGGAAATCAAGAGTATTTCCTAAATATCGTTGCATTCATTAGCATTACCATTGGTTAATTAAGAAATCGAGAGTATTTCTTAAAACCCAGTGCATTCATCTGTAATCACAAACATATCTTTCTTTCCCATAAAAGGGCAAAATTTGGGTCTGTTTTGGTATTTAAACTATCTTTCACCATGATGATTTGAAGACAAGAGTTCTTCATATCCTCCAGTTAAAGATATTTAAATAGGGGCAGCTGTCATACCCTAAATTTTACCCTGAGAGTTTTCACTCGCATCAGCATAACATAATCTATCTGTTTTGTTGCATATTTAATCAATTAAGAGCATTCATCAAGGTTCATATGAAAAGTTAGGAGCTCTGGCATTTTTTCTGGTCTTGATGATATTCATTCAGTCATACGTTGATTAAGAAGTCGAAAGACTTAACTTCTTGATCTCAGTGCATCATTCATTCAGTTACATCTTGTTTTAGAGGTTCAGAAGGTGAGAATCAAGAGTGTTGTCATCGTCTGAATATATATATAGGGTCTTTGTTTGTGTTTTTGTTTGAGAATGAGAAGCAAATGGTCCAACGGCAATTCATTTGTGTTTGATTGTCTGTTCGCATTTATTAAGTTAGTGAATCAGTATATCTACAAAACGCTTGCATTTTTATACTTGTCACATCATGTATTTTGTTTCGCGTAACACTTAAAATGTCACTCGAAATAATTTTTTGGATCTATAGACAGACCGGTCAGATCCTTTCTCAACTGTACATCAATTTAGCGGGTTAAAAAAAAATTCAAAATTAAACCTGCAGACGTCAGTTTTATTGATCTACGTTTCACAGAGTTCGATCAGGCATGCTTATTTTATTTTTTTGACTAGTTTTTCGGTCGTATTTTAATCAGTCTGGGCCTTTTAATCGGTCGATTTTCATTTTAAAATTTGGTCAAAACATGTATGTTTCCGAGAGGTTTATTTTGCACTAATCATTTTGGTGCATTCAGTTTATTCTTTCAGACATCTTTTTTAGCGCATGATTTTTATTCAGTTCAAGTCCTTTTATTTATTTATATATATATATATATATATATATATATATATATATATATATATATATATATATATATATATATATATATATATATATATATATATATATATATATATATATTCAAAATGTTTAAAAAGGGTAAGTAGAATTTACTGTATTTTCTCTTTTATTTCATTTTGTTTATTTAAAATTGTTTTCATTTTCTTCATTTCAATTTGTTTAAATTTTTTTTTTTTTTTGTTATCATCAAAATTCTAAAAAGGCCCTTTTGTTCTTTTTCATCTATTTAACCAGAACTTTTGTTCTATTTTAGTTTTTCTTTTAGTTTTATTTAATAAAAATAAGCTAAGAGTATTTCGGAATTTCCTTCATTATAAACTCTAGTATATAAATTTACCAATGTATGACTTGTGAGGAAGGGACCTAGACTAACTAGAACAAAAATAAAAAAGTTGCACACAAAACCACTCATTTATTTTTAAAAAAGGTAAAGTTCTTTTTATATATATACATGTTGAAACAACACACACGAGCTCTCTCCTCTCACTATTTTTCTGTAGAACTTGCTTAAGAAAAGTCTTCTTCAAATCGTATATAAGCAAACCGCCAATGTTCTCAAACATCTTCACCATCATAATCTCATTTTCATCATCACATTGAACATCACCATCACTTCATAGCAGAAAAAAAACACCCCCCAAGAAACACATAAACCGCCCTTATATCACACATATCTCTTCATCTCTGGACTATTACTTTTCACCTTTAACACTTTGTTTCTTTTTACAGAACAACATCAACCTCACAACACATTAAAACCTCCCACCACAAAACATCATTCTTCTTCACACCAGCTATACACTACCATACCATCCATAGCAACTATTTCCTCTCTTCCATACAACAAAACCAAACTTTTCATCACCTCTCTCACTCAAGAAACAAAGAGAAAGTATAAAAAAATAAAAATGATTAAAAACATAACAGTATAAACAAACAAATCTAAAGAAAGAAGTCTTCTTCTTCCACTTCACTATCACAACCCAACTTCAAATCTTTCACCTACACCACAAAAAGTTGAACAGTGACTTTTTTTTTAACAACACACAAAAACGTGTAGCATGTCTTCATAGAAACCACTCCAAGATGGAAACCGCACGACAAACCGCACCAGCTCCGACGAGTGCCACTTCTGTGCGACCACCTCCCATGTGCCACCGCATTCATCGCCATTTACATTCAGACTCTCTACAGTCAATACTCACGATGCATCGCCGGAAAACGTTGTGAGTCATTCATCCCGCCGACATTGAAATCACCAAAACATCTATTCCCAATTGGTAATCACTCCTTTTATAATTTATTATGTTTGATTCTCTTTCTTTGTAGTAAATTTGTGAAAAAAATAATACCATATTTGTTGTTGATGCTTGGTGTGAAAAAAAAAGTTGTTGTTATTTTGCTTTCATGATGAAAATCACGATGAAGGAGACAGTACTGTTAAAATGAATTTCTGAATTCTGTCTCCTCATAAGTGTTGGTTATTATGTTTATTTATATATTAATTAAATTTGTTGTCATGTGTCAAGAGTTGAATGGAGGACTTTTTGAATTTAATTTTTTTTTTCTTCTCTTCTTTCCCATAGAATTCCACCGCCACACCCTCTTTTATTATTATTTTTTCTTCTTTTCATTTATTTATTTTAATTTCTTACTATTTCTTCTTTTTATTATTATTATTATTATTATTATTATTATTATTATTATTATTATTATTATTATTATTATTATTATTATTATTATTTACTAACTATCATCATTATTATTACTTTATTAATTATTAGCATTATATTAACATTATTATATTATCATTATCGTTATTTATTTATTTCTTTTTTTTTAGTCATTGCCATTATTATTATTATTATTATTATTATGATTATATTCATTAATCACTCATTATTATATTTACTATCATATTTGTTATTAATGATTATTATTGTTATTATTATTACAGATTATTTTTGTTGATTATTTAATATTACTATTACTATTTATTATCATTATTATGGATGATGAATATTCATTTTTAGTGTAAATTTTATTATTAATTTTTATTTGATTTTTTTTTATTATCATTGTCATATTATTATTGTTATTTTGATATTATTATTAATTAATTAATTATTATTAATTATTATTTTTACTAATAATTATTATTTTATTATTTTATTTTTGTTTAATTTATTATTTTTTAAATGTTATTATTAATTATTATTGTCCATTGCCATCATTATGATCTTTATCGTTTACTCTTATTGTTGTATTTATTTATTGATTAAATTATTTATTTTATTTTTAATTGTTAAAGAAAGAAAAAATATTTTGTCATGTCGGTTTTTTTCACAGATGCGATACAATTTCGAAGTTAAAAATTCAATTTAATTTCAGAAATTGCTAAAGCGGATAGAGTTTTGTTGACCGACATCAAATAGGGTGATTCCTACATGAATCACTTTACGATTGCTTAACACAATGCTAAAAAAAAATTAGTTTAACTTCTGATTTTTATTTCGAGTCCCTTGGCTTTCTCTTGGGCCTTCTTACAACGAGAATCTTTTTTACAACTGTCTTTAAAAACTTCTATCATTTGATTGTTGTATTGTATCCCCATTCGATAAACTGTATCCCCATTCCCGAAAATTTGTAATAAATTTACCGCTTTTATTTACTTTATTGTATTAGTTGATTGTTAATTCAAAGATTAAAATCAATCATTTTTAGAAAAGAACAAAAACAAATACTCGATCCAACGTCGAGCAATTTTCAAAAAAACTAGAACCATTTTCATATCCATTTCTCCGTCATTTTTAAAACTTTCAAATCATTTCATTCTATTTCGATTCAAACGCAAAGAATAAAAACCTCGATCCAACATCAAGTGCCTTTTCCCTAGTCAAATTCAAAATACCTAATTATATTTAAACATTATTTCAAAAAAGATGAAAAAGGAGATGGTCTTGAGTCTTCGATTCCTCTCCTCAATTACTGGGATACGAGTAGCCTTACTCGGCCATTCAAGAAATGTCATCTGTTAAAAACTTCTAAACCCCCGCCACATCCAAACTCTTTTCATAATCAAATTTAAGTCAAACTCATTTTCGTAAGAAACTTGGACGAAAAAGGAGGTGGTCTGGAGCCTTCCATTCCCTTCCCCGAGCACTTGGATACGAGTAGCCTTACTCGGTCATTCGAGTATTTGTCGTCCGTCCAAAATACATTAAGCTTATTTAAATCCTTTTGCAATTAAGGATGAAAATGTAGTTGGTTTGGAGCCTTCCATTCCCTTCCCCGAGCACTTGGATACGAGTAGTCTTACTCGGTCATTCGAGTATTTGTCGTCCGTCCAAAATACATTAAGCTTATATAAATCCTTTTGCAATTAAGGATGAAAATAGAGATGGTATAGAGCCTTCTATTCCTCTTCTCGAGTACTTGGATACGAGTAGCCTTACTCGGCCATTCGAGTAATCATCATCCAAACAAAACACTCAAACCAATCAAACTTGTTTTCCGCCCTTCTGCGACCACAAAAACATTTTCAGAAAAGAGTATGCAACATCCATTTGGATGCGAAACAAACAAAGACTTCATCCTCGAAGAGCGAGCAGCAAGTAAAGGTTTAATCGCTCAAATGTGATCCAAGCATCACTCTCTTTAAAAGCAATCCACCCAGTAGTTCTCTGTGGGCAGAACTACGTTTGCCTTGAGTTCTTCATAGCACCTGGAGATACGTAGGAGCAGGATTGCGAAGTCTTGTCAGGCACATTAATATTAAAAAACCTAAGTCTTTCCTTTCTTTCTTTCTTTTTCTCGCCCGATAAGTAGAAGATAATAATTAACATTAGCTAAACACTCTATCATAAATTTAACTAAGTGGTTCCCGTTGAGTACAACGGACGTGAGGGGTGCTAATACCTTCCCCTTGCGTAACTGACTCCCGAACCCGAATTTGGTTGTGACGACCATTTTCTTTTTATTGTTTTTCGTGGGTTTTATCGATATTTTCCCTTTCCTTTGTTGGAATAAATAAAGTTTGGTGGCGACTCTGTTTGAACATCTTTTCCGTGAGTGTGCGAGCGTCTCACGAAGGATTGCGTTTTTCGAGATGCGACAGATATGTCTGTGTTGCCAGCATTCATCATGCATAAACCACACATATATGCATATAATTTTAACATTTAAATATTCATGTCGCATTATTTGCCATAAATACCTTTGTTTGTTGTCCCTTGCCGTTCGGTGATACATATTTCACCAAGCAGATGTTTGTGTCTGATTTCCCCATGTAGAGTCAGCCCCATAAGCTGAAAGTGTTTATCCTTCCTTCCATATTCCCCACTGAGTTATGTCCTCGTGGATGATGGTTGTTTCTGTTTCCTCCCAACACATATATTGGGATGGAGTTCCCCCTAAGTTATATCCTCATAGGGACGAGTCTTGTTTCATCGTGCCTCTCTAGTTTGTTCCTAGATTTGGCCTCTTGTGATTATCCCTGCACTTCCCCGTAGTTTAGATGAATGATTGCTCAGTAACCAGTAATTGCTCATCTTTTCCCCGGCGGAGTCTGTGGCCTTCTACCCTCATACCGGTAGCTATAAGTCCTATTTCTGTGGTTCTCCACCCTTATACCGGTAGTTGAAATCCCCATTATCCCCTTGCAAAGTTAACCTTTCTTGTTCATCCTAACCGATGACGGTTACTCTTCCATGGTTTTCTACCCAGTATTTGGTAGATGTAATCCCCTCTTTGACGGTTATCCTTGTCCAATATTCGGTATGGGTATTCCTTCACCTTTTGAGTATATCTCCCAGTAACCGGTGATATATCTCCCGGATCATTGCTTTTGTCAATGTATCCCCAGCGAGTCATCTTTCATTTACCCTTGTTTAGGTAATGATGGTTTCTCCCCTTGTTTGGTCATCATTTTATACCTAGTATTCGGTATCCCGATGCCCTTTCTTTCGGTCGATTTATCCTTCACTAACCCAGTAACCAGTTGTGGATAATCTTCCATGCAAGTATGTTATCTATGTTCCGGCGGTAATAGATAATATATCTCATGCGCTCTTTGGTCGAGGTCTTTTGTTCTTCCCCAGTCGAGTAAGATTCGTATCCCCTTTTGCAGAGTCGAATGCCCATCCTGTGATAGAGTTTGCTTTTTAGCCCTCTTTTGGATGATGAGTGTCTTGGAAATGTTCCCCAATTCACGCTTGGCCGGTCACCTATTATATGCCTAGTAACCGGTATCCCTGGTGTTCCTTCCTCTCTGCTCCCTATTATAACTTTTGTCCCCTGTGGAGTCAGATTTCCTGAGTCGAAATATACCTTTTTTAGGTCTTCCTTAGATGATTTTGGATGTTTGATATCTCTCACCCTCATACCGGTCTTAGATATTCATTCTCCTTGAGCATGTTGTTCTCTCACCCTTATACCGGTGTTCTGATCACATGTCTCCTTGAGCTTATTACCAAGTAACCGGTAATACCTCATCCTGTTGTTTTCCTCAGATGAGTCCTGCTTGGACATTCCTCAGCAAAGTCCCTTAGTGGATTTTGCCCCATCTGAGTCTGGATTTTTATCCGAAGTATCCTTTATGGATAGTTTTGCTGTATTGGCATATTCCCCCCAATACATGCATCTTTGAGTCAGCTCGAGTCTTTCCATTGATTTATTTTCATGGAATTCTTCTCGCGTCTCTCATCAAATCTTAAGTCGTGACCTGCTCATGCATTTTATTCCCTCTCTTATCCCCATAAGAGTCCCCAAAAGCTCTGTCCCATTAAGTGTATTACTCATATGGATGATCAGTTTCTCCGGATTCCTTTTCTCTTTGTGGACACATATCTCCACAGAGTATTACCTTTTGCATACATACATTTGCATTATGAGGTCTCTTAGGGACCAAAATTCGTCTCTTTCTTATTATTTAAGCCCATTCTACCTCGTTGAGACGAAGATTTTAACCTTCACTTCTCCGGCTAGAATGACCTTAAATAGGGGCATCTGTAAGACCCCAATTTTGACCCTAAGATCCCTCATGGAATCATAACATTGCATTTGCATTGCCTCAAGGATCATAAGCATCTTGGCTCCTTACCTTTGGGGTGGGATCTCTTGTGAGTTTGGTTTGAGATCACCAAGCATACTTGAATTATATATTATTTCTTTTCTCATCTTATTTACTAACCAAAAGCACAAAAATATGTCACTAACATCTCTTGTTTGTAGCTTGAGCAGTCACAAGGTCTAAAAGCTTCTAGCAGATCCTATGTGCATTGATATGGCCAAGAGAAGGTGAAAAGCAAGCATGGCAATGGTTCCCAAAGCTATCATCCATCAAATATGCCTTCCAAGTATCTCAATTCATCATTTTGATTAAAGCAAATCAAAGGGCTTGAGGCTTGTTTCCCAAGGAAACCTTAATTCCTCTATTCATCAGCTGTGCCTTGCTCATGAAGCAACCTCAACCCATGGTCAAATACAATCAAGGGAAGTTCTTTAATTCATCATTTCATGCATATTTGAACTTATTTTAGTGTCCTCAATCATCAATTCATCAAGATATGAGATTTGGACTTGAGAAGTTGATCAGTCAATTCATCTGACTATTTTGAAATACACTAAGACCTAACTTTTTATGTGTTTGTAAAATGGAGATGACCCCAAGAGCAACAATGTTCTTAAGGACTATATGAACAACTTTAATGTTCATCAAAAATTGATTTGAAGCTTGGAAGGTCATCATCCATTCTAAAACATTATAGGTCATTTTGACTGAAACCCTAATTTTGGGTCAACTTCCCAAGGACATAACTCCTTCATTTTTTACAATTTTTAGGTGAGATCAAATAATTTTGGAAATATTAAGATGTCTAATTCAAATGTTATGTTGAGAAAAAGTGCAAAATCTCAAAAGAAATACATGTGATAATGCAAAACATTATAGGTCACTTTGGACCAAATGCATTGAAATGTGAAAAAGTCCAACTTCAAGTGCCCATAACTTCTTCATCAAAAATCCTAATGATGGAAAATGTAAGTCCAAATTGATTGCCTTGAAAATATCTACATCTCTCATGTTGAAGATTTTTGAGTTCATTGATCAATCTTCAGATCTCAAAGTTCCTAAACCTTCTCTTCTTGATCCATAGTGCCTACTGTTAGCAAAAGCATCCAAAGATCTTGACTCAAAGCCTTGCAATTCAAAGGTTTACTTCAACTGTTATTTACTTCAAACTAGCTTGTATAGTGCTCTATTTGCTTTGTTATTGTGTGATTTGAAGTCCTCTGCATAGAGGCAACATTACTATGCTTTCAATTTTTGAAAATCATGAAGTTCATATGAACACCACAGAATTTCCACTTCTGATTTCTCTCAATCTAGAGATCTAGAATGGAATTGAGTGGTACAGGGGTGATGTACATCACCCCAGCTTTCGAATGATGCCTGGATCATGCATTTTGGTTGCCATTTTAAGTTCTGCAATTTTTGATGTGGCCGGAAGTTGGTCGGGGAAGACGGTGGCGCTGGCCACCGTCTGGTCTCCAGATTAGATCTAGGCCTTCCATTTGTTTTTCCAGATCTAATCCTAAGCGTCCAATCTTATGACTTTATTAAAGGCCGCGTGTATCTCATTGACCTTGGTGTTTGGTGGACGCGCGCATGTGGACTCTTTGATCTGCCAGCTCAACTAATGAGCTCAGATCCAATGACTCACGCTTTTTCCTATTTTTTAAATTCTGATTTTAATTTCTTTTATTTCTTTTAATTCCATTTTATTTCTAAAATTCATATCTCTCTCATTATTGGTCCAAAAATTATGGGACCAATTTCATTCTTCTCCTTTTAATTTCTACTTTCTAAAAATGAATTTTAATATTTTTTATTTTATCATTTGATATTTTTTTCGTAATTTTCTCTTTTCTGGTTATTTTTAATTCATTTAAAATAGTTTTTGATATTCAAAAAATACAAAAGTATTTTTCCAACCTCTTTGAATAATGATAGATCTATGAAAAACATTCTCATCAATTTATTAATTGATTTGAGATTTATTGGAGATTTTAGTTCAATTAGGTTATTTTTATGCATTTTTAATTGATTTAAAATAGTTCCTGACTTTTAAAAATGCTGAATTTTTTTGTCAAACTTTGTTTGACCTTGTTGAACTTGGGTAATTCACTTGGACTTTTCAAAGTTTATTTGAAGTGAATTTGAAGTTTGACATTTCTTTATTATTTTAATTCAAGTTTTATTTTAATATTAAAAAATGCCAAAAAATATTTTATTTGTTTCTTGACTTCTAATTCTCATTTTGCTTCTGTTTTCTATTGTTTGACCTTGATCTTATCTATCTTTGGTCAATGCTTGTTGATTAATACATACCATTTCCATTAATGCTCTTTAATTCTTCATCTTCATCTTCTTCTTCTTTTTGATCAATGAGTTAAAGATTGGTGGTTAGCATTGATACATGGAGGTTTAATCTTCCTTGATTCAAATCTAATTCATCTTGATCATGGATCAAGTGAATGGCTTTGCATTAAGGATAGATTGCTTCCTAAATTATGCAAAGAACCTAAATCAATACAAGATCATTTCTCATCTTCTTTTTGGCATGGCAAGTTGTTGGAGTTTGATTCGCTAATCAAGACCTCTAACTTGTGTTGTTGCCTACATTATTATTGACCGGCCTCAGATAGTTGTGACTTCTACATAAGTCCAATTACGATTGCTTAACATAGCGCTAAATTTGCCTTATGGCACACTAACTATTAACACTAACCATTAACCATTAACCTTTACTTTTTGCACTTTACATTTATGCAATTTACTATTCTTGTACATATTACTCATTTGCTTTTCCCCCTTTGCTCATTTGAGCACATGTTTATGTTAATGCAATTTGCCTTTTGCTCACTTGAGCACATAATTGTGTATATATTATTGTGCTTGTGTTTTGTTTTAATTGTTGTGAACCAAATGCAAAGAAATTGACAAATGGACTTAGTTTCTAGGACATTCCCTATGCAAAATTGGAGTAAAAGGACCTTAATGTTG
This sequence comes from Lathyrus oleraceus, assembly GCF_024323335.1. NCBI lineage: Eukaryota > Viridiplantae > Streptophyta > Magnoliopsida > Fabales > Fabaceae > Lathyrus > Lathyrus oleraceus. The sequence continues at coordinate 95,825,780 of NC_066581.1, forward strand.
AAGATGGATTAGAAGGACCAAACCTCTAAACTCACTCTTGTCCATTCTTGATTTGCTTCACAAAACTCTTTGATGTGTGTGCTTTTAAGCTAGGGAATCCTATGTGAGCTCAAATTGAAGAATCATTGCCATGTTCATCCAAAGTGAAAGATTCAAGAGACATTGGGGATCTTCTAAGAGCTTGTTTGATTATGTTGATTGTTTGAGCTTACAATTATTTTGCTTACATATTCCAAAGGATGGGAGCTACTTGGATCATCAATATGATCTCAAGAGAGGAACTCCATTTGTGGTCTTGTTTCTTATCCCTCATCTCTTGTATGATTAGGACTTTAGCCTTTCTTCTTCTTCCCTCCACTCTAACCCAAGCCAAAACTTTTGTGCAAACATTTAACATTTGTTTTCAAACATTAGAAACCTAAGCCTTATGCTTTTGATTTTCAAACTTTCTTTTCATAACACTTATTTTGAATTGAATCCTAAGTCAACTTTGACCATATTTTGTAAATACTTTTCATTGGTAAATACCACTCATTTAAATACCCTTTTTGTGGTTTCAATGGCCACTCTCTTAATCAAAACTTTTTCATAACCTTTAGCTATTAGGTTTGAGTTATCCTTGAGGTAGATGTAATGCTCACCTACATCCTTAGTGATGGACAATGAGTCTTCCATGCTTATTATAGGGTTAACCCCTCACTAGCATGTTGAAGCTATCCTCACATGGTGGATTTGTGGTTTTTAGGTTGAGTTTTCTCCCTTGGATAACAAAAGACCTTAAGGATTTTGGACCAATCAATTCACCAACTCATTTTGAAATTTCTACCCCGAACTACGAGGTTTTAATCCTAATATTTTTTAAGATGGTACATAGGCAATGGGTTTATCCATCCAAACACAAAATGTAAATAACTTATATATGTTCTCTTCTCATCTCTTCAATCATGTTTGCACAAATAAATTTTCACAAAATACCAACCTTACAACAAGTATGACAAGGGCTCCCTAGGAGTACCTAGGATGTTTTGGGTGCTTAAAACCTTCCCATTGCATAACCAACCCCCATACCCCGATCTCTGACATTTTTACTAGTTTTTGATTCGATAAAACTTTTAGGTTTTTGTTCGCTTTCTGACCATTCCTTTGGATAAATAGAAGTGCGGTGGCGACTCGACATGTATGGTTTACCTTGGATTTAGTCAATATCTCTAATGGTAACGAATACCCCGCTACAACCACTATATGGTACGGCTGAAAATAAAGAGAATTAAGTGTTTAGTCTCGTTACCAAACAACTCTTGGTTCACAAGGTGGACTGTCGCTATATCGTCCTAAAAAGAATGTGCATGGAATCCAAGGAAAAATGATATTTGATCTCAAATAGATGGTATTGATTGATGAATGATAATGAAGGATTTATAAATAAGATAGATTTTGGAGAATATTAATCCTCATGCCTACATATTCTCACTGTGCAATGAGAAAGTCAAAGCTTTCGTAGTTCAACCCATTATGACTGGAACAAAGACAACAAGAGGTTAAGGCCATAGAAATGACATATGATAATGGAAGATGAAGAAGACTTGGCAGTCATTTGATATGAACCATACTAAAGTCTATGAACAAAGGAGAATACCTTGAGCAACTGGGACATTCATCCCGTACCCAAGGATACCCTAGACAAGGATAGGAATTCTGCACTCTCATCATTCGTTGTTACTTAAGGCCCATGGCATGTGATTCTCATTATAACTTTCAAGTTATTGAAGAAGAATCTTTGCCGCTCCTTGTGATGATGAAGACTTTGTCAATCATTTAATTCGAATTACACTAAAGTCTATAAACAAAGGTGAATGCCTTGAGAAACTGGGTCATTTGTCCCGTACCAAAGGATACCCTAGATGAGGATAAGAATTCTCCACTCTTATCATTCTTTGTCACTTAAGGCTCATGGGATAAAACTCGAATCATGATTGATAAATTATTGAAGAAACAACTTTGATATACTTTGCATAATCCAGTGCTTGATTTTCATGGGATACCTTGCATGAAATTCTGAACTTTAGGCCTTGAGATCCACAACTTTACAGAAATAGTCTCATCAAGTGATCAAGGCACTTTTGATCACTTGACTGAACTGTGGGATTATACATGAATCAAAGGATTTAGTTAATCAAAATCTATTTTTATCAACTTAAATCAAAGGGATTGAGTTAGATTAAAAGTTATGGTTAATCATGTACAACCTAATCTAAAGGTCAATAACATGTAAAAATCCGAACTAGGGGATAATGCCACAATTAGGATCACATTAACAATCTACTTAATATCATATGAGAAATCCATTAAAAATGACCAACTATTCTAAGGCATAGCCTAATCTAAGGGAACATGAAAATTTAAAATTAAACCCTATGGTTAAAATGGTCAAATTACATGGGAAAACAACTATGGAATTAATACTAGAATTAAAATCTAATTCTAATCCTAATTAAATTCTAACAAATCTAACATGTTAATCCAATTAATCCTAATTAATCTAATTAACAAAAATTAACTATTCTAGAACAATTAAAAAAACAATGATAAAAAGGACAAAAACTCAGTAGGGGTGTAGGCTCTGACTTGGGTGTTCAATGAGCAAGGGGCGCAAAGGCCCATTAATGGACAACCCAACATTCTGCCATGGGCTGAGGGGTGCAGTGGAAAACTAGAGGGATAATCAGAAAGGTGTTCACCAAGCCAAAATGTCCAAGGCCCGTTTTTGGGATAATCAGCATGTGATCCAAAAAATGCGTGAGACTACGGATTGAATTTCAACCTGAACAGAAATGCGTGCCACCACCAATTCACCATCTCACGCACATTCAGCATAAAACCACCGTGGGCCACCACACCAGAAATCGCCTCCCGCGGCGGCTGTCACCAGAAATACCAAACAAATATATCACTATAACTGTTTCAATCTCCTCTTTCCAAATCTCCACCCAATTTCATCGAAATCCATGTGTAGAACCTTATCTGAATCCAAATACGTATGAACCCTAAATCTTGGAATGTAAATTAAATGACGATCTGAAGGACTTAAAGCCTCTTGCGTTAGGCTTTAATTCCTCACCCTAACCACTACATGAGGACAATGAATTCAAGACGAAGCAAGGAGTAAAGCCTACCTACGGAACTAAGAAGTGTCTCGGAGTTTGTTGAAGTCAAAGTCGATGGTGTTAAACAAGAATACCAAAGCTTCTTCAGGTACGGAATCTTCGAATTCTTGATCCTCTCTTTGCATTCTTCTTCTATTCTCTACACTTTCTTCCTCTTCTTTCTCTATGGTTGCGAATTCCAGGGCCCGAGCTCAAAATACCAATGATAGTGATTACAGTTAGGGACGATGAGGAGGTTGAGCTCAACTGTGAGAGCTTCCAATGTTGAAGCTCTACAGTTATAGCTGCCATATCTCGAAAAATACGATTCCTCGCGATGGTCGCGGAAAAAAAATATGTTCAAACAGAGTCGCCACCGAACTTTATTTATCCCAATGAAGGAATAGGAAAATATCAATAAAACCTCTGGAAAATAGAATAATGGTCGTCGCAACCACATTCGGGTTCGGGATTCGATTACGTAAGGGGAAGGTATTAACACCCCTCACGTCCGTTGTACTCAACGAGAACCTTTTAGTTTAATTTGCGATTTGAATGTTATTTGAATGTTATTTGTTTTCTTAGAGTGATAAGAACATTGAAAAGAGATGGATAGAGACCTCAGAAGGGGGAGAAGGGAGGTTTTTTATTAGTGTGCTCGCCAAGATCTCGCAATCTCGTGCATACGTATCTATATGGTGCAATAAGGAAATCAGAGCATTCATAGTTCGGGAAACTACGGTTGGTTGGTGTATTTTAATGAACGACTGTTTATATCGCATTCTAAAGGCTAAACGTTGGTGTCTACTCTCGGCGGAGGCTTAAGCACTTGTTTGTTGTGCGCGTTAGAAAGGATTAAACAGTGTTCTTTTTGAAAAGAGTTTTGGTCACAAGGGGGTGACAAGTTGAATTAATACGTTAGATGTTTTGTTTGATTGGTTTTGATCGCACTGGGGCGAGAATAGATAAATTTAATGTGTTTAAGATATTTTGGAAGAACGACAAAAGATCGAGCAATGTGGTGCACACCAATCGTTCAATTCTTTCGAGGAATAACAAGGCGAACGCCTTCTACTCCCATTTTCGTTTAAATTGTTATGGAAAGTTTGTTTGCGGAAATTGAATATGCATGGTAGTGAGGCGTGTGCCTCTCACTTTCTTATTCTAGGAATAATGAGGTGTGCGCCACCTATTCATTTATCCAAATTTATATAATGTGTTTTAATCGGAAGTCAATAACTTGAGCAATATGGCGAGCGCCAATCATTCAATTATTAAAGAAATGGTGAGGAGAACGCCTCCCATTCTTCTTTGTCCGAAGTTTAAATTGTAAAAATATTTATATTGATTTGGGAAAATAATTTTGAATTTGTAAGGTCGAATATTTAATTGGAAGTCGATAATTTGAGCAATATGGCGAGCGCCAATCATTCAATTATTCGAGAGATGGTGAGGCGAACGCCTCCCATCTTTTATCATCTGAAATTTAATTTACAAAAGACATGTTCTTAACGGTTATATTAATTTAGAAGAAATGTTTTGAATTCGAATTCGGTACGGTTTTAATCGGGCGACAAGGATTCGAGCAATATGGCGTACGCCAATCGTTCGAGTAGTTGAGAAATAGTGAAATGAACGCTTCCTATATTCTTTTTCATCCCAAGTTTAAATTATAACAGAATATTCTTTAGAAACTGTATTGGTTTAGAAAAATGACTTGAATTTGCACGGTTAACCGGATTTAAATGAAAATGCTCGACATTGGACCAAGACTTTCACTTATGAGTGAGATTGAATGGGTTTTTGATTTTGAAATGATGCGAAATGGTGATAGTGAAAGAAATCGATCAATTTTTAATTATCAAAATTAATTGATTAAAGTTTGATTGAATCGATTAATTAAATTAATTAGGATTAATTATCAAAATTATTTAATTAAAATTAAATAATCAAGTTAATTAAAATTAATTAATTCTAACTAACTAATTGGACAAAATTTAATTAATTAATTTGTTGTAATTAAAAGAGAAAAAATTAAGTGACAATATCGATTTATTTAATTGAATCGGTGTGCTCAAACCGGTTTGCGTGTGATGACAACGTGATTAATGTCATACGCAAGGTCATAACACGATGAAAGTATTCCATCAATATATGGTATTTTTCGGGAATAACGACATACAATTGTCAAATCCACTACTAAAAAAAAATCGGATGCAACGTGATACTGTGAACACCAAATTAAAACTGTAGCAACTCAAAACTATCTATATAACTTACAAATTATTTACAAAGTCAATATACAAAATAGGAGGTGTAAATAAGATAAATAAATCCATCAATAAACCAACTCCACAAACTAATCATCTTTAACTTTAATTTCAATTAATCAAGTAGGGAGAGAAAAAAATCACTATTTGATTTGTTTCCAGTACCTTTCAACCTTGCTCTTGTAACACCATAGGAAAAATAATAAGTAAAATAATATTAATCATTTTCTAATGAACCTATTGTGAAGACGCAGATGATATTAATCTCCCCTTCTTGCAATTTTAAAACTTAAATCGGAGCAAAATGCACTCCCTCCCTCTTCTCATATTTCACACATAACAAAGAAAGAGAATAAATCCAAATCTTCTCAGCTAGAGGGATAAATCAACATATAGTCTCATATTTATTACAGAGAACATGAAACAGACAAAGATTTTAAATTATTCACACATAAACCAAAAGAGATGATAGAGAAAGAAAAACTACCGTACGACATCGGGGTCCATCGTATGGGTGTTAACGCACGGTGCTGGGAGCTCAAATGGGGTGGATGCTTAGTTCAGTTATTCCGGGCTATGATGCGAAACCGATATGTCGACAATAATTACTTCAAGGGATGGAGAGCTATGTTTAGACCGATTATAATAGAATTATCATGTTTACCCAACATCACTGCAATAAACTTCATCAATAATAATAGTATGAAACTTGCTTAATAATATGAAACTAGCTTAAATGAGTATTTCAACATTCACAAGCATAACCCAAACTATCAGTATGAATTGATCTCCAAGGTAATTTGTCAGTGTAATTTAAAGGTGAAATAAAATGATAAAACGAACTAAAGAAAAAATAGAAAACAAAATGAAGTCTTGCAGCGTGACCGGAGACAGACACGTGCAGTGGTGAAATGGTAGCTTTGTGGTGTGGCGATGAGGTTCTAATGGTGGTTTGGTCGGTTTGGAGAGGTGAACGGTGTGATGTTGGAAGAAGGAAGATTGTTGTGATAGGCGGATTTACCGGCGGAGGATTTTGTAGGAGGAGTTGTATTGGCCGGTGGATTTTAGGTTGGTTCGTCGACGGTGCGATGGTTATGGTTAAATTGTGGTGGTGGATCCGCGGAGGAGGTGTTCGAAGGTTAACGGCGGATGGAGGAGGATCTTGGATGGAGTATGCATGGAAGTGATTGTGTGGACATCGTCAGAATGGTTGTAGGGGTGCGGTGGTGTTTGTGTTTGGAAGAAGGAGAGAAAGGGAAATAAAGAAGAATTTTCTTCTTTCTTTTTTCGTTTTTTATGTTGAGAGAGGTAAAAAAGAGTGAGGTGGTTACCATGAGAGCAGAGAGAGTCTGTTTTATTTTTTTTTATTTTTTTTTGAGCCCGAGGTATATGCTTCTCTTTTTCTTTTTCTTCTCACCATTTTTCAATTAGAGAGTGGTTAGTGTGGAGAGCTATCCTATCGGTCCTAGTGAGAGTAGAGTGAGTGCTAGTTGGCTTTTTTCTATTATTACCATTTGAGGGATTAGTGGTACCAGCTGGCAATTTCATAAGTAATCCAATGCTATTAAATTCATTCATTTTAAAACTACTATTATTATTTTATTACCAAAGAAAATATGTTTATTTAAAAAAACCTAATCAATATTCCAACTAAATAATAGGGAGATTCTAATTAATAAATTTGAATATTTTGGCGAAAAAAAAATGATTGGAAACAAATAAATGTTGGGTGAAAATTTGCCCGAAAAATTAAATCGGACGCACTAAAATTATCAGCACGAAATATACTTATTGAAAAAAAATGTTTCTTTAAATTTTGAAATAAATTTTCACTAGTTAAAAGGCTCGAACGGATCAAAATGCAACTGAAAAAAAGTCACCGAAAAATATAACGAGTATGTTAGGTTAAACTATGCGAACCGTAGATGGATAATACTAGCGTCTGTAAGTTTGATTTTGAAACTTTTTACCTGCTGATTTTGCACGCATTTATGGAATGATTTAACTAATTTGTCTGTATTTCCAAAAGTTTATTCCGACTGATATTTTAGTCATTATTCAGGATGAAATGCATGTTACTCTTACATATGATGCAAATTGAAAATGAAATCAAATCTAAGAAAATTCTAAAATGCCCAGACAAAATTGGGGTATGACAACTGCCCCTATTTAATTACCTTAAACCAGAAGGTAAGGATGACAGTAGTCTTCATGCATTCGTGGTGGAAGATAATTAAATACGAAAAGACCTAAATTTTGTCCTTTGAAATGCAAGGAAGAAATGCAGAAAGAAAATGCATTAAAAAAATACAGTAAGAAAAGTTATTAGAATGTGAAATGAAACAATCAAGACTCTCTCGGAATTATCAGAACAATATCTTGGATGTCACAATCTAGATATTCCAATAATGGAATGATACCTCAACTATATCTAAGACTTTCTGAAAACTAGCAGAATAGTGTCTTGATTTGAACGCATGAGATTCTCTGAGTATCAACAAAGTAGTATCCCATATGATATAATCAAGATATTCCGAAAAGGGAATGATACCTCAATCGTATTTAAGATTCTCCGAGGATACCTAGAGCAGTATCGTTAAAAAAATTGAATGAGACTCTTCATATTGATGAAGCAGCATCTCAAACAACAAGATAAGATTCTCTGTATCGAATCGAAGCAGCATCTTATACGATAGAATTAAGGTATTCCGAACAAGGGAATGATACCTTAATTGAATCTAAGACTCTTCAAGGATACTAGAGCACTATCTCAAAAGAAATTGGAATGAGACTCTTCATATTGATGAAGCAGCATCTCAAACTGCAAAATGAGATTCTTTGTATCGAATCGAAGCAGCATCTTACACGATAGAATTAAGATATTCCGAACAAGGGAATGATACCTTAATTGAATCTAAGACTCTTCGAGGATACTAGAGCAGTATCTTAAAAGAAATTGGAATGAGACTCTTCATATTGATGAAGCAGCATCTCAAACAGCAAAATGAGATTCTCTGTATCGAATCGAAGCAGCATCTTACACGATAGAATTAAGATATTCCGAAAAAGGGAATGATACCTTAATTGAATCTAAGACTCTTCAAGGATACTAGAGCAGTATCTCAAAAGAAATTGGAATGAGACTCTTCATATTGATGAAGTAGCATCTCAAACAGCAAAATGAGATTCTCTGTATCGAACCGAAGCAGCATCTTACACGATAGAATTAAGATATTCCCATTAAGGGAATGATACCTTAATTGAATATAAGACTCCTCAAGGATACTAGAGAAGTATCTCAAAAGAAATTGGAATGAGACTCTTCATATTGATGAAACAACATCTCATACAGCAAAATGAGATTCTCTGTATCGAATCGAAGCAACATCTTATATGATAGAATTAAGATATTCCAGACAAATGGAATGATACCTTAATTAAATCTAATAATCTTCAAGGATACTAGAGCAATATCTCGAAATAAATTGGAATGAGACTCTTCATATTATAGAAGTAGCATCTCAAACAGCAAAATGAGATTCTCTGTATCGAATTGAAGCAACATCTTACACGATAGAATTAAGATATTCCGAACAAATGGAGTGATAGCTTAATTGAATCTAAGACTCTTCAAGGATACTAGAGCAGTATCTCTAAAAATTGAATGAGACTCTTCATATTGATGAAGCAACATCTCAAATAGAGAAATGAGATTCTTCAGATAAAGGAAGCAGTATCTCAAATGTTCGTTTGTTGGGAGAAATATTTTGATAAGACTCTTTTTGGAAAAAGTTTACTGGCAAATCTCTGCAGGGGAAAAGCTCATAGAGACTTTTTAGGGTAACCTCTGCTTAGGGAACAATGATAACAAAGATGCTGGGGAATATCATTATCAATCACAAAGTTGAAGAATGATTGGCTGAGAAATAATTCTACGAGCACATGCAGGGTAATAACTCTATTGAATTAAATGAGGAAAGTCCGGGATACATATGAACGACCCTGGATCTTGATATTTTATGTTTGTATGATGTTCCACTTTGGGTGGCAATGCCATGCATGGGATGATGCATTAGATGCATGAAGGGATGCAATTGCTGGGGATATTTGGGATGTGCATGTAGGAATGCGAGTGATTTTTTCTTGTATAAGGTTATGCATAAGTATGCTGATGATTGATATGACTGTGTTTTTTTTAATTTTCTGTTTGGTAGGAAAACCATTTATGAATGATTCATGTGATGCATGTGGGAATGCAAACGAGTTATTGTGCTTTTGTAGGGTTTTATTCTTGATTGCCAATGAGGTTAGACTTTAAATGGGAACTGCCAGATGAGAACTGGTGAAGAAGATTGAACTGCCAGATGAGGACAGAACTTGAAGGATATGTTACCAGATGAGAACTGGTGAAAATAATTGAAATATCATACGGGACTGAATTTGTTTTTGTTTGTCAGACGGGACTGAATTTCTTTTTGTTTGTCATACGGGAACTGACTTTTAAAGTAGGCTACCAACCGAGAACTGGTTAGAAAAATAGACTATCAGACAAGAACTGGTATCGAAATAGGTGACCTACTAGACGAGAACTGGTATTAAGAGATAATTTACCATACGAGAACTGGTATTTGGCAAATGATTTGTCATACAAGAACTGATTTTTGATATAGTTCGCCAGACGGGAACTGGACTTTGGAATAAGTTGCCAAACGAGAACTGGACTTTGAAATAAATTTCTAGACGGGAACTGGGCTTTGAAATGAATTGTCAGAAGGGAACTGGGCTTTATAATAAATTGTCATACGGTAACTGGGCTTTAAAATAAATTTCCAGACGAGAAATGGACTTTGAAATAAATTGCCAGACAAGAATTGGACTTTTGAAAAAGGTTTTCCAGACGGGAACTGGGCTTTGAAATAAAATGCCAAACGAGAATTGGACTTTGAAAAGTTTTGCCAGACGGGAACTAGATTTTGAAATAAATTTCCAGACGGGAACTGGGCTTTTGAAATAAGTTACCAGACGGGAACTGGACTTCGAAATGGCCAAGCGATGTTGGACTTTGGTGTCATATTTTGTGTTTCAAGGCTTTTCAATATTAGGTTCAATGTTATGGGGTTAGGCCCGATAAATGATATGGTATGCATGGTTTTATGCTAGAGAAAAGCGACATGACTAATGCATGAGGATGATTTATGCAATGATTTGTATGTTTCCAAAATGCCCCTGCGTGGGTATTGGAAGAGAAGGTTCTTTGCAACAAGGCTTCTTATCTTTTGAAAGGTTATTGGATGGGTGATAGCATGATTCCCCGACACTCATCCTGAACTCTGCAGTTGATGACGTGCGAAAAAGATTTTGCTTGAACAGCTTGAAAACATGGAGAGGACCTGCTCCTATATGGCTCATCCTGCCCCAATTTGTTGGGTCTTCGCGGAAGTTTACATCGAAAGGATTTCAAAAGCAGTTGTACCATAATTTGGAGATGGCTTGCCCCATAATCTTAAGTCATGAAAGGATTTGTCCTTGATTAACCAACTCTTAGAGTGGTTAAATTTCCTGTACTATTGAGGTAGCTTGCTCTGGTATGAGCGTTGAAGTGACTTAACTCACCCTGACTGAACATTGAAGAGATTTGCTTGGGTCAATAAAACCTCTAGGTGATATGCCCATAATCAATAGAGTCTTGAGATGATTTGCTATAGATCAACTGATTCTTGACATAACTTGCCCTTGATTAACAGATGTTTGGAGATTGTTTTAGCCTGACTGATTCCTGGAGTAATCTTCCTCCGATCAGTTGTTGTTTTTGGGCGGCATGCCCCTGATTCATGGGTTATGAGGTAGTCTTGATTCGGGTCAGCACCAACGAATGTCCAAGTTCCTCTGATTGTTCCTTATTGTTGGAATTTCCCTGACGTCAAGTACAGACCTGCAATTAAAATTGTTTGTTCAGAAATGGTAATTTTAATGTGATACTCATGCATGTTTTGAAAAGAATTTATTTGAATGATGTGATAATGTGTGACTAGTGGACCATGGGTCCAAATGTAATGCTGATTTAGCAATTTAAAGTGTGAAAGACACAGTGAGAATAATGGCATCGATGTTGAAGATTAGAAAATCTTTAGGAGTCAGTTTACGCAACGTTGTTGTAGTATGCTTTCAAAAATAACCCTGCTTCAATTAGGTCTTTTAAGGGCTGTAACGTGGTATGGTTCACGGTTTTTTGAAGCAGAGGATGTAAGGCTCAAAAAGTTTTTTAACCCACCCATTCTTCATGATGATCTCCAGTCATGCGTTCAGTTGATTTAACATACATACTCATAAAAAGTCTAACGGTGTAAAGACGAGGATTCAAGATTCGCTTGAAATCGCAGTCACCTGATTTTGTTTTATGGGTGTCAGTGACCCTTTGATTTTGGTATGATGGTCACTGAATCTTGTTTTGTTTTGTTGAGGGTCTTCATTGCCTTTTAATATTTTTTTTTATCTTGATCCCTAACTTTTTCCTGGACCGCTTTTGAGGCTTTAGTCCATCGGGATTGCCCCGGTTTTTGCCTAAGTCTCCTTTTGGGGTATCAACTTAGCAGGCTTTTTTATTGATTCCCTTTTTTAGAATGTGACTGCCAAGTCATTGGTCATTGAAGAACAACTGTCACAACTTTTGGATTTTTCAAGGTTCCTTCGACACTTTAGGATGTGTGCGAAGAATGGCATGTAGTTGATCCACATACGGGATATTTCATCTTGTAATTTGAATGCATGGTCAAATTAATTGAACACTACCCCGTCCCAAGTTAAATGTAAAGGTTTGTAGATCCGAAAGAAACTCCTACTTCTAGGATCAAAGTGGTTGACTAGGGATTAACTCCTTATCTCTCCAGTGTTTGGGAATTTGAAACAATGCTTGTACATCATTAGTAGGATCTTATCTGAAAGCATACAGTCAACAATTATGGGTATTTTATTTTGTCATCCTCCCTCCAATTTGCAAAAACAACAGTTTGAAAAACGAGGTGAGGTGGAGAACATGGATGTATTTTTTTTATATAAGAGAAGAAAAATGAGCGAATGTGAGATAATATGTTCAAAACACGTGTTATTACTTCATTAATATTACCATTAAAGACAACAAAATTTTAAAAACAAGTAGCATTTAATCAAAGAAATTACAAATGCAATGATAAAAAATGGCCAAAGATTGCCAATGTTGAGAATGTCTTTTTGCATGAGCCATTGGCACTTAGAAGGAACTCCATGAAGTCTTCGAACTCATTTGGGTGAGAGGTTGACATGCACCAACATGTTTCCGTCTGGAAAGGATATGTACTTTTTATCAATCAACTGTTGACCCTTGGCTTTGAAAGCGTTGCAGTCTTCAGTCGAGTGCCCTATTGACCCTGCATGGTATCCACATTGCACATCGGGGTCATATCTAGGTGGGCATGGTTCTGGCAATGGCTTGAGAGACTTGGGATCCGCCAACGAGCGTTGAATCAGATATGGCAGAAGTTGACTGCATGACATAGGAATTGGATCGAGAGGAGAATTCCTTCTTTCCATATTGTTTTGAGGCCTAGATTGGTTCGAAGGCTGATTTTGATATCCTCGACCGCGAGATCGTTGATTTGCGTAAGGAGCAGACCATGGTTGCTGGTATGGTGCTTTCGGCGTTGTCGATTGCCTATAAGGATAAAATGGTGTTGGAAATGGCGATTGCTGAGAAGATGAAGAATCATAAGGTTTGGCTGGTGCATCATGAGAATACCTGACATATATTATGATTGCATTGGTTTCATCCTCTTCTTCCTTTTGGGAATTGCTGAGGGATTTTGTCTCACTAGCTTGGCTGCTCGAGGCGCCTTGGATTCTTCCGCTTTTGAGGGCACTCTCGATGCGTTCTCCAATTGTCACTAAGTGGGCGAAGTATGATAACCCATTGCCTACCATCCTTTCAAAGTAAGTACTCGGCAAGGTATCCATAAACAAGTCAACCAATTCCTTATCCAAGAGTGGTGGTTGCACTTGGGCTGCAAATTCTCTCCATCGTTGTGCATATCCTTTGAAAGATTCGTCGTTCTTTTGGGATAAGCTTTGCAGCTGCCTTCGATATGGATCCATGTCCAAGTTGTAGTTGTATTGCTTCAAAAAAGAATTGGCTAAGTCTTCCCGTGACTGAATATAACTTCTTTTCAATTTCATATACCAACTCAACGATGCTCCAATTAAACTGTCTTGAAAACAATGAATCATCAGCTTGTCATCGTGAGTATGTGATTCCATTTTTCGAAAGAACATCACTAAATGGTGCCTTGGACAAGTATCCCCTTTGTACTTCTCGAAGTTGGGTAATTTGAATTTCGGGGGGATTACTAGGCCTGGTACTAAGCACATATCAAGCCTAAAATTTTCATTCACATCCATTGCTCGGACTCTCTCCTCAAGGGCATGAAGCCTTTCAACATCAGGATTGGTCAATGGCATCAACTGGGATTGAGTAGGAATATTCACTTGTGGAGGATTATAGTCAGACAGAGGGTCATACATTGGGTTGGTAATTACAATAAAGCCTGATGAGGAACCAACATTCTCTGCGACACCATGTTGAAAATTGTTCTTTGATTGGGCTAGCCTAGCCTCCAACATCTGGTCTACCTTTCCTTTCATGTTGTTCATATCCATTTTCAGCTCAACTTGATTATGTTCTCAGTGCTCCCTTATCTTTTAGTAGCTCTCAAAGGTTCAGTATGAGTGTTAAGAAATTAGCCTGCTGGTAATTGGAAAAAGGACGGGATGAGTTTTTTTTGTATTGGAAAATGATATGCAATCCATGCTGATGAAATGAGAATGCATGAAAGTTTATATTCGTATGCAAAGAAAATGTAATTCAGGTATAATTAGGATCCAGGATATCATGAGTATCATATGGTACACCCTATACGGAGGTTTTATGTTCTCTACCCCACACACAAAGGATCGCTCCTAAGGTTATTCATTTCCAAGACAGAACTTAGAGTCATGGATTGTGTTTAGCATCCCATCGCAATAATGGGCTAGCCACATCGTGATGAAAGTTCTGAATCAATCTATTCTAAGTGGGATCTTCGTATTGTTCGAACAGGGTGTAGACCCCTCGGTTCAATACTACACAATCTTCAATCATGAAGACGAACTTCGGGTTAAGGCGAGGTCCCTAGAGTCACGGACCATGTTCAAAGTTTCCTCGCAATAATGGGCTAGCCATGTTGTGATGGAAATTCCGAACAGATCTACTCTAGGTGGAGTCTTCATATTTTCCTAACGAGGTGTATACCCCTCGGTTCAATACTACACAACTCCAGGTTCTAAGTTCTCCTCAAAGCTCGGGTAGGGAGCTTATCTCACAACATGTATCAAGCACCATAAACCAACCAATATAATAGCAGGATAAATCACAGAGCATAAATAATACAGCAAGATATAAAGAAGCAATAAGGAAGAAAACAATATTTTAACATTCAGCAATTTGAACTAAACTAGGCTTAACTCTCTCTAGCTTGGAGCTAAATGTTCCGAGCAGAGTCGCCATCTGTCGTATCTCGAAAAATACGATTCCTCGTGATGGTCGCAGAAAAAAAATATGTTCGAACAGAGTCGCCACCGAACTTTATTTATCCCAATGAAGGAATAGGAAAATATCGATAAAACCTATGGAAAATAGAATAATGGTCGTCGCAACCATATTCGGGTTCGGGAGTCGATTACGCAAGGGGAAGGTATTAGCACCTGTCGCATCTCAAAAAATACGATTGCTCGCGATGGTCGCGGAAAAATTAGTTTGAACAGAGTCGCCACCAAACTTTATTTACCCCAATGAAGGAATAGGAAAATATCGATAAAACCTTTTAGAAAATAGAATAATGGTCGTCACAACCATATTCGGGTTCGGGAGTCGATTACGCAAGGGGAAGGTATTAGCACCCCTCACGTCCGTTGTTAAGGTTTTTTGAAGAACGACGAAAGATTGAGCAATGTGGTGCACACCAATCGTCCAATTCTTTCGAGAAATAATAAGGCGAACGCCTTCTATTCCTTTTTCATTTGAATTATTTGAAAGTTTGTTCGTGGATGTTGAATATGCACGGTAGTGAGGCGTGCGCCTCCCACTTTCTTATTCAAGGAATAACGAGGCGTACGCCACCTATTCCTTTATCCAAGTTTATTTAAAATGTATTAATCGGAAGTCGATGATTTGTACAATATGGCGAGCGCCAATTATTCAAACAATCGAGAGATGGTGAGGCGAACGCCTCCCATCTTTTGTCATCCGAAGTTTAATTTATAAAAGATATGTTTTTAGACGTTGTATTTGATTTGCGAAAATAGTTTGAATTTTGAATTGGAAGGTTTTGATCGAAAGTCGATGATTTGAGCAATGTGGCGTACGCCAATTATTCAAATAATCAAAGGATGGTGAGGCGAACGCCTCCCATTCTTAATTGATTGAAGTTTAATTTGTAAAGTTTATTTGTGAAATTGGATTTAATCTAAAATGTGATTTGAAATTATTCGATTGCGTTTTAATTTTGACGACGAGAATTCGAGCAATGTGGCGTACGCCAATTATTCGAATAATCGAAAGATGGTGATGCGAACGCCTCCCATCCTTAATTATCGGAAATAATTAAAAGAATTCGGAATTTGTAGTTGATTTAAAAGAAATGATTTGAAATGTTATGGTTTGATGTTTTAATTAAATGACGAAAATTCGAGCAATGTGGCGTACGCCAATTATTCGAATGATCGAAAGATAATAAGGCGAAGGCCTCCTATCCTTTTATTATCTGAAAATTTAGAATTTAGAAAATTTAGAGTTTAGAATTTTTTTTAGAAATTATATCAATTTAAAGAATGATTGAAATGTTCACCGTTAATCGGATTTATATAGGAATACTTGGTGTAAGACCAAATTTTAGTTTATTTTAGAATAAAAGTAATGGCTCGTCTATTCATCAATTAAAACATATACTTATTTTGTAACATTCTGAAAAATGAATACATAGAACTAAACGTCGTTATTATTATTTTTAATCATCATCTTATTCCAACAATTAAATGGAACATTTAAATATAAAATAAATAAATAAAACCCAAAAGAAACTAGGGTGTGGAATTGCCATGGAGGTGTAAATAGTAATAGTAACAGCCAGAGGGGCTTATATTAGATGTCAAAATTAACAGCCTTAAATCTTGTAATAAAATAAAATGAGATAGCAGAATATTAAATGAAATTTGAAACACCACAGTATCAAAATTAGTAAATGTCAATGCCAATAAAATTACACTTATTTCAAACTATCAGTAAGAATTTTTTTCTCAATTTGTATAAGAACCACAAGGAAAATGGGCATGCTAAAGCATATTTGCTACCACAACAACACAGAGGGGCGACGATTCCTAAAGCATATATAACTTAAAATAACAACTAGCAGGCTGAAAACTAATTTCAAACCTATACTATAGCGTTATGCCAATGCTAAGGCTCATTAACCAAACATGCAGACATTATCACAATGATATATACCAACACTCACTAAATCATATGCTTGGTACCACCACGATAGAAACACATTACAGAAGGTATAAACATTATAGCTCGAAATCAACCCATATGCCTGTATTGAATAATAATAAAAGCCATGAAAAGGGGATCTTAAGAAATAACGGAAACCAGAAACGAACAGAATCTACATTTTAGGAATACATGGTCATTATCCCATTAAAGCCGAAACATAACTTCTTTATGGTTATTTCCAATTTCCCAGCAAAATCAAATTGAAAACATGAGCCTATTTGGAAGTAAAGAGAATAATAGTTACCGCGAGACCGAACGCATGGCAATGATATTATCAGAATTCACGATACTGGATTTGAAACTGATGGTGCCGGAAATGAGAGGAAGGTGATGTGAGGGTCGTTTGGAGGTTGCTCATTGTGAAATCGTAAGCAGCTCGTGGCAACGTCATGCTTTCGCCGACGACTATGCTGAGAGAACGAGATGAGCGAAGGTCCGAGGGCGACGTCGTCACAAATCCAACGAGTTTTCACTTCATCCTTTCCGTATCTTTATGATCCTCGCGCTTTGGGGAATCCATCTCATTTCCGGTAACTTGGAGTAGCGGTCGGTTTTCGAGAGAGATCAGAAAGGTGTGGTGTTAAGGTTGACGGTTCCAGTTGGGGTTTTTCGCGACGGCGGTTGGAGGCACAACGACGGTGGAAGAAAGGTGTTTGCATGGTGTTGAGGGGGATGAATAGTGAGGAAGATTTGGTGTTGTTGTTGGTGGTGAAAAAGAAAACCAGGTTGTGATTGTAGAAAAGAAGAACTGTGCGGTTTGGTGAGTGAGAGAGGGTAGGTAAGAGAGACGTGAGGGATTTAATGAGAATGGTCAGTGAGTGAGGATAACGTGTGAGTATTAGAAGGAGAGAAAGTGCCAGCTGGCCTTTCATTACCGTTGGAGGTATTAATGATATTAGCTGGCAATGATTTATAAGAAATCCAATGCTATCTTATTTTAACATTATTATTTTGAAAATCACCATTGTTAATTATTTTTAATTAAAAATATGGTTATCACAAATAAAAACTCTAATTATTTAATTTGATATTTTGAATAAAGAAATAAAATGATCGGACTAAAAATAGAAATTGGATATAAATTTACTCGAAAAATTAAATCGGACACACCAAAATTATCAGCGTGAAATATACTTATTGAAAAAATACAGCGTTTCTTTTAATTTTGAAATAAATTTTCACCGGTTAAAAGACTCACACGGATTAAAAATGCAACTGAAAAAGCCGCTGAAAAATATAACGAGCACACCAGGTTAAACTACGTGAACCGTAGATTAATAATACTGGCGTCTGCAATTTTAATTCGGAAACATTTTATCCGTTGATTTTGCACGTTCTTGAGAAAGAATTTAACCAATTTGTATGTATTTTCAATAAATTCATTCCGACTGATATTTTATTAATGATGAAATGCATGTCATGTTGTACAACTAATGCTAATTGAAAATGAAATCAAATTTATAAAAATTTAAAATACCCGGACAAAATTGGGGTATGACAACTGCCCCTATTTAATTACCTTGAACCAGAAAGTATGAATGACAGCAGTCTTCGTATATTCGTGGGGGAAGATAATTAAATACGAAAAGACCCAAATTTTGTCCTTTGAAATGCAAGGGAGAAATGCAGAAAGAAAATGCAGTGAGAAATACAGTAAGAAAAGTTATTGGAAAGTAAAATGAAATAGTCAAGCCTCTCTGGGAATCGTCAGAACAGTATCTTGGATGTCATAATCGAGATATTCCAATAATGGAATGATACCTCAACTGTATCTAAGACTTTTTGATAATTAGCATAACAGTGTCTTAATTTGAACGTACGAGATTCTCTGAGGATCAACGAAGCAATACCTTATACGATATAATTGAGATATTCTAACAAGGGAATGATACCTCAACCGTATCTAAGATTCTCCGAGGATACCTAGAGCAGTATCTATAAAAATGAATGAGACTCTTCATATTGATGAAACAACATCTCAAACAGCAAAATGAGACTCTTTGTATCGAATCGAAGCAGCATCTTATATGATATAATTAAGATATTCCAACATGAGGGAACAATACCTTAATTTAATCTAAGACTCTTCAAGGATACTAGAGCAATATCTCTAAAAAACTTGGAATGAGACTCTTCATATTGATGAAGCAGCATCTCAAACAGCAAAATAAGATTCTCCGGATAAATGGATTAGCATCTTAAATGTTCGTCTGTTGGGGGAGATATTTTAGAAAAGACTCCTTCTGGAGGAGATTTACTAGCAAAGCTCTGCAGGGGGAAAGCTCATAAGAGAATTTTTGTGGTAACCTCTGCTTGGGGACAAATGATAGCAAAGAAAATGCTGGGAATATCATTATTAATCATAAAGTTGAAAAATGATTTGTTGAGAAATTGTTCCACGAGCACATGCAGGGTAATAACTTTATTGAATTTACATGAAGAGTATCCTGGATACATATGAATGACCCTGGATCTTGATATTTTGTTATCTTTTTCGTATGATGTTCCACTATGGGTGGAAATACCATGCATGGGATGATGCATGAGATGTATGCAAGTATGCAATTGCTGGGGGTATTTATGATGCGCATGGGAATGCAACTGATTTTGTTCATTTCTTTTTTATGAAATTCCCACTTTGTGGGAGTGCTATGCATGGGTATGTTGATGATTGACAATATTATGTCTGATGAATCTTCCTGTTTGGCAGGAAAATGATGCATGTGATGCATGTGGGAATGCAACTAGGTACTTGGATATTTTTTGTAGGGTTTTATTTTTCAATGAGATTATTGGGGAATATCATCATCAAAGAGTTGATGAAAAGGTAACTGTCATCATCAAAGGGTTGACAGAAAGGTAACCGTCATCATCAGAGGGTTGATGGAAAAGATCATCATCAGAGGGCTGATGGAAAGGTAGTTGTCATCGTCAATGGGTTGACGGAAAGAGGTAAAGGATGGCATCACCAAAGGGTTGGTGGAAAAGGAAATATATATGTAGTATCATCATCAAAGGGTTGACGGAAAGAGACTTCACTATGGAGTGGCATCATCAAAGGGTTGATGGAAGTAATTAAAAGAAGTCATCACCAAAGGGTTGGTGGAAAATAATTTGTCATCGTCAAAGGGTTGATGGAAAAGATTGTCATCATCAGAGGGCTGATGGAAAAAAACTTCACTATGGAGTGGCATCATCAAAGGGTTGATGGAAAAGAAACTTCACTATGGAGTGGCATCATCAAAGGGTTGATGGAGAAGGTTGTCGTCATCAGAGGGCCGATGGAAAGGTAATGGTCATCGTCAAAGGGTTGACGGAAAGGTAATTGTCATCATTAGAGGGCTGACAGAAAATAATTTATCATCGTCAAAGGGTTGACGGAAGTAATTAAAGGATGTCATCACCAAAGGGTTGGTGGAAAAAGGAGTTATATAAGTAATATCATCGTCAAAGGGTTGACGGAAGGAAACTTCACTATGGAGTGGCATCATCAAAGGGTTGATGGAAAGGAATTATTATGTTATGTATGCATATGATGCGTGTTAATGGAAATTTCTCGTTTTTGTAAGAAAGCTTTTGGATATGCAACTTCCTGATTTGGCAGGAAAGTTACGCGTGTTTATTGTATGCAGTGCATGTGGTAATGCAAGATGAATATTGGTTGTTTTTGGATTGATCTCCCTTATTGAAGGTGAGACTTTCTGGGTACCAATGTTGATTGGGTTTGGGTTTATGAAGATGCCAGCAAAGTGGACTTTTAGTGGTTGCCAATATGGATTGGACTTTGGTTTTGGAGATGCCAATATAGATTGGACTTTGGTTTTGGAGATGCCAATAGGGATTGGACTTTGGTTTTGGAGATGCCAATAGGGATTGGAATTTGGTATTATGAGGATGCCAACAAAATGGACTTTTATTTTTGGTAGCTGCCAATATGGATTGGACTTTGTTTTTTTTTGGTAATTGCCAATTTAGATTGGACTTTGGTTGGTGAAAGGTTTTGACTTCCCGACATTCTGTATTTTGACGATGCGATGATTAGAAGATAGATGTGGATGCTTTTGGTGCCCCAAGTTTGATCATTTGCTGATAGACTGTGTATTTGTTCTTGAGAGAACCTCAACTTCTTTGACTGGTATGCCATGACGGCTTGCAAATGATTTAATGAGCGTTGCGACATAATTAATGCATGATGATTGTGCTCTTGCTCTGCCCTAAGGCTCTTTGCGACTTGTCTGCCCCAGCCTGTAGGGTCTTTGAAGAAATTCACCTTTGAAAGGAAACCCTGGGAATGATTATACCATGGACTGAACCAAAATTTTCCCCAGTGTATGAGTCTTGTAGTGTTTTGCCCCTGATTGAGATTTTGAAAGGCGTGCCCCTGATTGACTGAGTATGTTGTAAAATTTTCCTCCTTGATCCATTGATGCTTGGGGATTTTTTTTGACTGACCAATTCATAGTCATTGGACGCCATGCCCCTGATCCATAGGGTTAGGAAGTAGTCTTGATTCGGGTCAGCACCGACGAATGATCAAGTTCTTCTCCGATTGCTTCTTTGAAGTTCCTTGATGTCAAGTGCTTACTTGCAGTTAAAATTGTTTATGTAATCAATGGTAATTTTAATGCGACATTCATGCAGGTTTGAAAAATCATTTATTGAGGTGATGTGATAGTGTGTGACGAATGAACCATTAGTTCGAACGCAGTGCTGGTTTAGCTAGTGTGTGAAAGATACAGTGAGAATATGATACCAATACAGGTGATTAGCAAATATTTAGGAGTCAGTTTACGCAACCTTGTTGTGGTATGCTTTCAGAATAAACCTTACTTCAATTAGGTCTTTTGAGGGTTGTAACGTGGCTTGGTTCATGGTTTTTGAACAAATGATGTAAGGCTCAAATTTTGTTTTAACCCACCCCTTCTTCATGATGATCTCCAATCCTATATTCAGTTAAGTCAACACACACATTCAACTTTTAAGAGAGTTTGGCAGTGTAAAGATGAGGGTTCAAGATTCGCTTGAAATGGCAGTCACCTTATTTTGCTCTTCATGAATATTGGTGACCCTTTGATTCTTGACATGGTGGTCACCGAATCTTGTTTTATTTTGTTGAGGTTTTTCATGGCCTCTTTTGATTTTTGCTTTGATCCCTAACTTTTACCTGGACCGTTTTTTGAAGCTTTTTAGTCCACCGGGATTGCCCTAATTTTTGCCTAAGTCTCCTTTTTGGGTTTAGCGGGCTCTTTCTTTGATTTTATTTTGGAAGATTATGACTGCCAAGTCATTGGTCATTGAAGAACAACCTACATAACTTTGGTATTTTTCAAGGTTCCTTCGACAGTTCAGGATGTGTGCGAAGAATGGCATGTGGTTGATCCTCATACGGGATGTCTCATCTTGTAATTTGAATGCGTAGTCAGATTAACTGAACACTTCCCTTCCCCAGGTTAAATGTAAAAGTTCGTAGATCTGAAAGAAACTCCTACTTCTAGGCTCGAAGTGGTTGACTAGGGATTAACTCCTTATCTCTCTGGTGTTTAGGGATTTGAAACAATGCTTGTACATCATCAGCAAGGTTTTATCCGAAAGCATACAACCAGCAATTATGAGTATTTCGTTTTCATCATTCTCCCTTCAGTCTTTGCTAAAACAACAGTTTGATAAGTGAATGGGAGAAATATTTTTTATATCAATGGAAAAGATAAGTGAATACGAAAGGATTTGTTTAAAACATGCATAATCATTTCATTAATATTACCATTAAAGGAAATCAACGATACTTGAAAGCAAATCAGTACTTAACATGCAAGGAAAAATACACATGAAGCGCTAGAAATAGCCAAATAGTTGCCAGTGTAGAGGAAACTCTCTCGTGCCGGGTTCACTGTTGGGCTAGCTTTCTTCAAAGTGGAAGTCGTTCTGCTCATTGAGACCAGTATGATAATCGTCTTCAGACCAATTCTCGGAAATTTCTTCCATAACATGGACTGATGGACCCGCATAGCTAAGAGAAGAAGTATTATTGATTTGCAAGCTTCGAGGCGCAAATGAGAACATCTGGGAATCAAGCAGGGTTTGTACCTTACTCTTGAGCACCTTGCAGTCTTCAGTTGAATGCCCATGTGCCCCAGCATGGAAGTCACATCGAGGATTGGCGTCAAAGCCTAGTGGATATGGAGGACTTACTGGTTTTAGCTCCTTTGGCACTATCACTCCCCTCTTAATCAAATATGGAAGTACTTGACTGTATGGCATTGAAAGCGGATCAACATGTCTCTCTGGCTTTCTTGGCCTTTGTTGAGCATGTTGGCGCTGTTGATGTGGAGTGTTATGTCGTTTGTATGGCTTCTGAGGTGAAATCCATCGTTGATATTGAGGAGGTCCTTGAGTTGTAGGATACTGACCATGTGGAGAGAATGTTGTCTAGTGTGAAGCTTGTGGAGCTTCCCAGACTGCGTTAACTTCAGCCTCTTCTTCCTTTTGGGAACTAGGAATGGATTCACTCTCCATGCTCTGGCTATTTGAGGCGCATTGCATTTTTCCACTTTTGAGGCCATTCTCGATGCGTTCTCCAATTGACACCAAGTGAGCGAAGTCTGATGCTACACTACTAATCATCCTTTCGAAGTAAGGACTTTGCAAGGTATCCCTGAACAATTCCATCACTTCTTTGTCTAAGAGTGGTGGTTCAACGCGAGTTGCTAAGTCTCTCCATCTTTGGGCATACCCTTTGAAGGATTCATTGCTCTCCTGAGATAAGGCTCTCAACTGCATGCGATCGGGAGCCATGTACAAATTGTATTTGTATTGCTTCAAGAATGCGTTAGCTAGGTCTAACCATGATTGAACATGATTCCTTTCTAACTTCATGTACCAACTCAATGATGCCCCAGTTAAACTGTCCTGAAAACAGTGAATCATTAGCTTATCATCGTGGGCATGAGAGGTCATTTTTCGACAAAACATCACCAAATGGTGCTTTGGACAGCCATCCCCTTTGTATTTCTCAAATTCTGGTACTTTGAATTTAGTGGGTATAACCAGGCCAGGTACCAAAAAACACATGTCTAAGGCATTCAATTCAACAATATCTTGTCCATCTATGGCCTTGAGCTTGTTCTCCAGCACACAGCATCTTTTAGCAATCTCATCATCTTGTGGTCGCTCAGTATTAACCACCAGGCTTGTTCCATGGGAATATGGCACAGAGAATGCAAAGCTATGATACTCAACAGCATCATGAGAAGAGGAGTCTCGAACAATATGACGTTCTCGTACAACAGAGTTATCAACTGGGGTTTGCACAGACTGAGGTTGGGTAGGATCATTTACTGGAGGTGGAATGACATTATCAATAACTGCAGCCTGCTGAATGTTGTCCTCCCTCTTTTCTAAAGCTATCATAGCCTCCACAAGTTGGTCTATCTGGTTTTTTATCGAGTCCACATCTCCTCTCAATGCAATGTGGCTTTGCTCTAGTAGATCCATGGTCTTTCAAATCTACTTCAAGTCCGATACGAGTGTCAGGAATTCAACTGCGGGTTATAGAAAAAGGATAGGATGAGTCTTTTTTTATTTTATGAAAATGATATGCAATTCATGCTGATGAGATGAGAATGCATGCAATTTTGTATTTAGGTATGCAAAGGAAATATAATTCAGGTATAATTAGGATCCATGATATCATGAGTATCATATGATACACCCTATACGGAGGTTCTATGTTCTCTACCCCGCACACAAAGGATGGCTCCTAAGGTTGTCCATTTTCAAGACAAGAACTTAGAGTCATGGATTATGTTCAACATTCCACCGCAATAATGGGCTAGCCACATCGAGATAGAAGTTCTGAATCAATCTACTCTAATTGGGAATTTCGTATTGTTCGAACAAGGTGTAGACCCTTCGGTTCAATACTACACAATCGCCAATCATGAAGACGGACTTCGGTTTAAGGCGAGGTTCCTAGAGTCATGGACCATGTTCAACGTTTCCTCGCAATAATGGGGGAGCCATATTATGATGGAAATTTTGAACAGATCTACTCTAGGTGGAGTTCTCGTATTGTCCCAATGAGGTGTACACCCCTCGGTTCAATACTACACAACGCCGGGTTCTAAGTTCTTCTCAAAGCTCGGGTGCGGAGCTTATCTCACAACATGTGTCAGAAACCATAGATCACCCAACATAATAGAAGAATAAATCACATAGCATAAATAATACAACAAGATATAAATAAGCAATAAGGAAGAAAACAATATTTTAACATTCATAGAAATTTGAACTAAATTAGGCTTGACTCTCTCTAGCATGGAGCTATTTTCCCCAGCAGAGTCGCCATATGTCACATCTCGAAAAATACGATTCCTCGCGATGGTCGCGGAAAAATTAGTTCGAACAGAGTCGCCACCGAACTTTATTTATCCCAATGAAGGAATAGGAAAATATCGATAAAACCTTTTAGAAAATAGAATAATGGTCGTCGCAACCATATTCGGGTTCGGGAGTCGATTACGCAAGGGGAAGGTATTAGCACCCCTCACGTCTGTTGTACTCAACGGGAACCTTTTAGTTTGATTTGCTATTTGAATGTTAGTTGACTGTTATTCGCTTTCTTCGAGTGATTTAAAATAGATAACATAATATGGATGGAGACCTCAGGAAGGAGAAAGGGGAGGTTTTTTATTAGTGTGCTCGCCAAGATCTCGCAATCTCGTGCCTACGTATCCTTATGGTGCAATAAGGAAATCAGAGCATTCGTAGTTCGGGGTGACAAGTTGAATTAATATGTTAGATGTTTTTGGTTTCGATCACGCGGGGGCGAGAAGTTAGTTTGATTTGTTAAGGTGTTTTGAAGAACGACGAAAGATTGAGCAATTTGGTGCACACCAATCGTCCAATTCTTTCGAGAAATAATAAGGCGAACGCCTTCTACTCCTTTTTCGTTCGAATTATTTGAAAGTTTGTTCGTGGATGTTGAATATGCACGGTTGTGAGGCGTGCGCCTCCCACTTGTTTATTCAAGGAATAACGAGGCGTACGCCACCTATTCCTTTATCCAAGTTTATTTAAAATGTATTAATCGGAAGTCGATGATTTGTGCAATATGGTGAGCGCCAATTATTCAAACAATCGAGAGATGGTGAGGCGAACGCCTCCCATCTTTTGTCATCCGAAGTTTAATTTATAAAAGATATGTTTTTAGACGTTGTATTTGATTTGCGAAAATAGTTTGAATTTTGAATTGGAAGGTTTTGATTGAAAGTCGATGATTTGAGCAATGTGGCGTACGCCAATTATTCAAATAATCAAAGGATGGTGAGGCGAACGCCTCCATTCTTAATTGATTGAAGTTTAATTTGTAAAGTTTATTCGTGAAATTGGATTTAATCTAAAATGTGATTTGAAATTATGCGATTGCATTTTAATTTTGATGACGAGAATTCGAGCAATGTGGCGTACATCAATTATTCGAATAATCGAAAGATGGTGATGCGAACGCCTTGTGAAGTCATGGCTCCTTGATGATTTTGATGATAACAACATCTCTCAACATTTCTCATGTGAAAAGATCAAAATGCTGTCAAAGGCTTGAAGTGAATTGAAGTGGAGAAAAGATACAAGTGAAGTATATCATTTCAAAGGATCAAGTATCATCTTTGGTATATCTAACTTTCACCAATATGATATACAAGTGTTTAAATATTTATTCCATGATATCTTGGTCCATATAGAAAATTAGGATGTATTGCATTTCATTTTTCACATTCTGCCAAATTCTATTTTTCAAAACTTTGCTTCAGTAACCGGTTACCCACTGGGTAGTAACCGGTTACCACTGCTATTTTTCAAATTTTGTTTTGGACGTTGGAAGCAAGTAACCGGTTACCCACCGAGAAGTAACCGGTTACCGCTGACAATTTTTGGCAAATTGGTGCATTTCTTCATTCAAATGTTTTCTTTGCACTTCTTTGAATCATGACATCTTTTCATTCATCATACTCTTTCAAAAAGGTGTTTGTAGCAATATATAAACATCATTATTCATTTTTTTATGACCACCTCCTTTTGCAAACACTTTCAATAAAATCACTCTTATAAAAACTCAGATTTTTATCAAGTGTCCAAAAACTTTCTTAAAGTATTCTTTGCATTAAACCTTCATATACTTTGAAAAGAATACATATCATTCGGTTTTAACACTTGTATACTACATTGAGTGAATTATTTATCCAAGGAGAAGATCAATCAAGAGAAGATTGATAGTACTACACTTTATTCAAATCATCGAAGAAGATTTACTTCTGTTTGACTTGTGATCCAGGATTGTTGGACACAAGGGTTAGTGTTGAAGAGGATTGTTCTTCATACACTTGATTACCTATAGGTTAGATAGTAAGCATCATCATTTGTGTGAGTAGGCTGTACAATAATTCTAACTATAGTGAAATCTCATTCGAGTCAAAAAGGGAGTGGAGTACCTTCTGAGTGTGAAGGGAACCACTATAAATTCCGGTGTCTCTTTTAGTTTCGGCAATTTATTTTTCAGCACTTAAACAAAAAATAACCAAGAACCGAAAACAAGATCGAAGAAATTTTTACCACCTAATTCACCCCCCTCCCCTCTTAGGCGCATTTACAACTTACACGCCTCCCATCCTTAATTATCAGAAATAATTAAAAGAATTCGGAATTTGTAGTTGATTTAAAAGAAATGATTTGAAATGTTATGGTTTGATGTTTTAATTAAATGACGAAAATTCGAGCAATGTGGCGTACGCCAATTATTCGAATGATCGAAAGATAATGAGGCGAACGCCTCCTATCCTTTTATTATCTGAAAATTTAGAATTTAGAAAATTTAGAGTTTAGAATTTTTTTAGAAATTATATCAATTTAAAGAATGATTGAAATGTTCACCGTTAATCGGATTTATATAGGAATACTTGGTGTAAGACCAAATTTTAGTTTATTTTAGAATAAAAGTAATGGCTCGTCTATTCATCAATTAAAACATATACTTATTTTGTAACATTACGAAAAATAAATACATAGAACTAAACGTCGTTATTATTATTTTTAATCATCATCTTATTCGAACAATTAAATGGACCATTGAAATATAAAATAAATAAATAAAACCCAAAAGAAACTAGGGTGTGGAATTGCCATGGAGGTGTAAATAGTAATAGTAACAGCCAGAGGGGCTTAAATTAGATGTCAAAATTAACAGCCTTAAATCTTGTAATAAAATAAAATGAGATAGCAGAAATATTAAATGAAATTTGAAACACCACAGTATCAAAATCAGTAAATGTCAATGCCAATAAAATTACACTTATTTCAAACTATCAGTAAGAAAAGTTTTTTCTCAATTTGTATAAGAACCACAAGGAAAATAGGCATGCTAAAGCATATTTTCTACCACAACAACACGGAGGGGCGACGATTCCTAAAGCATATATAACTTAAAATAACAACTAGCAGGCTGGAAACTAATTTCAAACCTATACTATAGCGTTATGCCAATGCTAAGGCTCATTAACCAAACATGCAGACATTATCACAATGATATATACCAACACTCATTAAATCATATGCTCGGTACCACCACGATAGAAACACATTACAGAAGGTATAAACATTATAGCTCGAAAGCAACCCATATGCCTGTATTGAATAATAATAAAAGCCATGAAAAGGGGATCTTAAGAAATAACGGAAACCAGAAACAAAAAGAATCTACATTTTAGGAATACATGTTCATTCTCCCATTAAAGCCGAAACATAACTTCTTTATGGTTATTTCCAATTTCCCAGCAAAATCAAATTGAAAACATGAGCCTATTTGGAAGTAAAGAGAATAATAGTTACCGCGAGATCAAACGCATGGCAATGATATTATCATAATTCACGATACCGGACTTGAAACTGATGGTGCCGGAAATGAGAGGAAGGTGATGTGAGGGTCGTTTGGAGGTTGCTCATTGTGAAATCGTAAGTAGCTCGTGGCAACGTCGTGCTTTCGCCGACGACTATGCTGAGAGAACGAGATGAGCGAAGGTCTGAGGGCGACGTTGTCACAAATCCAACGAGTTTTCACTTCATCCTTTCCGTATCTTTATGATCCTCGCGCTTTGGTGAGTCCATCTCATTTCCGGTAACTTGGAGTAGCGGTCGGTTTTCGAGAGAGATCGGAAAGGTGCGGTGTTAAGGTTGACGGTTCCAATTGGGGTTTTTCGCGACGGCGGTTGGAGGCACAACGACGGTGGAAGAAAGGTGTTTGCGTGGTGTTGAGGGGGATGAACAGTGAGGAAGATTTGGTGTTGTTGTTGGTGGTGAAAAAGAAAACCAGGTTGTGATTGTGGAGAAGAAGAACGGTGCGGTTTGGTGAGTGAGAGAGGGTAGTGTCGCATCCGCGAAAATCAACCGGCGGGAAAAAGCAAAACAAACAGAGCCGCCACCGTGC
Source organism: Lathyrus oleraceus (assembly GCF_024323335.1). Taxonomy (NCBI): domain Eukaryota; kingdom Viridiplantae; phylum Streptophyta; class Magnoliopsida; order Fabales; family Fabaceae; genus Lathyrus; species Lathyrus oleraceus. Next base: position 95,855,282 of record NC_066581.1, read on the forward strand.
GTTATTTATCCCAAAAGAGGGAAAGGAAACGCTCGAAGTAAACCTGGAAAAGACATGGTCTCGCGACCAAAGAGAGATGGGATCGGGAGTCGGTTATGCGAAGGGAAGGTATTAGCACCCCTACGCATCCGTCGTACTCGACGGGATCCACGCTCAAAAGAATAGAAGAAAGGTTGCTAAACACTGCTCACAAGCTGCACACACACACAGGAAAGAAACACAGATGGAATAAGAGGGGAACGGGCTCGCTAGGATATCGCATCCTATACCTACGTATCTCTTCTGGAATGAGAATCAGAGCTACCGTAGTTCGGCTAATGCACGCCAAACAAAACCCACATAGGAAACTGACTGCCAATCGCTGGGCTTACGTCAGACTCCACACAAACACACACAGGAAACCAACTGCCAATCGCTGGACTTACGTCAGACTCCAAACGCACACCTAGGAAACCGACTGCCAATCGCTGGACTTACGTCAGACTCCAAGAAAACAAGAGGTTAACCGGACGCTGAGTCGTCAAAAGCAACAAAAAAGTTGAACAAACAAACTAACAGGGAGTCTGGTACTCGAGCCTGCTAGCTGTCAAGCAAACACACACAAAAAAGGAAAAGGGTTGCCCGGAGAGATCTCGCACGATCTCCTGCCTACGTACCTCATCTGGTATGAGGATCAGGGCGACGTAGTTCCCCTGAACAGGGGAGAAACTTCTAACCTAACCAGAGACTGGGAAATGACAAACTAGAAGGGAGACTGACTCGAGCCTAATAGTTATCATACAAATCCACCATGGTCCTAGGTTGAGGTTTCTATCTAACTTGCACAGGCAGCAAGCTATCCTAAATAGCACAGGCAAAGATATACAAGCACAAAAAGCAGTCACACACACTATATGCAAACAATTGGGCTCATACAAGGTTAGGCTGTGAAACACAAGCCAACTGGAATCGGGTGTAGTTAGCTCTTAACCCTAACATTGAGAGTTAGGGCGAAGCAGATGAAATGGGAAGTGAGGGTAAGACCTCACAGCTCTTATCCCTGGCCTGGGAGAGCTTCAGACAAATGAAAGTGTGGGAGTTCAGAAAGTAGGAACTCTTCTCCATATATGACAGACACAACAAAGATCTTGGGTTAATATCCATAATGCATCAACACAAGGTGTGTGAGCAAAGTGGATGACACACTGAATAGCAGGAGATGGGTTACACATCTCTTTTATCTTCCAATTGCCTCATAAGAGGACTTTTCCTGCTTGGCACAAAAATAAACATTCACAAGCATTGCCTCTTAAGGAGGGCTTCAGACAGGTGCCTGCCCACATAACAGGACAGGTCTTCCAGACTACATGAAGTCAGAGAAGTTATACCCCAGTGGTTAAGCAACCAAGCAAAGCAAAGTTCAAAGTGAACTTAAAGCAACTAATGTACCTGTGAAAACATCAAACAAATCAGTACAAAGTTCAGACATCCAAACAACAGTCAATCACACAATCAGACAGATAAGGCATTAGGTAGCAATGTGCAAGCCACAAGCCAATAGGCACAACACAAATAACTTGGCATCATCCTACAAAACAACATAAGGTTAGCCAACATCCATCAACTAATCAATCCAAATGAGTGAACCACTTTCACCATGGTACTGTGCTTCTTAACCTGAAATCCACAACCCAAACAGTGAGTCCAAACCACTAGGTCAAAGCCTAGGGTCAAAAGAGGGTCAAACATTCAAAACAGAACATGAAATTTAACATGAATCATCTTCATTCAATCAAGGACACAATCCAAAAGGTCCCATATCAATATCATTAACCAAATGCATTTCATGAACCAAACATGGCAAGGTATGCAAATTGTGACCACATTGTGACATCAGAAGAAACAAATGCACATTAAATCAAAAATGATTCAATTAATCTTGACAAAATTCATGAGTAAACAGGACACACAACATGGTCATCACACAAAAAATTAGAGGCATTGGACATCATTAGGCATGGCAATCACATAGCATAAGTCAAGTCAAGCATAACAAGCACATGGGTGACACCAATTGTCACACCAAGTTAGCATAGGCATAAAACAGAAATGGTAATTGGTAAAAACCTAAAACCAAAGCCAAAACAACACTCAACATGTCTAGAAATAGTGTTCAAAATTTCACATTCATTGGATAAAGAACAAGCATTTCATGATCAAATGAAGTTCAAAGCAATTTTAAAGCTCAAATGTGACCATCCAGAATGAAAAATCTCAATTAAATCAGAAATGATCCCAAAAATTCCAACAAACATCATGCACATTCACAACATCTATAGCATGCATCATACAAAAAATCAAGGCAATTGGATATCATTTGGCATGGTAAACTCATCAATCAAGATGAACATCACAAGGTGTGACACAAATTGTCACACCTAACTTAGCATGATCATAAAACAGCAATGGTAATTGATAAAAATACCAAATCAACACCAAAATGTCAAGCAAGATGTCTAGTTATAGCATGCAAAATTTCATGAGCATTGGACAAGAATCAAGCATTTCACAAATGATATAGCATGGAAAGGTCAAGAATGCATACATGTTTAAGTATCCTAGCACCAAAAATTAATCAGCCAAGCACAATTTTCATTTTAATGATGATAAAAGACTAGAGAGGATCAGGATCACAATGCAAAAAATCTCATAATTTTTGGATGATTTTTCAATTATGTATGAATTTATGAAGTTGATGGAACAAAGTAAAAAATGAAATGGACATTTTAATATGAAAATAGGAGAAAATGAAATGGCATTTTGAAAAGCGCTTCAGCCAAGGATCGAAGCCAGTGCATATTTGAATCCAAAGCGCGCGCTACATCAAAACGACGTAGTTTTGATGTCAAACCCTAATCTGGCACGCATGCATGGCAATTTGAAATCCGCAGGAAAACATGATGAACACGTAACAAAATCCGCAGGAAGCCGTATGCGTTCCGCAGGTAATTCCACAGGAAATCTGGAAACAGTATGAACATGATGAAGATCATGAAGATCTTCATCCATGAATTTCCAGAAAAATTCAACACATCCAGAAACAAAAAATGAGCATATCATTGTGTAGATCTTCCATCACACAACAAGAATCCATAAACATTTCACTAAAAAACATCAAAACATGCATGGATCGAATGAAAGAAGATTCATCATCAAAACTTTAAACAATTGTATCTCACTCAAAACAGCATGGACTTTCATGATTCAAAGCTCAAATTCATCAGCATCACAAGATCTACAACAATAGCATAATAATTTTGAGTAATGAGAGATTCGATTGGTGACCTCTTGAAGAGCAGAAGTTGGAATTCGTGTTGTCCAGGCTTTGCAATGCTCAACAGTTCTTCTATAACACTTGTATGGATGATTGGAGGAAGAATTGAGGCTTAATTGTGCACGATCTCTCCACAATCTGAGTTCACCATTGATGCTTCCAAGCTTCGAGCATGCTTCAAACTGCACCAATTCTCTTGATTCCACGTGCAAAGTTGATCAATAACACTTTAGGAACAAGTATCAAGCAATGGCAATGGCTTCAATGTGAAGAAATTGGAAGAAAATTTTGAGAGAAAATTTTGGAGTTCTAGATCTAGATCTGAAATTATGAGTGTTGTTAGTGAAAAGCAGTTAGGGTTTCTGTTATATACCTCCTACTAATCATGCTCCTAATCATGTTTAAGCAAATGGTAAATGTAATTAGCAATTTGGAGTGTAAGTGCAAAATTTGTTTTTCACCCTATGCATGAAATGCATGGTGAATAGTGCATGAATTCTGATTCAAATTCACTTAAAATTCTATCTTGGAGCCAATGGAAATGGTGTAATGTTCAAATAATGCACAAATTTTAAATTCCATATTTTCCCTCCAAAAATCAAAGAAATTTCCAAATGCTCATGTGAATGTAATGCATGTCATGTAATGAAATATTTGGAAATTATAGGTCAAAATAAGAACAATGCAAAAAGAGCCATCCAATTTGGAGTTTTGGTTGAGAAGTTATGCCCATTTGAAGTCCAATGCATACTTTATCAAGTTTTGATCATATCTTCTTAACCACACATGAGAAATTGATGATCTTGGACTTTTTGGAAATGGGAGAGAAAGATCTACAACTTTCATGTTCAACAAAAATTCATTTGAAGCTTTCTTAATGATGAAATCTTGAGTTGAAAACCTTTCCATTTTTGGCAAGTTCAAATTACAGGTCACTTTCTATTTTTGGAAAGTTTTGACCTGACTTTAAATTCTTCAATGTTGATGTTTGAAATGTCAAATGAGACTTGTTTGAACATGAATGAAGTATTTCTAATCACTTCCCACCTCCAAATCCAACAGTTGACTTGGCAGTTGAATTTTGTGGTTGATAGATGACTTGGACATACACTGATGATTCTGAGCCTCAACCACTTGATGAAATGGAACCAAAAATGAAACCCCAGCTTATACAAGCTCAATAAAATCATATTAGGATCTCCATCTCAATAAAGACCTCATCTCCTTGAAAAACCCTTACTGGTAGAATGCAACTGATTAGGGTTGACCAGAGGTCAAAACCCTAATCCCAAGGAAGTTGATCAGAAATAATGAATCATGATGATGATGATGTTCCATTTCAACCAAGATAATACTCAACCTCCTTGAGGAACCAAAAAACCCTAATTGAAGCACCAACCTCAGATGATTAGTGATCAATTCATGAGACCCTCAAGCTTGAATCTTTTAATCTCCCCATCTTCTGAGAAAGACTTAGGAGGATGACTTGCTCATTGTTTCCACATGATATGCAAAGATGTAATGCCTACTATCCTAAAAATGAGATGCAATATGCTAAGCTAGTCCCAAGAGAGGAGGGCAAATTTTGAGGTGTTACAACTGCCCCTATTCAATCCACTATGAACCTGTCGATATGAATAGCCTCGGCTTTCAGATGATCAGGGTGAAGAGTGATTGAATACCAAGAACAGACGAACAATTTGCACTCCGCTGGGAAATAATTAACAATGCCTGTCAGAATCGGCGAAGAAGCGACCTCAAAAGAAGAAAAATCCGTCTGGTACGGAGATAGTCGGCCTGAACACCGAAACAGAATGTTGACCTGGATACCAAAATAAATGGTAACACATGAATAACCATGGCCTGAACGCCGCATCCGCTGGGGATTATTATTATTATTTCTTTTACTTTTCTTGAACCCTGAAACTTTCTGATTGATAATCTTTTTCGTTTTTCTTGAACCCCGAACAAATATTTTCTTTCGCGCGAATGATCCTGGATCACCGCAGTTGAACCCCGACATCTTCATAGTAGTCTTGTTTGCCAAACAATGAACCCCGCTCTCCAATTGAACCCCAGTCGCCTGACGATAACTCGTGATCGCCGTTGTGAACCCCGTTCTCCATAAAACACCCCGCGTCTCCCTTTCTCCATTTGGACCCCGCTTTCCAAAAAATGCCCAGCATCTCCTTCTCTCCATTTGAACCCCGTTCTCCGCTTTCTTGGGATAATTCCGCTGGCAACATCGGAAATAACACCAAAACACCACTCCGATGGCGACATATCAGAGGGTACACCTTCACGAAAGGAAGGTAACATGTGCATCTCTTCCTCAGAAGACACCCATAACGACCTCTGTCGGCCTCAGCCAAAGTCTAAGGTGACACATGATCAGAAGACCATCCTGAGGACCTCATCCCGGATATAATCTTCAACTCCAGTCTCTATTTGAACCCCATTCTCCAGAAAATGCCGCAACATTTCCCTTTCTCCAATTGAATTGTATTTTCGCGCTGATCGCGTAACGTTCTTTGATTTTATTTCCATCTACGTCCGATAGAAAAATTTCCTCCAATATCGCACTACTGGGGAACATTGTTACTCCAACGTCATGATGCTAAACTCCTCAGAGTAACATCTTCACCATCCGGCGAAACCAAATCTCAAGCGGTAACCACGGCTCGAGTAACTAATGCTTGCAATGCTGATGCTGATTTTCCAACTAGTGAAACCACTTCTCAAACGGTAACCACGGCTTGAGTAGCATCTTCACCCACTGGCGAAGCCAAATCTCAAACGGTAACCACGGCTTTAGACTAGCTGATGCTTGCAATGATGATGCATGGTTTTTTTTTAGCGCAATGCTCCATAATTATGGAAATGCTACGCAATTTATTATGCTATGATCTCTTAAATGATGCATGCATAAAAAGTATCCCCCTCGAGGGACTCTCTTGGGGAGCTTGAGGCACTCTGCTGAGGAATCCACTAACACTCCAACCTCCACCCTGCTGGGGAATAGCACTGCTGCTGGGAAATAGGCCACCCTCACTAGGGATAACCTCCTCTGCACCCAACCCGCTTGGGGACTTCGCTGGGGAAGAAACCACCACCGCACTCTGCGGGGAAAACAACATTCTCTGACTTGCTGAGGAATTAACAAGCTCCGCCATGCTAGGGGAAACAACTACCCACAGACACCTCCGCTGGGAAATAACAACCTTCAGACCTGGCTGCTGAGGAAACATCGATCTAAAACCTGTTGGGGAAATAATCATCCCGACCCTGCTAGGGAAGACTCGGACCTTGAATCTGCTGGGGAGGTAACAATCCCAACTCTGCTTGGGGAAACAAGGAAATTCTGGCGCACAACACCCGTCGACTCGTCGAACCCTGGTATTCAACATCTAAATCCAATGTCAGCTTTCCACTTTTGAGAGCTCCCAGACTCGTCTGGACTTTTCTGATTCATCACCTTGTACTCTCGACTCCTCCGTACTCGACGGAGATCGAACTCTTTGGATTCATACCAACTTTTCAGTCTTCAGACTTTGAAGAGTCTTCTTGATTAATACTCCAGGATCATCGTACGTCTTTCGTCGTCTTTTCACCATTCCTCCATTCATTTGTCCCTGACTGGACTCCACGGGGATCTTTTTGTCAAAAAAGTCTTCTCATCACACCTACAAGTGAGTGAAAATATCTAACAGCTCCTGCAAAAGAGATCGTTAGAAAAAAACGTGCCCCAGGTATGCCAAACTCTCAACACCTGGGTCACTCAACCTTCCGAATAAGATTTCAAGCTTTCAATCTTATAAACATGCATTAGAAGGGATCTCCATGTTCCGAAATGCAAAGATTCTTTATCAAAATAAACGGATGTTTTTGCAATCAAAGCGGTTATGAAAACAAAAACAAAATTATTTGACTGAATATGCATTTTATTGATTGAAAAGGTGTAGCTCAAACTGAGCAATACAAAGGAAGCAATTCCTGAAAAGAGGTAATCGCGCACAAAAGGAAAAATCTATCCTAATGGCAATGGGAAACCGCGATCTCATCGAGTTCCAACTCGGTTACACCCCATATGTCCTCAGACTCTCCGTGCTTTCTGCCTTCTGAACAAGATGCTTCCGACTGATCCCTACCGGGGACTATCCATGTCATATCCAAAGTAAACGATCATGCTAGACGCAGTTGTTCGTTTCAATCCCTCTTTTGCCTGGAGCGCCCTTTCGGGTTTTCAGTCCACCGGGATACCCTTTTTTGCCCAAACCGCCTTTTCAGGTTTTCGACTTGCCGGGTGTACAGTTTTTTTTCTTTTTATCCCTAATTTTTGCCCGAACCTTTTCCCTTTTTTTTTCGGTTCGCCGGGATGCCCATTTTTGCCTGGACTATTTTATTCTTTTCGTCCAGCGGGTCTCTTTATACGAAGTATTTTTTAACTGCGTCCGCATTCACAGGGGATGGAAAGTCCTCGCCATCCATGGTCGTTAACAACAAGGCTCCACCAGAGAAAACCTTCTTGACCACGAATGGACCTTCATAATTGGGTGTCCACTTGCCCCTACGATCGTTCTGAGGAGGAAGGATCCTTTTCAACACCATATCTCCCACATGATACACACGAGGTCGCACCTTTCGGTCAAAAGCACACTTCATTCTCTGCTGGTACAACTGCCCATGACAGATGGCCGCCAGCCTCTTTTCCTCAATCAGGCTCAATTCCTCATACCGAGTTCTTACCCATTCAGTCTCTTGCAATTTCATGTCCATCAGGACTCTCAAAGAGGGAATTTGAACCTCAACCGGTAGCACGGCTTCCATCCCATATACCAAAGAGAAAGGCGTTGCCCCAGTAGAAGTACGCACCGAAGTTCGATACCCATGCAATGCAAACGGAAACATCTCATGCCAGTCCTTATAGGTCACGACCATCTTCTGCACAATCTTCTTAATATTCTTATTGGCTGCCTCAACCACCCCATTCATCTTCGGACGATAAGGAGAAGAATTGTGATGCTCGATCTTGAATTCCCGACACAGTTCTGCCATCATCTTATTGTTCAAATTAGAACCATTATCAGTAATGATTCTCTCGGGAACCCCATATCTGCAAATGATGTCTCTCTTCAGGAATTTGGCAACGACCTGTTTCGTCACATTTGCGTAAGAGGCTGCTTCCACCCACTTGGTGAAGTAATCAATAGCCACTAATATGAATCGGTGCCCATTCGAAGCCGTAGGCTCAATCTTCCCGATCATATCAATGCCCCACATAGCAAACGGCCACGGAGATGACATCAAACTCAACGGATTTGGAGGCACGTGCACCTTATCAGCATAAATCTGGCATTTATGGCACTTCCGCACAAAATTGAAACATTGGGCCTCCATTGTCATCCAGTAATAACCTGCCCTCAGCAGCTTCTTCACCATCGCATTCCCACTGGCATGGGTACCGAACGACCCCTCGTGAACCTCTTTCATCAATTGGCTTGCTTCTTTGTCATCAACGCATCTGAGCAAGACCCAATCGAAATTCCTCTTGTACAACACCCCATCCTTATTCAAGTAGAACACCATGGACAACCTCCGCAGAGTCTTTCGGTCCTTCTTGGATGCTCCCTCAGGATATTCTTGGGTCTCCAGATAGCGCTTGATATCGTAATACCACGGCTTCTCATTGTCAGGCGCTGTGTCAACAGCAAACACATAAGCAGGTCTATCCAGACGTCCCACCTCAACACTGGGGAACTGATTCCACCACTGCACCTTAATCAAGGCAGCCAGAGTAGCCAAAGCATCCGCCAACGGATTCTCTTCTCTAGGCACATGATGCATTTTCACCTTGGTGAAAAACGTCAACAATCTCCTCGTATAATCCCGGTATGGAACTAAATGAGATTGATGCGTATACCATTTTCCGTTAACCTGATTCACAACTAAAGCTGAATCTCCATATATAACAAGGTTTTTGATCCGCAAATCAATCGCCTCTTCAATCCCCAAGATACAAGCTTCGTATTCAGCCACGTTGTTGGTGCACTCAAATGTTATCCGGGAAGCAAAAGGAATGTGGGATCCTTTCGGCGTAACCAAAACAGCACCAACACCGCTACCATTCACGTTAACGGCCCCATCAAACATCAGAATCCATTCGGATTCAGGGTCAGGCCCCTCCTCCGGGATCGGTTCCTTGCAATCTTTCGATTTGAGAAACATGATGTCCTCATCAGGGAATTCAAACTTCATCGGTTGATAATCCTCAATAGGTTGCTGGGCGAGGTAGTCAGACAATACACTCCCATTGATTGCTTTCTGAGAGGTATACTGGATATCATATTCGGTCAAAATCATTTGCCATCTTGCAACCCGTCCGGTCAATGCTGGCTTCTCAAAAATGTACTTGATTGGATCCATCTTGGAAATCAATAAAGTGGTATGAACCAGCATATACTGTCTCAGTCGGCGAGCAACCCAGACCAAAGCACAACAAGTTTTTTCGAGCAGTGAATATCTTGTTTCACAGTCGGTAAACTTTTTGCTAAGGTAGTATATGGCATGCTCTTTTCGACCAGACTCGTCATGCTGCCCCAATACACACCCCATAGGCCCCTCGAGGACCGTCAAGTACAGGATTAACGGTCGTCCCTCCACAGGAGGCATCAGAATCGGAGGCTCCTGCAAATACTCTTTTATCTTTTCAAATGCCGCTTGGCAATCATTATCCACCTGACTGTTTGATCTTTTCTCAACAACTTGAATATTGGTTCGCACGTGGCTGTTAGATGAGATATGAACCGTGAAATGTAGTTCAATCTACCTAAAAAACCACGAACCTCTTTCTCTGTCCTCGGTTCAGGCATTTCTCTTATTGCTTTTACTTTAGCAGGATCAACCTCGATTCCTCTTTCACTTACAATGAACCCCAGCAGTTTACCAGACCGCGCTCTGAAAGTGCACTTGTTCGGATTCAACCTCAATCTGAACTGTCTCAGCCGGTCGAATAACTTGGCCAGATCTACCAAGTGCCCCTCTTCTGTCTGGGACTTTGCTATCATGTCATCAACATAGCATTCAATCTCATGATGAATCATATCAGGAAACAAAGTCACCATGGCTCTCTGATAAGTAGCACCGGCGTTCTTGAGACCAAATGGCATCACCTTATAACAAAAAGTGCCCCATGGTGTGATGAACGTTGTTTTCTCCATATCATCTGGCGACATTTTGATTTGATTATAGCCAGAAAAGCCATCCATGAAGGAAAACACCGAGAACTGAGCTGTATTATCTACCAACACATCAATGTGAGGTAATGCGAAATCATCCTTCGGGCTAGCCCTGTTCAGATCCCGGTAGTCCACACACATTCTCACCTTCCCATCTTTCTTCGGGACCGGCACAATGTTTGCGACCCAAGCCGGATAATTAGTGACACCGAGGAACCCAGCATCCAACTGCTTCTGCACCTCTTCTTTAATTTTCATTGCCATCTCAGGTCGAGTTCTGCGCAACTTCTGCTTCACTGGAGGACAATCTGCTCTCAACGGTAGCTTATGCACAACGATATCGGTATCCAACCCTGGCATATCTTGATAAGACCAGGCAAAGATATCAACATATTCTTTCAACAAGGCTACCATTCCGCTCTTGACACTTTCCTCCAAAGAAGCCCCAACTTTCACTTCCTTTCTGACCTCCTCGGTACCCAGATTCACAACCTCAACTTGCTCCTCGTGCGGCTGAATCAACTTCTCCTCTTGTTTTAACAACCTGGCTAACTCCTCCGGCAGTTCACCATCTTCTTCGCCTTCTTCTTCGGCATGATAGATCGGATTGTCGAATGTTGATCCGGCGAGTGAAAGTTGACTTGGCAGTTGACTTTTGTGGTTGATAGATGACTTGGACATACACTGATGATTCTGAGCGTCAACCACTTGATGAAATGGAACCAAAAATGAAACCCCAGCTTATACAAGCTCAATAAAATCATATGAGGATCTCCATCTCAATAAAGACCTCATCTCCTTGAAAAACCCTGACTGGTAGAATGCAACTGATTAGGGTTGAACAGAGGTCAAAACCCTAATCCCAAGGAAGCTGATCAGAAATAATGAATCATGATGATGATGATGTTCCATTTCAACCAAGATAATACTCAACCTCCTTGAGGAACCAAAAAACCCTAATTGAAGCACCAACCTTAGATGATTAGTGATCAATTCATGAGACCCTCAAGCTTGAATCTTTTAATCTCTCCATCTTCTGAGAAAGACTTAGGAGGATGACTTGCTCATTGTTTCCACATGATATGCAAAGATGTAATGCCTACTGTCCTAAAAATGAGATGCAATATGCTAAGCTAGTCCCAAGAGAGGAGGGCAAATTTTGAGGTGTTACAGGTAGGTAAGAGAGACGTGAGGGATTTAATGAGAATGGTCAGTGAGTGAGGATAACGTGTGAGTATTAGAAGGAGAGAAAGTGCCAGATGGCCTTTCATTACCGTTGGAGGTGTTAATGATATTAGCTGGAAATGATTTATAAGGAACCCAATGCTATCTTATTTTAACATTATTATTTTACAAAATCACCATTGTTATTTATTTTTAATTAAAAATATGGTTATCACAAATAAAAAGTCTAATTATTTAATTTGATATTTTGAATAAAGAAATAAAATGATCGGACTAAAAATAGAAATTGGATATAAATTTACTCGAAAAATTAAATCAGAGACACTAAAATGATCAGCGCGAAATATACTTATTGAAAAAATACAGCGTTTCTTTTAATTTTGAAATAAATTTTCACCGCTTAAAAGGCTCACACGTATCAAAAATGCAACTGAAAAAGCCGCTGAAAAATATAACGAGCACACCAGGTTCAACTACGTGAACCGTAGATTAATAATACTGGTGTCTGCAATTTTAATTCGGAACATTTTATCCGCTGATTTTGCACGTTCTTGAGAAATAATTTAACCAATTTGTCTGTATTTTCAATAAATTTATTCCGACTGATATTTTATTAATGATGAAATGCATGTCATGTTGTACAACTAATGCTAATTGAAAATGAAATCAAATTTATAAAAATTTAAAATACCCGGACAAAATTGGGGTATGACAGCACCCCTCACGTCCGTTGTACTCAACGGGAACCTTTTAGTTTAATTTGCGATTTGAATGTTATTTGAATGTTATTTGTTTTCTTCGAGTGATAAGAATATTGAAAAAAGATGGATGGAGACTTCAGAAGGGGGAGAAGGGAGGTTTTTTATTAGTGTGCTCGCCAAGATCTCGAAATCTCGTGCATACGTATCCTTATGGTGCAATAAGGAAATCAGAGCATTCGTAGTTCGGGAAACTACGGTTGGTTGGTGTCTTTTAATGAACGACTGTTTAGATCGCGTTCTAAAGGCTAAACGTTGGCTTGTCTACTCTCGGCGGAGGCTTAAGAACTATTTTTTGTGCACGTTAGAAAGGATTAAACAGTGTTCTTTTTGAAAAGAGTTTTGGTCACAAGGGGGTGACAAGTTGAATTAATATGTTAGATGTTTTGTTTGATTGGTTTTGATCGCACGGGGGAGAGAACAGATAAATTTAATATGTTTAAGATATTTTGGAAGAATGACAAAAGATCGAGCAATGTGGTGCACACCAATCGTTCAATTCTTTCGAGGAATAACAAGGCGAACTCCTTCTACTCCCATTTTCGTTTAAATTGTTATGGAAAGTTTGTTTACGGAAATCGAATATGCACGGTAGTGAGGCGTGCGTCTCCCACTTTCTTATTCTAGGAATAATGAGGTGTGCGCCACCTATTCCTTTATCCAAATTTATATAATGTGTTTTAATCGGAAGTCAATAACTTGAGCAATATGGCGAGCGCCAATATTTCAATTATTAAAGAAATGGTGAGGCGAACGCCTCCCATTCTTCTTCATCCGAGGTTTAAATTGTAAAAATATTTATTTTGATTTTGGAAAATAATTTTGAATTTGTACGGTCGAGATTTTAATTGGAAGTCGATAATTTGAGCAATATGGCGAGCGCCAATCATTCAATTATTCGAGAGATGGTGAGGTGAACACCTCCCATCTTTTATCATTTGAAATTTAATTTATAAAAGACATGTTCTTAGCGGTTATATTAATTTAGAAGAAATGTTTTGAATTCGAATTCGGTACGGTTTTAATCGGGCGACAAGGATTCGAGCAATATGGCGTACGCCAATCGTTCGAGTACTTGAGAAATAGTGAAGCGAACGCTTCCTATATTCTTTTTTATCACAAGTTTAAATTATAACAGAATATTCTTTAGAAATTGTATTGGTTTAGAAAAATGACTTGAATTTGCACGGTTAACCGGATTTAAATGAAAATGCTCGACATTGGACCAAGACATTCGCTTATGAGTGAGATTGAATGGGTTTTTGATTTTGAAATGATGCGAAATGGTGATAGTGAAAGAAATCGATCAATTTTTAATTATCAAAAATAATTGATTAAATTCGATTGAATCGATTAATTAAATTAATTAGGATTAATTATCAAAATTATTTAATTAAAATTAAATAATCAAGTTAATTAAAATTAATTAATGCTAATTAACTAATTGGACAAAATTTAATTAATTAATTTGTTGTAATTAAAAGAGAAAAAATTAAGTGACAATATCGATTTATTTAATTGAATCGGTGCGCTCAAACCGGTTTGCGCGTGATGACAACGTGATTAATGTCATACGCAAGGTCATAACACGGTGAAAGTATTCCATCAACATATTGTATTTTTCGGGAATAACGACATACAATTGTCGAATCCACTACTAAAAAAAATCGGATGCAACGTGATACTATGAACACCAAATTAAAACCGTAGCAGCTCAAAATTATCTATATAAGTTACAAATTATTTACAAAATCAATATACAAAATAGGAGGTGTAAATAAGATAAATAAATCCATCAATAAACCAACTCCACAAACTAATTATCTTTAACTCCAAAATATCAGTATGAATTGATCTTCAAAGTAATTTACCAGTGTAATTTAAAGGAGAAATAAAATGATAAAACGAACTAAAGAAAAAAATAGAAAACAAAATGAAGTCTTGCAGCGTGACCGAAGACGAACACATGCAGTGTTGAAATAGTAGCTTTATGGTGTGGCGATGAGGTTCTAACGGTGGTTTGGTCGGTTTGGAGAGGTGAACGGTGTGATGTTGGAAGAAGGAAGATTGTTGTGATAGGCAGATTTGTCGACGGAAGATTTTGTAGGAGGAGTTGTGTTGTCTGGTGGATTTGAGGTCGGTTCGCCGGCGGTGCGATGGTTGTGGTTAAATTATGGTGGTGGATCCGCGGAGGAGGTGTTCGAAGGTTAACGGTGGATGGAGGAGGATCTTGGATGGAGTATGCGTGGAAGCGACTGTGTGGACATCGTCAGAATGGTTGTAAGGGTGCGGTGGTGTTTGTGTTTGGAAGAAGGAGAGGAAGGGAAATGAAGAAGAATTTTCTTCTTTCTTTTTTCGTTTTTTATGTCGAGAGAGGTAAAAAAGAGTGAGGTGGTTACCGTGAGAGCAGAGAGAGTCTGTTTTATTTTTTTTTATTTTTTTTTAGCCTGAGGTATATGCTTCTCTTTTTCTTTTTCTTCTCACCATTTGCCAATTAGAGAGTGATTAGTGGGGAGAGCTATCCTATCGGTCCTCGTGAGAGCAGAGAGAGTGCTAGCTGGCTTTTTTCTATTATTACCGTTT
This sequence comes from Lathyrus oleraceus, assembly GCF_024323335.1. Lineage (NCBI taxonomy): Eukaryota > Viridiplantae > Streptophyta > Magnoliopsida > Fabales > Fabaceae > Lathyrus > Lathyrus oleraceus. The sequence goes on from NC_066581.1 coordinate 95,870,356, forward strand.
AAGGGATTAGTGGTACCAACTGGAAATTTCACAAGGAATCCAATGTTATTAAATTCATTCATTTTAAAACTACTATTATTATTTTATTACCAAAGAAAATATGTTTATTTAAAAAAAACCTTATCAATATTCCAACTAGATAATAGGGAGATTCTAATTAATAAATTTGAATATTTTGGCGAAAAAATAAAAATAAAATGACTGGAAACGAATAAATGTTGGGTGAAAATTTGCCCAAAAAATTAAATCGGACGCACTAAAATTATCAGCGCGAAGTATACTATTGAAAAAATACAACGTTTCTTTAAATTTTAAAACAAATTTTCACTAGTTAAAAGGCTCGGACGGATCAAAATGCAACTGAAAAAAGTCACCGAAAAATATAACAAGTATGCCAGGTTATACTACGCGAACCGTAGATGAATAATTCTGGCGTCTGTAAGTTTGATTTCGAAACTTTTTACCCGCTGATTTTGCACGCATTTAAGGAATGATTTAACTAATCTGCCTGTATTTCAGAAAGTTTATTCCGACTGATATTTTAGTCATTATTCAAGATGAAATGCATGTTACGCTTACATAGGATGCAAATTGAAAATGAAATCAAATCTATGAAAATTCTAAAATGCCCAGACAAAATTGGGGTATGATAATGGCAATGAGCATATAGTGAAGGTGAGTTCAGAGAGAGAGAGAGAGAGAGAGAGAGAGAGAATCAAACTCTGAGTCTAGGTTGATGAAGAATGAAGAGTGAAGTTCTGATTCCCCGCTAGCTTGCAACGATTGGAGATTGATATTTATAGGGGGTTTAATGCATTGGGATTAGGAATGGATCAATTAGAGTTTGTTAGGAATTATGGAGTTTTGTGCCATTCTGTTAGGATTCTGTAACTGACTTTATGTGGATCCCTAGGTAGTTAGTTAGCACGACAATGAGTGAACGCAATTAGTTCAGTTAAGTTGTTGTAGTTAGGTTATGAATGATGCTTAAATGTTAAGTTAAGTTATGTTGCACTTTGAACTGAGTTTGCTTTGCAATTCTGACTTGGCCTAGACTGAAAGTTGTTTGGACTTGAATCATGGCATGGTTTAGCATGTTTTTATTCTGACTTATGGTTGATTGCAGATTTGTTCAGGGCATGTCTCATTACATGGCTGACTTGGCATTGCAACAAAGTTTTGTATTGTGGTTCATGTTTCTGGTTGATTGTAGTATGCCATGTAGGTTCTATAAGTGGGATTGGCTAAAATGGTTTGGAAATGCTATGTCATGAGCTCTCATAGTATTATCTTGATATTGAATGCAGGATAAACCATGATGAATTGTAAGACTATTTTTCCCAACTATCTATTTTGCCCATGATGTAAGGTTTGTATGGTATGTTGCTAGTGTATGTGTCTTGAATGGAGTGTTGTATTGGATGCAAGATTTATGAAATGTAGGTTAATGTATATGTGTTCATGACGTGCTTGTTGAACTTGTTGTTTACATGAAATTTATGCCTTGCTGTAGGTTATCGTCATGCATGAAATATCAAGCCTATCATGAGTATGTCCTGATATTTCTATCATGTTATGCATTATATCTCATAAGTTCCCTCTTGGCATGTTGTTTATTGCTTCATGGTATGCATTTTGGTTATGTCTTGGACATGTTGCCATCCTATTATGCATCTTGGTTCTGACTTCACAGGTTGTGCAAATGCAATGGCTTGGCTGGTTTAATGGAGGATAGTGTTGATGTCTGTAGAAGTAACACCATCTGGTTTGGTCAAAACCATGGTCCATGTGGTTAGGATCAAGGTATCTCAAATTAGTCATTAGCTCATGTTTTCTTGGATGTGCATTTGTAAATATGTGAAATATTGTTATGGACCAATATTGTGATGAATTGTAGGTTTATATGTTGCATAATGCAGGGCTACAAGGATGTTCAAGTTATGGCTAGCCCAAGTTCAACCATGTTCATGGCATGTATACCAAAAAATGAAGAACCAAGTCCAAATGGTTAAGTCAAGATCAAAATGGACATGGAACATGAAATGTAGGATTAGTATTAGCCATTTTGTGGTTTAGGATGAAAAGGAACTTGAGTTGACTTTGGTCAAAGTTGACAAAAAAGTCAACTGTTGACCAAAGTTAATAATTGGTCAATGTATAATTTTTTGGATTTTTTTTTTTGGTATGTAATGAACATTTATGTATGATAATGAATAAAATTAGTTATTTGAATGAAAAATGAAGGGGTTTAATGTATGAACATGATGTTTGAAATGTCTTGGATTTGAATGATCATGTAATGAAATGGACTTGATGAATGGGCTTGGACATGTTTAAAATAGCTTGAATAACATCACATTAAAGACCCACAAATGACACATGAAATAAAGCAACAAAATCCCTAGAAAGGCCAATAAAATGCAATACACTAGGTCTTAAATAAAACCATGGACCAAGCATGATAGCATGACCATGATAAGATGAATGAATGGAATTAGATGAAGTTTGTGAGGTTAAGAACTTGGGCTAGCATCAATGTATATAATCAAAACTCAAGGCAATCAAATTAATGCATCATGAATAAGAGGTTATTGGGTGAACGTTGATCAAGTAGGAGAATCAAACCATAATGGGTGAAGAACCAGATGAAACCAGGGTTAGGAGGTCCTCCAATGAAAAGGAGACAACATTAGGGTTTTGATGACCTTAGTTATGCCATAATTAAGTCTCTTGAATCCAATATCAAAAAATTAGGGTTTCCCTTGTCACCAAATGAAAAGTCAAGTCACAAGGCACATTAGGACCCTACCCTCCTTGATTAGGGTTTCAATGAGGCATACTCATTAAACAATGCCTTTGAATGAATCAAGATGCTTTACAAACAAATCTCCAATGCATGAGCCCCCAATTAGGTTTTAGGTATCCAAGACAAGGCCCAAAGAATATCCACAAGGTCCTATAACCATATCATCAATAATTAGAGTTTGAATGACCTGAGGAGTACCATGATGAAGTCTTCTTGAATCCACATCTCAAAGATCAGGAAAATTAGAGTTTCACTTCCCCTATGATCAGATGATGAGCCAAGTAACACCTCTAAGATTTGATCCACACACAAACCCTAGATTTCCCGACCACAAGCTTTGAATCTATGATGTTTGTGAGAATGTGTTAATATGAATGCATGATGCATGTGAATGAAACATGAATGTGTACAGATGAATCTCAAGCCAAAGGTGAGATAAAAAAATGAAAAAGGGAGGGAAAATTTTGGGATATGACACTGAGCTAAAAGATACCTGCAAGACCATGGATGAAACTATCAAAAGTTATACTGAGAGGAAAAGAAAGATTGAAATGTTGATAAAGGCCTTGTCTGAAGAAGAAGGAGATTTGAAGGTGATGGAACATGTGTAGAAGATGAAAATGAAGAAGGTACTGATGCAAGTGATGATGAAGAAACTACCAGTAGTGATGAGGACTGAAGCACCTTGACTATGGGTTTTTTATGTGTTGATTGCACTTCAGATTATTGTTGTGTGAGGGTTATGCCATGAATATCCATGCACTTTATCGTGTTATTGGTTTGTAACCTATCTTTTGATTGCTCTGCTAACTTTCATGTTTGGTTGTGTTTGTCAACTTTTTTGCTAGAATGGGGGAGTAGTTATGGTGATGTGATTGTGATTGATTAACTATGGAGTTATGTTTGTTTCTTTGTTTATAAGCCATGCCTTGTCTCCTGCCCACTGAGGGGGAGCACATATGGAGGGGGAGTAGCTTTTTCCCCTGGTTTTGCTACTTAGGGGGAACATCGTTTTTCTATGTTGATAGACTTGTTTCAAGTGGGTTGGCGTTGTTAATTATGTCAGGAAAAACGTCTTGACATCCCGACTAAAGAGAAATTATTTTTTCTCTTAAGCAGACTCTTTGTGTGAGAGTTTATTTCTCTGATGTGAGGCAATGTTCTTTTCTAATGTGCATGCCTCTGGTGTTTTGGGGAAAAATGATTTTGTTTTTATTATGCTTGTATCCTTACCCTCATTCTCGTTTGTCTATGCAAAGGTTATTTTTTCCAAAATTTTCCAAAGGGGGGATTGTTAGGCCTGGCATGAAGGGATTGGTTGCATTTTGAAAAAACAAATATTCTAGTCTGATGTTGAGCAAGATGTCCTGACATGTTGGTACAACATTGGAGCGTGACCAGTTTTAGTATCTTATAAGATTTGTTTTATTTTGAGAGATATCTATAAATACTTTAGTTCACGAAATATCTGAGTCAAGTAGGGCGTTTTCTAAAAAACAAAAAGACTGTTTTGCCTTGACTTGTTTATGAAGTAAAGATGTTAAAACATTTTAGGAAACATCTGATCTGATTGAAATCAAATATGTAGAAGATTATGCAGAGTCCTTGGATATATTGTGACTCAAGCCTGAAGCCCATGTCGATCAAATGTTATTTATAGAATGCGTCTAAACCTAAGAAGAATTGAAGCAACGCAGAATATTGTATGTGTTAGGGTTTTAGTTGTTCTTTGTTATTTGTGAGCCACTCTTATATTTCGTTGATATTAGAGTTGGATTGTGTTTTGAGTTGTATTTGTTAATCACTCATAAGCTATTAAGAAAGAGTGAATTATATGTTTTGAAAGAGTGTCTTCTACTATTTGATTAAAGTCATTATCACTGTGTGTGATTGAAGGGAAGTTAGAGGGGTCTCATATCTAGGAGAGTCTTAGATAAAAATGTCCACCGGTAGAGATTAGGTGAGAAGTTTGAAAAACATGAGGTTGTTTAAAACTTCGAACTAATTATTTGATAATGGATTTCCTTCCTGGCTTGGTAGCCCCCAGATGAAGGCGACGTTGCACCGAACTGGGTTAAGAACTGCTTGTGTTATTTTCTTTCATGCTTTTATTTAAATCCTTATATTGTTTGTGGTGTGACAATGTGCTGACCCTGGTGTCGTGACATCATGTACGACGTCCAGGATCTGCTTACCAGAATTTCAAGCCCTTATGACCCATCATATTCAGATATGAATATAATTTATGGTCCTACATGATAACTATTATGGGAAGGATTATGAGAATCATGGGATGACCTAAATGAAGTTTCCACCTCATAACCACTCACTAAATCAATAGTATTATCACTCATCCTGACTAGAAAACAGGGAAAGTTGAAAGTAAAAATTGAATTTGAAAGGTACCTAATTATGGGAAATTGATGAAATAGGAGGAGCGGAAAAGGAGAAATATTTAAGCGAAATTATGAATCACTGCTAGTGATGTTCTCAAGAAAAAAGAATGAAGACGTTTCTCTGGAAAAGTAACCGAAAGCTTGAAAGTTAAAGGTTGTGAAAACTTTCAAATATTCAACTCACTATATTTATAAGCAATCACAGCTGAAAGATCAAGACCAACTATAAGAAGAGACCACATGATCAACAACTAGATTTCCCTTCATGTAAACACGCCAACTAGAGTGCATTAAAGAAGTCTCTATAATGCGTTGTGCCCTAGCTGGTCACGTCACTGCATGTGTCAGGAATGGGTAGCAAAGCATTTCGTTGATGGGACAATAATAAACGCACGTGTTCCCCATTACTTCTTTAAAAAATTGATCCTGAGCGATTTAGTTATATTCCGTATTAGACTACAACATGAAGGCCGACTAATAACACTTAAGGCTCCCCCTGACTCCTTTAGTTCCCAAGAAAGCCTTAAGGGCAACTGTTCTGGAACGGCTAAAGGCCCAAATTAATCAAGGCCCAATCAATCTCAAGCACACTTTACTCAATCTAATATATAAAAAACAATTCACATGCTATGAGAAGGTACACAAACTCTGATCTTCAATTTCACTATACTCATATTGAATCTTGAACTGATTTGAGTGTTTGGGTGCTAACCATGCAACTCCATCCAGCGCCACCATGAAGGAGATCGAAGCCACCATTCAAGATCATTTATTATTCAACTTTCTTTATTTTTGATTTCTTTGTGAAGTTAGAACCTCCATTTCTGATTCCCAAACAATATATATATATATATATATATATATATATATATATATATATATATATATATATATATATATATATATATATATATATATATATATATATATATATATATATATATATATATATATATATATATATATATATATATATATATATATATATATATATATATATATATATATATATATATATATATATATATATATATATATATATATATATATATATATATATATATATATATATATATATATATATATATATATATATATATATATATATATATATATATATATATATATATATATATATATATATATATATATATATATATATATATATATATATATATATATATATACACTAACAAATCTTGGCATTTCCAATTTAAATTTTATTAAAGGAGTCATTCGTAAATACCGCTAGGTCTATAGAAAGAATATTTGAAGGCTTATGTTAGGAACACCTTTCTAAATTTTAGCTAATTAATTGGCTTCATTTGAGGTGGTTCTCTAACAAATTGTGTTCATTTTGAATAAACACAAACTCAATGAATGGATAAGGAAACATACTTGTACATTACTACTATTTAGGGGAAACAAATAAATAATTCTAAACAGATATGTTGAGTGACCTATCTCATTAAACACAAATTATTAAGCCACCTATCTAACTAGTCGTTCGTTTTTAGAGCAACTCTTACCACAATGATAAGATACGTTAACATACAACTAACAAAAATGGTTTCGATTATACAACTAACAAAAATAAATTACAACATAAACAATCAAATAATAGTTACAATTTTTTCGTCATTATAATTAACTTTAGTTGTAACATTGTCAACATTTGCAACTTAACTGATTACAAATTAACTGATTTACAAACATGGATATTTAATAGCAACATCAATTTATCCAAATTCATTATCAATTAATTAATTTCCTTAATTCTTTCTAATCATGTCTTTCTCATCTCCTCAAATTGAATCTAGAATCGAATTCACACCTATTCCTCAACATGATCGTGATCAAAGGTTGAATAATAACAATGATCGTGATCACATTCGTGTCAATAATATTATTAACCGGCCCATAGTAATCGAGGCTATTGAGGAACCTTTTGATTGGGATTTTTTAGTGATTATGTTACGTTTGGCCTTGGTTGGAACGTTACTCGTGGGGTTTTCCCTACACGAAACAAAAGTTGATAAACCAAAAACAATTTCCAATCCACCTAGAATCTTCATCAACAAACTTCATATTCCTAAAATCAAAATCGTTGATGGTGAATTATCGGCTATATGGGAAATAACATTAACCATATCCAACGTTATGAACGCGACGATAAACATAGAAAGACTCGACGCTAAGATATGTTACAAGGAAGATGAAACATTGGCATGGAAAACTCCAATATTGCGAAAAGAGGTTTTCTCATTGATCGGGAAAGATACGAAGAAGGTGCATTTTAAATTGAATACAACAGGTTGGGAAAAGGATCAACCAATTGTGGATGATAGTGTGATTCAATCTATTGCACAAGATATGCAAAAACGTAATACTAGGTTTAGTTTGCATATGTATATTGCGGGAGAAGTTGAATCTAGTGATGGGTGGGTTTTACCTTTTGGTATGTTCCCAATATGCAAAACTTTGGGAGTTAAATTTGAAAGGGATGATCACAAAGGTGAGACAGGTACAATGATTGATTCCAAGCCTATAGAGTGTTTAGGTATTGTTGAATGGGAAGAAGAGAGGATGGGAGATTAAAAACAAGGATGAGTGAAATGTAAATAGAGGATGCATGATTTGTTATAAGCACATATTGTTTTTTTGATTTTTGAACAAAATTGTATGTATTGTTAGAAATGAATATCATAATTTTTGGAGTATCATAATTATTTTCTCTCTCTTTTTAAAAAAAAATTCATTTGTTTTTTCTACCATGTGTATTTTGTGAGAATGCTTTTTGATATGTGTGGCTAACATTTCTTGTGAGAAAAATGTGGTAGATGCATGGATATGAAACCATAACCCAAGTGAAAGTTAATTAGTCAAAGAAGCTTATCATCTGATTAGAGATTATGTTAACTTTAAGAACTTTTTAATTTGTGATGTTACTTGAGAGAAATTGGTGTCTCAAAAGGCATCACTTCCTGTTAGGAAGATTTTTAATGATAGATTATCAAAAAATAATAACTTTTCAATTTGAAATTGTTCAATTGAAGTCTTATTTTATGCGTGGGAAGGGCGTGGATCGGATCAAAGCATACCATATTTAGTTTTGGATTAAATAAGAATGTATTCCCTCTAAATAAATTATATTTCAGTTTTAGTTCCTCAAATTATTTTAATCAAATTTCATCTCCTAAAAGTGTTCCGCCAACATGATTGGTTCTTTCGGTTAACTTTTGTTGAAGGATGATGTGGCAGGTCACATGGATGATTTTTGGTGATGGAACATACATGTGAAATAGTGTGACAAAGATACTGACATGATATGTCACGTCATAAGATAAACATCATATTTAAATTCTTCGCATAAAATGAACATTATAGTTGAATGAACAAATGATGACAAAACTCATAGCATAATATCAACATCATACTTAAACTCATAAATGGTCGTTGATCTCTCGCTAATCTAGTATATAAATTTGTCACAAATTCAAACACATTTTTTTTTTCCTTTCACTATTATAAAAAACACATTTTGTAACAATATATAACTATGACCACTTAACCAACCGAAGTAATATATGTTTATTAGGTACTTTTTATTTTTTTACACTACTACAAAAATCACTTTTTATTTTGGACACGAAATACATAATACATCGGCTAAAGAAGTGAGGTAATGAATGACGACATGAAAACTCGTAACTTATTACCACGGTGGAAATAAAACCGAGAGGTAAAGTTATATGGGCATGGGTTCAAGCCTCAACAACTGCACTTTTATTATTTTCAAAATTAGATATTATTTATCTAAAATATTACATTATTTACATAAGATATTAAAATAAAAATTAAATTACCTATAGATCTAGATAAAAATCAAATTCCTTAGGTGGGTGAAGATCAAAATAAGGGTTAGATAAATAAAATCAATATTTAAATATATGATTTTGTGCTCAAAATAAATATTTACGAAAATAAACCTTAAACTCAAGTAATTTTTTGCTCTTATAATCCATCTCATAAAATTTTTACAAACGTCTTTATGTTTCAAGCGCTTCATCTTCCATATAGGTTAGATTTTCAATATTCAACATGCTTTTATAATAGATGTCCCTTAGGTTTTACGTGGATCACTATTGACAGATTCTTGAGCGTTGATAATCATTAAATGGACGACAAAGATTTGTTTAAGGGCGTTGAATATAGTAAAAAAGAACGCTTAACTATCCCCTCGGTCACGAAGAAAACCGGTGTGAATAAGCTATTTTTTTTAAATTATATTGTTTACACAAAATATTAAAAATACATTATAAAATATGTTTCCCAATCAAAAAATTTATTTTCGATGTCCAGGTCTCATGCAAGATGCTAGAGATCTGTTTCCTAATGAGAATTTTTATTTTCTACACTTGCAATTCATCCTAGAGATATGTAGTAGCAACTCATGATCAAATGGACGATGGTGAATATTTCCTCTCTATGGGGTTGCTACATATAAGTTAGTTTTAGGATAAAATATGTTTAACGAGTATTTTTATAGTAAAATATAATTATTAAACACTTCTGTTTTACTATAAAACCAAGGTTTTTTATCTTCTCATTTTAAACATCACCTCGGTGATGACGAAAACCGATGTGAATAATCCTTTTTTTAATTATATTGTTTGCACAGAATATTAAAATAAATTGCTTACAACAAATTTTTACTCTTATTACTGAATATCTTTGTTATATTCAATTTTAGTTGCATTTCATTCTTTATTCAAAGGTTAAGTTCCCTTCCTTGTTGGTTAAACTCCTTTTTTTGTTGGTTAAGTTCTCTTCTTTGTTGGCTAAACTCCTTTCTTTGTGTAACTTGAAGCAAAAATGATTTTATGCACTTGCAATCTATCAACTGAGTACTCTTCAATGGTTGAACTCCCTTCTTTAACCGAGAGTTATTCCAAAAATACAACAACGACAACATCAATATCATTATGTTAGATAGATTGCAAGGGCAGAAAAATGTTTTGTTCAAGATAGAAGAACATTGAAGATTTTTTCTGTCTTGCAATCCACCCCAAAGAATGATGCTTGCGAGTTTGGGGCGACTTCATATTAGTAAGGATTAGGGTAAAATCTGTTTAACGAGTGCTTTTATAGTAAAATCTTATTATTTTATGTCTCGATTAAATAGAAAATCGAAGGGTTAAGATATTTTATTTACACTTATAAACAAATAAAATCATAAACTGCGATAGCTGAGAATCGAAGCTTGTACTAAGTTGTTTTTTTACCTCGATGTTATAAAAAATCGAGGGAACGCATGTTTTTTTTTAAATAATAAAAAATAGTGTGCATTGACTTTATACCTCGGTTTTCTATTGTTCGAGGTGAAAACTTCGTCATGAAAAATGTTATTTATTGTTATTTGTAAATTTCTTATAAAAAACGTATCATAAAAACAACAGTTGTGATATGTGAAGCAGTTACCAATATTTAAAACTCGGACCAATCATTGACCCAATCAAGTTATTAAGTTACTGGGCTACTAATCATTCGGTGTGTCACTAGTTTGACCGCATGACTTCTAATTCAGTCTGTACTAATTAAAAAAATATTCATGAAATAAAATTTTGGACATAAATTTTATAACTATAAAATCTAAAAAAAAAATTATAAATTTTTCATGCAAATAACTTGAATAATAATATTGAATAAAATTTTCATTTCTAAACATAACAATTTATTGATGCTTATAAATTAACAAAAATTAAAAAAGTAATTGTATGCTATTATAATACCATAAATTAATAAACTAATATAAAATATAAATCAATATTATGCTCATGTAAATAATTAAAAATAAAAAATACCGTAGAAAAATAAAAACTCACAAACAAAAAATGTTAGTTAAAATAATGTGACTTTTACTTAAAAATAATAATAATGAGGTTTATACTAAAAATAATGTGAGAATTTAGTTTAATTTTTTTATTATCGAATTTTTTTCTTAAATAACGAGATTTATATTGAAAATAATGTGAAAATATAATTTCATTTTTCATTAGTAATATAATTTTTTTTTCAAAACTTTTGTTAATTTATAGTATTATTATATCGTTTAATTAATGTTTTAACTTTTTAAATCTATTATATTTATATTTATGATTAATAGTATATAAATTTAATAAGAATGCATTAAAGAGAAATGTTGTAATTATAGAATATATAAGTTATATCTCTCTTCTCTTTAACCAAATTAAACATCAAAGAGATTCATGTTGCAGTTGGTAAAATTACAATTCTAATAGTTTTAAAAGGTTTTACTATCCAAGTTGGATTCTTAAAATTTGATAAAATTTTATTTTTGTAATTTTAACATTATTTAGTTATTATAAATAATTAACATAATTATAAATATTAATAAAATGGACTTTAAAACACCGACACCAAAACTTAAGAAAAATGAAAATAGGAAGATTAAAATTATAATTAAGCTAAAAAATAAACATAAAAATATCAACTCACCAAATCTAGAAACTCACTTATTCACTGGTCTGATTAGTGAACCAGCTATGTCACATTTATTTTTACCGGATCAATTGCAATTATGATCCGATGACCTTACCATACTTCTCTATCCTTTGGTTCACGGTCTAACTGGTCCGACCATCGGAAGGACTGAGTTTAAATCACTGATGGTGAGACGCTTTGAATCCCCACACCTGTAATTTATCATTTATGAATAAAAATTAAATACTTTTCACCACAGTCCGTATAAAGAACCGTACTTAAATATGATCATATTTTACCAAAGTTCTTTTTGTCAACCATGGTGAATTATATTACCTACAAAAGCTAAGTAATATCATTTCAGAATAGACTGCACTCAAAGGAAACCTTAACTTCGCTTGTCTGATCCCAATCTCTCAAAATTCCAATATAACTTCTACAACTATTATGAATCATGGAAAGGTTTCATGAATCTTTGTAAGACGAGACAAGTAACTCATTCATTGGCTTCTCTTTTCACGCATTTTTTCAATGAAAGGTACGTTCGTGAAACATTCTATGAGTTGATGTTATTATTGTTTAAATTTTTTGTCTTATTTTTCTTGTTCAAAATATACGTGAAATATAAGATTTATTATTTTTCTTGTTGTTAAAATGAGATTGTAGTTTTTATGTTATTGTTTTTGTAGAGATTAGTAAAGAATTTAAGTTAACATTGAGGACTGTTGATGTTTTGTTAAGGTAATTTGTTATTTATGTTAAGGTAAGTTATTGAGTTTTGTTGATAAACGTTGTTTTGTGTTATTATAGATGTTTTTTTATTATGTATGTTGATGTTTTCGTGGAGGTATGTTGTTGTTTTATTAAGGTAAATTTTTGTTTATGTTAAGGTAAGTTATTGCTTTTTGTTGATAAATATTGTTGTTTGTGTTATTGTAGATGTTTTTGATTAGATATGTTGATATTTTTGTGGAGGTATGTTATTGTTTTATTAAGGTAATTTGTTGTTTATGTTATGGTAAGTTTGTTGACATTGTTGATAATTGTTGTTGTTTGTGTTATTATAGATGTTTTTTATTAGGTATGTTGATATTTTTGTGAAGGTACGATGTTGTTTTATTAATGTAAGTTGTTGTTTATTTTTAGGTAAGTTATTGTTTTTGTTGATAAATATTGTTGTTTGTATTATTGTAGGTGTTTTTTATTCGGTATGTTGATGTTTTTATGGGGGTGTGTTGTTATTTTATTAAGGCAAATTGTTGTTTATGTTGAAGTGTGTTGATCTTTTGTTGATAAATATTGGTGTTTGTATTATTGTTAATGTTATTTCTTGTACACTGCAACTTTCATTTTGTTCGGTCAACATGTCATAGATGATGAGTTTTTTATATCATATGTGTTTTGAGTGTTTTACCAACCCTTCACTAATACATAACCTTTCAAATTGAATTAGAAAATAGTAATATAATATATCAAGTTATATTGGAAAAAAAATTACACTAATCAATATTTTTTGAGTTTTTTGCATCTCATTATTCATATCTTACTCTTTAATGGTTAGAACTTGGTTCAATGATTCTAGTTCTTCTGCTTTCACTTCCTTCACCACCAGTTTTGTTTACAAAGTAATTAATACTTTGCAAAATGAACTAATAGTGAAGGAAGTGTTAGTAGAAGAATGATAAGTATTGAAATAAGTTCTAACCGTTAAAGAGAAAAATACGGATAATGGACTGTATAAATCTCGTCCAACATTGATTAGTGTAACCTGTTCTTCTAATATAACTTAATTTGTTATATTATTGATTTTTAAATAAGATTGAAAAGTTATATGTTTAATGAGCAATTGGTGAAATAAATATTTCACATTTTTTATGCAAGTTTATCACATCATAAACATCTCTTCCACAAAATTTGAAGTTTTTTTGACGTAGGATTAATTAAATATGAATTTGTAAGCATCGGATTTTCATGAAACGAAACCAGAGCAAACTTTTGCCTTTGATTTAATTTTGAGCAAATTTTTGCAGGCCTTCTTTCATAACATGTAAAAAAAAGGTTTGCAAAGTCTTGTGGTATTTTTAAAAAGTTTCGATTTATTTTAATTTTTTGATCGAAACACATATAAATAATTTTTTAGAGGCAGAAAAAAATCAAAATAAATTATGGTATCCCCTACATGCTACAAAACTTTTTAGTTCCTCTCTATTTGTCGTCATAGAAATTTCTTCAGAAAATTAAATCGAAATGTGATGTATAAGCCTATGTTTATGTTGTTTCCGTATCTTGAACACTTGACACTCATAAAATCAAAATAGATTGAGACATCACTGCAATGCTAAGAAATTTTATAACTCCTCTGTATTTTTTGTTATATAAATACTTGTAAAAAGTTAGATCAAAATGTGATGTGTAGACCTATGTTTATGAAGTTTAAGGTGTGATAAACTTATATGAAAAAAACTATTTTTTTGAAGTTTAATTCATTATAAAAATCCCCTTAGGATGAAAAAAAAGAATGATTTGTTTAAATTTATGATATATTTAGAGACTGGATTAACGATGGATTAGCGATACTTTTTTAGTTAAAAAAGGAATTCATCTTATGTGATAGATTAAGCGAAATATTTAACATTGCTATATAGTTAACATGAATAAAAGAAAATGATCAAAATTGCACATTGTATACCATATCAACATCTTTGTCACACAATATTGCCATGTGTATGTCCATTGACTAAAAAATGTCCACTTAGCATGTTATGTCATCCTCCATCAACAAAAGTTAACTAAAAGGATCAATAGCGTTGCCGAAAATTTTTAGATTTCAAAGTTTAAAGAAAATATTTTGAAAGAATAAAAACAAAATTTAATATATTTAGGATGGTCAAAAACTTATTAATCCTTAATTTTTTGATTATTTTTTGTTTAATGGTTTGGACTAAACTGGATTAGCGATGAAGTTTTTCTTTTTCATAGTGTTATAATTTCTCTCAACCACTTCATTTTGACCTTAATTGTATTGATTCTTATATCGATTATGAAAAAAAAAATATTTGGATTATTTATATTTTATTGAATTATTTATTTCCTTTTAAGTTTATATCCAACTTAGAAATAATACTAAAATACGAAAGTTAAATTAGAAATCTAGAATTGAATTCATCATCTTTTTCAAAGATTTTTTTCAACCTCTTAAGCATGCATTTATGGTAGACATGTCTCCTTATCCAATGATAGTTATTTTCAACTATCAACCGAGCTTTTAACATAAATTCAATCAATCGTTATATAAGAAATTCATCACGAGTTCAACTTACAACCTCTTACACTGTGTTTGTAACCTTTATACATTCTAAGTTTAAGAAAACATCACTCTCATTATTTTATAATACATATATAAAATTACAGTAGTAGCACTACACAAGTTAACTATTTAGTGGTTACTATCTAAGCCCTAAAAATATATGAAATATACATTAAAATTTGAAAACATAGTGAAATTATAAGAGAAAGTGTTTCTTTAGATTTGTTGTGTACTTTCAAAAGATTAAAAGACCTTTATTTATAGTAAAAAAATTACATAAGAATTTTTTTTTTGCAAAAGACCCAAAATGATCTATAATCTATTATGGACATACAATTTAGAAAATATTTGGCATAAATCATACCATAATAAATTAGGACACAAACATTATAATTGATTAGAGAGCGATTAGCATTTCATAATGACATGATCCAATTTGATGAAGAACAAATGTTCATACCTTAACAAGGTTGACACTTGGTGGAATTAAGAATAACATAGTCTTGTATAATAAAGAATAAACATATAATTTAACATGTTTAAAGCTTGATGGTTTCTAGACATACATGAATGTGAAGGTGATGCAAGTTATGCGTGGTTAGCTCCATGTCCTTGTGCAGACAAGTAATGTAAGTTTCTCATGCTCAACTCTACGCTCATGTACGATCGGGCTATGTAGGTTTCTAATAACCTACATCCCTTTATGACCTAGTAATCCTCATGGCACAACATAGGGAAATTTAAAAGTCTTCAATGTTTATGCTCAATGATGATTCTAGTGCATAACTAACTCAACTTATGAACGAGATACATGGAGAAATAACTACTAAATGAAGAGCACAAAACAAATGAGTGAAGTCTTGAGTACAAGAAGTAAAGTTTATACAATAATTGGAGGAGAAAACACACAAGCATAGGAAATAGATGGAGGATGACGAGAGGGAGCTAAGACAACAGATCGAGCTCATGTGAAAGAATGCCACTAGATCACAAAGCATATGGCTGGCTAAGATTTTTCAACCATTCTTTGAATTAATTCAAGGAGTATACATTCCTCATTGTTGATTGATGTTCTTAACAAGTATAATAGACTTTGATGATGAAAAAATAAGGAAAAACTATCACGGACATCGTTAAGTAAGAAAAATATTGAAGAAAATAAAAAAGAAAATGTTTAAATGCAAAATCAGAATTAAACATGGTTTTAAAAAAATTGGGGAAATAAAATCAGAGTTAAAATTCATTTTGAAAACTTAGCAGCGAAAAAATAAAATGCAAAAAATAAATTGCGAAAATAAAAGGAGTCAAGGGAAAAGAAAAGAACACCAAGAGTTATACAGGTTCAGTTAAAAACGACATAGTCTTGTCCACAAGAATTGATCTTGAGAGTTTTCAATAATACATTGAGTGCTTTTAGTAGGAAAGACTCACAAACCCCCTTATATAAGGAATGGTGGTTGATCTTCAACCAAGAAATGCACGACGATAGATATGGTAGTTTGTGTCTTTTCTTCAAAATAAGCTTAAGAGTGAAGGGGTCAATCTTCCTTCCCAAATGGTGGATTGAAGCAATTACTCTTCTTTCCACAAACATGGATCTTGGATTGGTTAGTCTTCAATTTCCATAATCTTTGAGCTCAATAACTTAGTTTTGACCGGGATAACCAAAAACACGTGAGATTTTAACATCTGGATGATCTCGAACCTGTGAAACTTTTAATTATCGGGTTGGGCTTCAACTTATCTTGGTTTTAAAACCTGGAAGACCAAGAACCTATGAGATTTTATCATAAGATGATCTCCAACCTAAATTAGGATGAAATACCCAATCCCAAACAAAATATTTTTACGGGTTTAACTTTAACCCAATCAAATTCATAATTGGATAGTTTCAACCAAGGTATACACATCAGGTTCCCTTGGTGAATTTTACAATTCTACCCATTCTAGAATTAGAAAAATAATTTCACTGACAAAAGAATTTTTCTTACAAAAGCACTTAGGCTAAAAACATAGTCAAAGAAAGTTAAAAAAATGTTTAGAGAGAGAGAGAGCGTGAGAGATGAAAGTGTCAAAACACAATTTTTGACACTTTGAAATGAAAAATGAAACCTCTATTTACAAGCTTGAGGTTGGCTCAAAAAGTAAATTTCATTAAACGCATTTTGTAACTATCTAACCGATTAACACCTATGCCTAACCGAATTGAAGATGTAGATAATTGTTTGTCAGTTCCATAAAAGGAAGGAAAATATATCTAGTCGTTGCACATCATTAAGGCACTGTCTAAATTTCTTTTGGAGTAAGTTTGAACTAATCTAATCGATTAGACAAAGGACCTAATCAATTAGATAATCTAAAAACTTTCATCTAGCTATTTTCACAGCCACCAACTCATCCAACACAAATTCAAGACATTTTTGAAGATGTTTTCTTTGATAAAACAATTTGAAATATGTTTTAGTGTGTGTGTTCTTTTAGCATTATACTTTTACTATAAATTCATTTTGCTTTTCAATTGTTCACTCATTACTAAAATAGGAGACCACTAATATTGAGTTAGGAGACTATCAAATATTGCTTCAAGCCTTTGTTAAATACTTCTCTTTATGTTGACATATGCTTGAGTGGATTTAAGATGAGGCTTTAGATTATTCTTTGTTTTCCATCATCGAGTTATCAATTTTATCAAACCCTAAAGATAAGTTTTCATCTTTATACGTTTAGTCGCTCATGTTTAACTTATCGTAATACTTTAGTTGTCATCATCAAAAGTAGAGCTCTTGTTAAAAGCATATCACCTGCAAAACAAGGTTCCACATTCTCCACCTTTTTTATGATGACAACACATCTCTCAGGGGAGGTAGTAAAAGAAACAATATATATTTAGAGTAATAAACTCCCCCTGAGTTAGATAACGGGTATATCCTACTCCCCATGAGAGTATACTTCTCCCCTTTTGTCAAAATAAAAAAGGCGGGTAAAGATGCATTGTGAAAATTTAAATATGCAAACAATGGTATTTTAGGGAAAAGAAAACAAACACTCATATTATTACTACAAAATTTAAATTACAAGAATGGAGTTTGCAGAAAAAAATTATGAAATTCAAAGATACAAGAAGGAAAATGCTAAATTGAAAGTTTTGAAAAACAACTAATAAATTGTTGAAATCGTATATTTCGTGTCGGGTTTTTGTTATCGTATCCACAGAGATTGTAAGATATCACTGCCGTTCAATGGTTGAATTAATCTTAACTTAATGTAACAATAGGGTTTTGGTTTTAATCAAGTTATCTTGCATACAAAGTAATTAATTGCGGTAAAAGTTATGTTTTGATTAATATGAGAAATATTGTCAAAGTTAGGTTTCAATGATCACTTTGCATGTATTAGCTCGGTCAACAATCTTATAAACTCCTTTAGATGATAAATAATTTCACAAGGTCCTCTCAATGTGTTTCTCTCGAACATCCATTGTGAGTTTTGCTATTTTGATCCATTGTTTCTCTCGAACACAATCTATCAAAATGACAACTTTTTGGTTCAACCTTATGGTGAACAAAATCATTCGTTACTATCTCTAGCTAACAAACAAGTTTGGATGAAAACCTAGGTCAAGAATCGGTAAACATCTCTCGATCAAATACCAACACAAAGAGTTTTAAATAGAAACAAAGTTTTCATCATATATTTACCGTTAAAGAGTTTACATATGAGGATCCTTACATTTACACACAAAGCTAGAAATCACCTACATCTAACCTTGACAAATGGATGACTTAGCTACTCATTTTCATGGTAGCTTGGTCGGCAAGTAAGGAAAGAAGGTTGATCAACATCCAAGTCGGATAATCGAAGTTGGATGGGAATCCACCTTCTTTTTGTGGAAGATGGTTGCTAGATGAAGAGAAATGGAAAACTAGGGCATAAAAGCTCCCAAAACAATGCTGTAAAATATCTAGAAGAAAGTACAGAAAATGGAAAAAGTGGTAAAAAATGAGGTATGGTGCCCAAAAGTGGCACCTGCTACTTATAGACAAGTGCAGAACTGTCATGTTCGCTAGGCGAGCAGAATGGCTCGCCTAGGGAAGGTCAAATATGAGCACAAAAAGCCCCTGCGCCCAGAGCAAACAGGGCCTGCTGAACTGTCATGTTCGCCTAGCGAACATACCTTCGCCTAGCGAAGGGCACGCTTCAACCTTCGCCCCAGCGAGGTTGAGAGGTTTTGCTACTGGAATGCTCGCTGGGGACTCGCTAGAGCCTCGCCTAGCGAGTGAGTGTTGGCTGCACTTTTCACCAAAACAGAATGAATTCGCTGCAAACTTCGCCCTGAGCTCGCCTAGCGAATTAATTTGCTAATTTACTGGAGCTGTTCGCCAGGAGCTCGCCTAGCGAACCCATTCTTCGCCACAGCCTCGCCTAGCGAGCAGGCAGATGAAATGCTCTTATTCTTTGGTTCCTTTGCCAATTCTTTTGTGTCTTTATTATCAATTAATTCATGCCTTTCCTGCACAATAACACACACATCAAAGGCACCAAGCTTGTTTATCAATGTAACGCATTCCATGTAAAACAAATGTGATTTTGACAATTAGAGCAAGGAAAAAGAGTGAAAGATGCCCACATATGATAGCTCAAATAAGCACTTTTGGGCATCTAACAACTCTCCCCAACTAGATTCTTGCTTGTCCTCAAGCAAAGTATGCCTCTTGAAGGACAAGAGGATTTGCTTTAAGAAACGGTTTCTCCGAAGTTGGATAAACGGCTCAAACACAAGCGAAATTCGCATATACAAGTTCCCAACGGTTCGAATAAAATAATACCTAGGAACTTAAACTTAAATAGCAATGCAAAATATTTATCTATCTACAACAATACTATTCTGAATGAATCATCCTATCTCTCCTCTTCGAATAAGGAATGAAGATTTTGCGCGTTTGCAACCGCGGGACTAATCTCACTCTCTAACAAATAATGAAGAAATCAAACAGATTCATACAATGTCTAATCAATTAAAAATGGTACTGTGGAAGCATAAAGATCACTAAGGGCTTTTCGGTTGAAGCTTGGTTAGGTTAACAAACAAGGGTCATTTCTAAGGCCATTGAAACGAAAGTGCCGATGCAAAAGAGACATTCACAGTAATATTCACACTACTCGACTTTGTTTCATTTGTTTCTTATTTGAAACCTTCACAACACATATTCCACAACTCAATTTTTATTTTTCACTATTTTTCTTCCGAGCAAGCATTTTTTCATTCTTTCTATTTTTGTTCTTTTCATTCACATCAAATATACAAAACAGATGTTTCTTTTCTATATTTTCTATACATATATTTTTCTATGCTTGCTCGGTTTTTCTTATTTTTTTCAAGAGTTGTGGTACTTACCAATTCTTTTACGTTCTCCCCAACTTATTTCTTCCACACCCTAAGTGAATGCTCTTAACTTTTTACGGCAAAAGAACAATAATCAATATTTTCCGGGTTGTAAAAAAAAAGATTTTTGAGATCTCGCTTTATTTCAAGCCGAGATTCAACTGTTTAGGCTCAAAGGGGTTAACAAATACTCTCTCTGCTCACAGGTAAGTTGTTTTTGGATGTAGTTGTGCTCAAAAGAAAACAAGTGCCTTGATCATTTCTAATTGCTTCCACAATTTCACAATAATAAAAGACAAATAATGAATCACATGAATCAACAAAACTTATTAGAATCCAGCATTTAAGTGAACAATGGAGGTTTCCTCACAATTTGTGGTTTAAAGTTCTAGATGAAACATTCATTCAATTATGTTGCACAAAGACAATATTCAATTTACCAAAAAGAGTAAAGTTCCTAATGCATTCTAAAATTCTAGCCGACGGTAACCATGTACCTTAGCTTCATTCACTTGTTTATTCTTATCATTGCCATCCAAGCTCGGATGCACCTTCATTGGGTACTTCTTGAGGAGCAACCAATCTAGAAGGGTTTGCACTCAATCAACCAAAAATTTATTAAACACACAAAATTAAAAACAAAAATAAATAACATTACTGAAAATATAAATTTGTTCGTGGGGGACAAAACACCCCAATAGTACACACCATAGTCAAAATACAAAATCCGAAGATACAAAAAGAAATAACCCACAAAGGGCTCAGGACTCCTCTTCGCTACCGGCCTCAGAACCGGTAGCCTCATCATCAACATCATCATCATTCTCAGCTTCAGCGTCCACCCCCTCACCATAGACTGGCCTGTCCACAGGCCAATTAGCGTTAAGCATAAACTGCTCACGCGCTAACAATGCTCGAGCACCGGAGGGGTCATTACCTTGCAGCTCCAACCTCTGCATACTGTTGTGCATATCAATCATAGCTCGTTGGGATGCTGCCATCCACTCAAAACTGTAGTCACACACAACCCTCAGGTACGGATCAAGTCCGGGAGAAGAAGCACTAGGACCATCAGCAGCCCGAGTACTTCCTGAGGCTGCACTGCCACCAGTAGTCTTAGCTCTACAATACTTAGCCACATACCTATCATCTATAGGTGCCGGGATTCAAACCTGCCCACGAGACGGAAGTCTCACCCTAGCCTGAACACATAAGCTCATAATCAAACACGGGAAGGCCAAGGGACAATTAACACGAGCCCCTGACTTAAGCCCGCTCTCAACCACGGTCTTCAGCTCATTGGCGATTATCCTCGCGACATCTATCTCGACATTTGTGAGGATGGAATGGACTAAATGTGCCACTGGGATCGACACAGTAGAGGTGTGTGATTTGGGCTGGATGTTGGTCAAAACCAAGAGTAGTATCAGCTGAGCCATGGGAGTCATGTCCTCCCGGTGATATCTCACAGGAACCCCAGATGGGTTCGGCTCAACCGATTTCCCAGGTAAAAGCAGGTCGGCGGTAATGGCAGGGACATCTCTGTGAAGCCTGAGGTCGGTGTGGTACTGGTCTCTCTGATCAGCTCCCAGCTGGAGCGGTTCCCCTAGGATTCGGTTGATCGCATCCCGGTCAAAAGGAATAGTACGCCCGGCAACTCTAGAAACCCAAGTGAAGGGCTCGTCGTCGTCGG
The DNA here is from genome assembly GCF_024323335.1 of Lathyrus oleraceus. Classification (NCBI taxonomy): domain Eukaryota; kingdom Viridiplantae; phylum Streptophyta; class Magnoliopsida; order Fabales; family Fabaceae; genus Lathyrus; species Lathyrus oleraceus. The sequence goes on from NC_066581.1 coordinate 95,892,445, forward strand.
GCAGTGCGTTAGCATAAAACTCCCGCACTGTAGCAATGTCGTAATGCTCCAAGGGACTTATCAACCTATCCCACTTCTTGGCGTCTATCAACCCGGCGAAAGTTCTGTAAGTGCCCTGTGGGTTGATCAGAAAACGCTTTTCAGGAAGTATTTTTCGCTTCTCCAAAGCTATGTACCGTGCAGCCTGTTTCGGGCCGACAAACTTGTCTTGGTCGAATTGAATCGGCACGGTCCTGGAAGTAGTTGCAGCTCCCTTTCTTTTCTTACTGGCTCCAGATCTAGACTCCATCTGCAAAAGATACAAAGAAACAACACACACCAACACACAGATTAGCCATTAAAACATAAATCAAAATACTGTCATGTTCGCTGCTGCTTCGCCTAGCGAAGTTGCAGCGAACTTTCGCCCCAGGTCGCCTAGCGAGCTGCTAGCGAACCTTACGGGTTTTGGGATTTTCTGCATTTTCAAAGATGTTTTCCCCAATACCCGTACTCTAATGGTTCCCACACAGAACCTAATGATCTATCATGACAATGAATCGTTCTATGCTATTGGGGATTGCCTAATTGCATGCAAAACCTAAAGTAAAATTAAATCCCCAATATGAAAACCTAAATGTACAAACATTGCAAACTCCCAAAATAATACATGCAACCTCAAGGTCCCATACTACACTTATCCTATTTGCAATTCACATTTGGAAATTAAGAGTGCAAACAAAAAGAAACATGTAATAGGCCAAACCTTAGGTATACGGATTTGGAAAAGAGAAGTGGGGAGAGTTTGCAATCAACCGAAAGAAGCACGTGTTGTTGATAAAGATGCAAATGAGAGAGAGTTTGAAGCCAAGCACAAAATCCTCAGCAGAGCCGTTCAGACAAATTTTTGAAGGTAAGGGCAAAATGGCTCTGCTGAGATTTAAATAGTAAACAGTACTGCAGCGCTCGCTGCTGCCTCGCCTAGCGAGCAGGTAGCGAGCGTGCTCGCTACTGCCTCGCCTAGCGAGCTGTAAGCGAGCATGACAGCAAGTGCAAAGGCAAATGCAGCACTTGCAAGTCATCCAGCAAGGGTTCAGCACAGTGTACTCAATACAACAGAAAACATAAAACAGGAAATACTTACAATGTTGGGGTGCCTCCCAACTAGCGCTTGTTTAACGTCGGCTAAGCTCGACGGTGCGATGCTCACAGAGGAGCATCGAGCGGCTGAGCACAACTCTCGCGATCCACATGACCGCCGAGATACACTTTCAATCGTTGGCCATTCACGGTCCAACTATCTTTCTCGTCCATGTCTTCAATGATAATGGCCCCGTACTCTTTTACTTCTTTCACCCGAAATGGCCCGGACCATTTCGATTTCAACTTTCCGGGAAACAACTTCAACCGGGAGTTGAACAATAGGACCAATTGTCCGGGCACAAATTCTTTGTTACGGATCTTCTTGTCGTGATACTTCTTTGCTTTTTCCTTGTACAACCAACTTGAGTGGTATGCGGCATTGCGCATCTCCTCCAACTCAAGTAGTTGTACTTTCCTTTTGTTACCGGCCAAGTCATGTTCAAAATTTAAAATTTTAGGGCCCACAAGGCCTTGTGCTCCAATTCAACCGGCAAATGGCAAGTTTTACCAAATACCAATTGAAACGGAGTTAGGCCAATTGGAGCTTTAAAGGCCGTACGGTAGGCCCATAATGCTTCGTCCAATTTTTGGGACCACTCTTTTTTAGAATTAGACACGGTTTTTTCTAGGATTCTCTTAATCTCTCGATTAGAGACCTCCGCTTGCCCGTTAGCCTGAGGGTGGTACGGAGTTGTCACCCTATGCGACACACCATAATGTTTTAGAATTGTTTCCAAAGGTGCATTGCAAAAGTGTGACCCTCCGTCACTTATCAACACTCGGGGGGTTCCAAAACGGGAAAAGATGTTTTTCTTTAAAAATTTTATCACCGTTTTGGCATCCGCCCGAGGTGAGGCAATCGCCTCAACCCACTTAGAGACATAATCAACAGCAACAAGCATGTACTCATTCCCATAAGAGGGTGGGAAAGGTCCTACAAAATCTATGCCCCAACAATCGAACACTTCCACTTCTTGGATATTTTGGAGAGGCATCTCATCTCTCTTACCTATCCCACCACTTCTTTGGCAACTGTCACAACTTTGCGCATGGGTATGTGCGTCTTTGAAAATAGTTGGCCAATAAAATCCCGATTGAAGAATTTTAGTGGCCGTTCTTACCCCATTATAATGTCCGCCATAAGGCGAGTTGTGACAATGCCAAAGGATGCTCTGGGCTTCATCACCAGTTACGCATCTCCTTAACAGGTTATCGCTACCCAACTTAAACAAGTATGGGTCATCCCAAACATAATACTTCGCATCCGAAAGGAACTTCCTCTTTTGGTTCGAAGTTAGGTCGGCAGGTACAAAACCACTAGCCTTGTGGTTTGCAAAGTCTGCAAACCACGGCCTAACTTGAACCTTAAACAATTTTTCATCAGGAAATTCTTCCCGGATTTCCTTTTCAGATGCGGAAACCTCGACATTCACCAAGCGGGATAAATGATCCGCTACCAAGTTTTCCGACCCCTTCTTGTCTTTGATTTCGACATCGAATTCTTGTAACAAGAGGATCCAACGGATGAGCCTTTGCTTCGAATCCGGCTTGGTTAGCAGATATTTAATCGCCGCATGGTCGGTATACACAACGACTTTAGACCCTATAAGATAGGACCTAAACTTTTCTAGCGCATACACTATTGCGAGTAGTTCTTTTTCCGTTGTGGCATAATTTATTTGAGCCTCGTTAAGAACCTTACTCGCATAATGTATAGCATGAAAAGTTTTGTCTTTTCTTTGGCCAAGTACCGCTCCAACGGCATAGTCACTCGCGTCACACATTAGTTCAAAATTTTCATTCCAATCGGGAGCGACTATTATTGGAGCGGTAACCAATTTTTCTTTTAAAACCTCGAAAGCTTGCAAACAATCTTCGGTGAAGAGAAATACCTGATCTTTGGCGAGCAAATTGCTCAAAGGCTTAGCCACCTTTGAGAAGTCCTTGATGAAGCGCCGGTAGAACCCCGCGTGCCCCAAAAAACTACGGATGCCCTTCACATTCACCGGAGGGGGTAATTTTTCAATTACTTCAACCTTAGCTCTATCCACTTCAAGCCCCCTTTTAGAGACTTTGTGGCCTAGCACGATCCCCTCGGTCACCATGAAGTGACACTTTTCCCAATTTAGCACCAAATTGGTCTTCACACACCTTTCCAACACCGTCTTCAAATTTGCCAAGCATAGACTAAACGTCCCACCAAATACCGAGAAGTCATCCATGAAGACTTCCATTGTTTTCTCTATCAGATCGACAAAAATAGCTTGGACACATCGTTGGAAGGTCGCCGGCGCATTGCAAAGCCCAAAGGGCATTTTTCTGTATGCGAACACTCCAAACGGACACGTGAAAGTCGTCTTCTCATGATCAACCGGGTCAACCGCAATTTGGTTGTACCCGGAGTAGCCGTCCAAAAAACAGTCGTATTGTTGGCCCGATAGTCTTTCAAGCATTTGATCCATAAATGGGAGTGGAAAATGGTCCTTTCGAGTCGCGGTATTCAACCGTCTATAATCTATACACATTCTCCACCCCGTTGCAACTTTAGTCGGGATCAATTCGTCTTTGTCATTACGGATTACGGTCATTCCACCCTTCTTCGGAACCACGTGCACGGGGCTAACCCACGGACTATCCGAGATCGGGTAAATCATTCCCGCATCCAAAAGCTTCACCACTTCCTTTCTTACAACCTCTTTCATCGTAGGATTTAAGCGGCGTTGTGGTTGAGCTACCGGCTTGAAATCCTCCTCCATCAAAATCTTGTGCATACAATAGGATGGACTAATTCCTTTTAGATCGGAAAGAGTCCAACCCATAGCTTCTTGATTGGTTTTTAGCACAATGATTAGACGGGCTTCTTCTTCTTTGGTCAAAAGGTTGCTTATGATGACCGGCTTTGCCTCGGTCTCATCTAAAAACACATATTTCAAAGTCGAAGGTAACTCTTTTAATTCAATTGGCGCTTTCTCGTCAATGACCTCCTTCTTCAAGTTTTCTTCCTCTACTTCCCACGGTTGTAGGTCTTCCAAACTATCAAGTTCCTTTAAGCATTCCTCAAGAGCTAGCTCCTCTTCAACAGTGAAAACCTCCAATGAGTCGTCGAGAGCTAACTCCATAGGAGATATCTCATGAATATGCTTTGAAACTTCCATAATAGCGTCTTCAATCACATCGATGCGAAAGCTATCATTTCTATCCTTGGAATGCTTCATCGCTTCGAATAGATCAAATGTGACCTCCTCATTTTGAACCCGCACCTTCATTAAACCGTCATCAACATCTATCATCATTCTTGCGGTCTTCATGAATGGTCGGCCCAATATGAGCGGAGCATCATCATCTTCCTCCATATCAATTACAATAAAATCCACCGGGAAAAAGAATTTGTCGACCTTCACCAACACATCTTGGGCTACGCCATGAGGATGGGTCGTCGACTTATCCGCCAATTGCAATGTCATTCGGATGGACTTAATCTCGATGTTGCCAAGCCTCTTGATAATTGACAAAGGTATAAGATTGATACTCGACCCCAAGTCAATAAGTCCCTTTCCGACATACACGTCACCAATTTTAACCGGCAATGTAACTCTTCCCGGATCAACCTCTTTCTTAGGAAGCGTCCTTTGAATAATGGCACTACAGTTCGCATCAAGGACGATGGTCTCCGGTTCCGTATACCTCCGCTTTTTGGTTAGTATGTCCTTCATGAATTTGGCATACTTTGGCATTTGTTCCAAGGCTTCGGCAAACGGGATGTTGATTTGCAACTGTTTAAAAATATCCATGAATCGGGCGTAATGCCGTTCATTTTCCCTTTTGGAGGGAGCATGAGGGTAAGGGAGATTTTGGACCGGAGTAGCGCTCACTACCTCCTTTCCCTTTGCAATTCTAGCACTTTTCCATCTAGGCTTCTTCACTACCTCACTTATTACCTCATCACTTTTATTTTCCTCTTCCTCCACACCTTTTTCTTTTTCAACTTCACCATTATTTTTATTCTTTTCAACTACTTCCTCATCACTCCACACTCCTACTTCACCATCAACATTTTCTTCCACTATTTCCTCCTCAATTTCTTTCTCTTTCTCTCTTTGTTCACTCTCAACTCTTTTTTCATTTTCACTACCCAACTCCCTCCCACTTCTCGTCATAATCGCCTTACAATGCTCCTTAGGATTTGTTTGCGTATTAGCCGAAAAAGAAGGACCGGTTTGTTGTTCAGCGAGTTGCTTGGCAAGTTGCCCAACTTGAGTTTCAAGATTTTTTATGGCCGCGTCATTACTCTTTTGATTGGCCATTGACATTTGCATGAATTGCGTCAATGTCTCTTCCAATTTAGAATTGACTACCGGCGGTTGTTGAGATTGATATGGATTTTGGGGAGGGTTTTGACGGCTAGAAGAACCACCTCCATAACCTTGGTTATGATAATAGTTGCTTCTAGGTTGGAACCCTTGGTTCCCTTGGAATTGTTGTTGTTGTTATTGTTGTTGAGGGTGCGGTTGATAAGGTTGTTGTTGTCTTGGTTGATAGTCCCGTTGATTGGCCATGTAATTTACTTCGTCAAAACCGGGAGGTGGACAAAATCCGGTGTCATGTTCACCTTTACAAAGTTCACAACAAGCTATTTGTTTAGCTTTTGACGGTTCTCTTAACTCTTTGATTTGTTGCGTTAAGAGTTCCACTTGTTGTGAGATGAGCTTGTTTTGGGCAAGTATGGCATCATTCGTCCCTAACTCAAGCACTCCCGCCTTCTTCAAAGAATTTCCACGACTTTGACTTTGAAGATCATTCAAAGCCATACGGTTGATAATGTTTGTGGCTTCTTCGGCACTTTTTGACATCAACGAGCCACCCGAGGTGGCATCCAACAACGTCTTACAGTTTGGTTGAAGTCCATTTCTGAAGATATGGATTTGAGTTAATTCATCAAATCCATGCCCTTTGCATTTCCTAAGCATGGACTTGAATCTCTCCCACGCTTCATTCAAAGATTCACTGGTTCCTTGAGAAAACACCGAGATGGCCGTCTTTGATTCCATGAATCGGTTATGGGAGAAAAATCTTTCAATGAATTTCTCTTCTAACACGTTCCAGTCGGTCATTACGGCAGGTGTTTGATCGAGATACCAATCCTTTGCTTTACCGAGCAAAGCGTGGGGAAACAATCGTCTGAACAACGGAAGCTCCTGAGCCTGATCCACTCCGGCAGCCAATGCTATCTCATAAAATTTTGTGAGAAAAGCAAATGGGTCTTCATGGTCCATTCCGGTGAATGGACTCCCATATAATAAATTCAGAGTTCCCGTCTTCATCTCAGCTTGCCTTCCTGTGTGGTTGGCAAACTGAGCGGTGTTCCTTGGACTGTTAATACATGGAGTAGAAATAGGTGGTGGTGGTTGTGGCTCCATGTTTGGTATGAATGGGTGTGGATTTGTGGTCGAAGAACTTTCTCCTTGCTCTTGGCGTTGCCTAGCCTGTTGCCTCCTACGTCTCGTTTTGCTATTGAGCCTCCTTGCGGTTCTCTCGATCTCAGGATCAAAAAGAAGTTCGTCCACAGGGATTTGCCCTCGCATAAAACGTAAGCTGCACACTAAACCAAACAAATTACAAGCACAAGTCAAAAATTTACAAGCTAAAACTTAAACAACCATTGCGATGCTCGCAATATCAATTTACAATCCCCGGCAACGGCGCCATTTTGTTGAAATCGTATCCACAGAGATTGTAAGATATCACTGCCGTTCAATGGTTGAATTAATCTTAACTTAATGTAACAATAGGGTTTTGGTTTTAATCAAGTTATCTTGCATACAAAGTAATTAATTGCGGTAAAAGTTATGTTTTGATTAATATGAGAAATATTGTCAAAGTTAGGTTTCAATGATCACTTTGCATGTATTAGCTCGGTCAACAATCTTATAAACTCCTTTAGATGATAAATAATTTCACAAGGTCCTCTCAATGTGTTTCTCTCGAACACCCATTGTGAGTTTTGCTATTTTGATCCATTGTTTCTCTCGAACACAATCTATCAAAATGACAACTTTTTGGTTCAACCTTATGGTGAACAAAATCATTCGTTACTATCTCTAGCTAACAAATAAGTTTGGATGAAAACCTAGGTCAAGAATCGGTAAACATCTCTCGATCAAATACCAACACAAAGAGTTTTAAATAGAAAAAAAGTTTTCATCATATATTTACCGTTAAAGAGTTTACATATGAGGATCCTTACATTTACACACAAAGCTAGAAATCACCTACATCTAACCTTGACAAATGGATGACTTAGCTACTCATTTTCATGGTAGCTTGGTCGGCAAGTAAGGAAAGAAGGTTGATCAACATCCAAGTCGGATAATCGAAGTTGGATGGGAATCCACCTTCTTTTTGTGGAAGATGGTTGCTAGATGAAGAGAAATGGAAAACTAGGGCATAAAAGCTCCCAAAACAATGCTGTAAAATATCTAGAAGAAAGTACAGAAAATGGAAAAAGTGGTAAAAAATGAGGTATGGTGCCCAAAAGTGGCACCTGCTACTTATAGACAAGTGCAGAACTGTCATGTTCGCTAGGCGAGCAGAATGGCTCGCCTAGGGAAGGTCAAATATGAGCACAAAAAGCCCCTGCGCCCAGAGCAAACAGGGCCTGCTGAACTGTCATGTTCGCCTAGCGAACATACCTTCGCCTAGCGAAGGGCACGCTTCAACCTTCGCCCCAGCGAGGTTGAGAGGTTTTGCTACTGGAATGCTCGCTGGGGACTCGCTAGAGCCTCGCCTAGCGAGTGAGTGTTGGCTGCACTTTTCACCAAAACAGAATGAATTCGCTGCAAACTTCGCCCTGAGCTCGCCTAGCGAATTAATTTGCTAATTTACTGGAGCTGTTCGCCAGGAGCTCGCCTAGTGAACCCATTCTTCGCCACAGCCTCGCCTAGCGAGCAGGCAGATGAAATGCTCCTATTCTTTGGTTCCTTTGCCAATTCTTTTGTGTCTTTATTATCAATTAATTCATGCCTTTCCTGCACAATAACACACACATCAAAGGCACCAAGCTTGTTTATCAATGTAACGCATTCCATGTAAAACAAATGTGATTTTGACAATTAGAGCAAGGAAAAAGAGTGAAAGATGCCCACATATGATAGCTCAAATAAGCACTTTTGGGCATCTAACATAAATCTAAGTGAAATTATTTTGCATCAAGATCATCATAGTGGAATATGTGATGTGGTTGTTTGGTTTGGTCAGGAATTAAGTGGTGTACTATGAAGTCTATTTTGTTATTGGGTACATCTATTTTTCCATTCAAGATTTTCATAAGGTCTTTGGTTGTAAATATCTAAGGGAAGTTGTCTGAGCTCTCGTTCTCTATGGGTATTTTCTGACTTTTGGCTTTTATCTTCTTTGATGGTGCCTTTTTAGTAATCTTTCCATATTTTAGTTCAAAATACATTGATGATAGGATATAGCTTCCTATTAGGGATGATTTTTCTTTGAACTCTTCATCTTTGAAGTTGTATCATGTTTCTTCTACTATTTTTATGACTAAATTTCAATATGGAAGGTGTGTTTCTTTTGCCTTGCTTTCTAACATGTAGTTAATCACTTACTGTGCCCAGTTTACCCTGAGTTTATTTTCTATCAAGCATATTGTTTCTACATCTACTTGAGTTAAGAGACCGAAGTTACATTATCTGGGAAAAGGATGTGATTGATTACATAGTGAGTCATCTGACTTTTAGGATGGATATATCCATCATTGAATGGATACAAATGTGTGATGATACTTCTTTCATAAGGGAGGATGCAGTGAAGACATAGTTATACATGTTGGCTTTGTCTCCAAGATCAATGATTCCATCTTCATGAGGAAGGTTTGGCAAAATTCCAAATTCTTCCAACGAGAGATTTATCATATGTTTTCTTACTTCGCTTTGAAGTATTCCGTCGACAAGATGAAGGTTTAAAAATAACATATATATATATATATATATATATATATATATATATATATATATATATATATATATATATATATATATATATATATATATATATATATATATATATATATATATATATAAAAGGGAGGTATAGATCCTTTTTGAAGGCATACAGAGAAAGGTGGAAAGATTGAGTTCTTCAATTTTTTTTGAAGAATTTGCATTCTTTGAAATCTTTTGGTGCTAAGGTATGAACTCTTATAATGGTTCGGTTGGAAAAGTGTTGAAAAAAACTAATTTGTTATTGTTTGGTTGTGAAATCATCAGTGAGAGGGCTGGAGGTGGAACTTAATCTTATGGGATTCATGATGTTTTCGCAAGAATAATCTCACTGATATGTTGAATAGAACGTATGTGATGCAAAGAGAGTGAGAATAAGATACATTTTTATAACGTGGTTTTCTCAGGGTTTGAGCGTGTAGACTAAGAAGCTGAAGGAAATTGTCCATTTTGAGAGGTGGAGTGGAGAAAAACAAAGTTTCAGAGTATTTGGTTATGTTTGTTGTAAACAGGTTCCAGAAGCTACTAGAAATAAGTTGGATGATAGAAGAAATATGATGTTACTGGTGGGATATCACAGTACAGGTGCTTATAAGCTTTATTGTCCATTCACTAATAAGATTAAATTCAACACAAATGTTGTTGTGAAAGAGATAGAAGTATGGGATTGGAGCAAGTCTCAATCCAAATCTAATGCAGAGTTAGATTTTGAAGATGTTGGTTCTGATTCTGAAGATGAGTCAGAGCCTGAAAATGATTCTGAGAGTGAGTCAGAATCAGAAGGTGAGAATGATTTTCTGAGGAAGAATATAATTCTGATCCAGATTTTGATGGTGATTTAGATTCTAGTGGTAGTCCAGATTCTGGGATTATTCCAGATTATGAAGGTAGTCATGCTTCTGAAGTCGGTACTTCTGGAGTTCCAACATCTGATATTGTTCCAGAATTAGAAGGTTCTGAACAAGTTCATAGGCCACAAAGGATCGGAAACATTCCGAGAAGGTTTGCAATGTTTGACATGTTGCAAGATACTAAAGTAGAGTCTGAAGGGGAAATTATTCAGTGTGCCATGTTAGTAGATTCTGAACCCGTGAGTATGAAAGAAGCTCTCAAGCAGAAAGTCTAGTTGAAGGCCATGAAAGAAGAACTTGATGCCATAGAGAGAAACAAGACTTGGAAGCTGGCAGAACTTCCAAAGAACAAGAAAGCCAACAACGTGAGATGGGTTTATAAGGTAAAGCTAAAGCCAGATGGATCAATTGGCAAACACAAAGCAAGGTTAGTTGTGAGAGGTTTTCTATAGAAACCTGGGTTAGATTACTTTGAACTGTTTGCGCCTATAGCAAAACATGAAACAATCAGGCTTGTGATTGCTATAGTTACTAATAGGAATTGACCTCTGATGTATTTAGACGTGAAATCTGCATTTCTGAATGGTCCATTACAAGAAAAGGTTTATGTGTCACAACCTCCTGGATTAGAGGAAAAGAATCAAGAAGGGATAGTGTACAAATGACACAAAGCTTTGTATGGACTGAAGGAAGCCCCTAAAGTTTGGAATCTGAAAATTGATTCATTTTTCAAGAAGCAGGGATTTCATAAATGTGAGATAGAATATGGTGTCTATGTTCAGCATACTTCTGAAGGCAATATGATTTTGGTGTGTCTGTATGTTGATGAAATATTACTAACAGGAAGTTGTGAACATGAGATAGCTAAGTTCAATAAGGAGCTGATGAATGAGTTTGAGATTACTCATATAGGAAATATGGTTTATTGTTTAGAGGTGGAGATTATGTAGTATGAGAAAGGCATAATTTTACATCAGCTGAAATATGAACTTGAGCTTCTAAAGAGATTTGAGCTGCTGAATTGTAAAGTTGTTGTTACACCTACTGATACAAATCAGAAATTGGATTCTGATTCTGATGGTGATGATAGATGCGAAAACGTTCAAGCAGTTGGTAGGGTCTCTGAGGTATTTGTGTAATACCATACCTGATATTTGCTATGCAGTTGGAATGATGAGTAGGTTTATGAGTAAACCGAAGTGCTCTCATTACCAAGTTGCTGTCAGAATTCTGAGGTATATAAAGGGAACTCTGAAGTATGGAGTTTTATTCCCTTCTGGTGTTGAAACTGACTCAAAACTTTTGAGTTACTCTGATTCTGATTGGTGTGGAGACAGAGTGGACATAAGAAGGACTTCTGGATACTTTTTTAAGTTTCTAGGAAGTCATAATTCTTTATGTTCCAAGAAGAAACTAGTTGTTGCTTTGTCAACCTGTGAAGCAGAATATATTGCAGGTGATGTGACTGCATGTCAAGTTGTGTGGCTTCTGAATTTATTGCAAGATCTGAAGATCAAAGTAAATAAGCCTCTGAAGCTGATGATTGATAACAATTCTGTAATCAATATTGCCAAGAAACCATTGTTGCGTGGGAGAAGCAAGCATATTGAGACTAAGTATCACTTCCTGAGAAATCAGGTTCATAATGGAGTGCTAGAAGTTGTGCACTGTAGCATCTAGAAGCAACTGGAAGATGTTCTGACGAAGGCGATCAAGACTGGTTAATTTCTTCGCTTGAGGGATGGAATTATTGTTGTTAGTTTTGGTTAAGCTGAATATGAATTAAGGGATGATGTTAGAATTAATTCATATTTTCATAAACTTGTAGATAAAGTTCGTTCCAAGGTATTTTAGTATTTACCTTTAGTCCCACTTGTACTTAAGCAAGTGAGTGGCGTGAACAATCAATTCAATACCTTTTGCTCTCTCTGTGTGTGTGTGTGTGCCGAAAGACTTTGCAAAAGAGTTTCGATACTCATTTTTCAAGCATTTTTTTTAACTTTCTTTGTGTATCGTAAGACTTTGTAAATGAGTTACGCTAGTCAACTTTTGTGTACCGGAACTCTTTTGGAAAGCCTTCCGGTACACAAAAATTGACTACCGAAACTCTTTTGCAAAGTCTCCTGGTACGCAAAATAAAATTTAAAAAATATTTTAGAAATAAAATAATAAATTAGTTAAAATTATATAAGGATAAAATTTGTATTTTTTATAAAATATGGGGGTATAGGAATAAATGTAGGGGTATGAGGTAAAATTTCAGTGGATAATGTTAAGGCCCACTGCATGGCTACCAGGGTGATGTCTAAAGGAAATTAGATCAAGGGAATTACTAATCCCATCATAAGTGGTGGAAAATGATCCTATAGAAATTCAAAATTACCCCTCAGATTTCGAAGATGCATCTCCAGACGCACCTTGCTCTCCAGTCCAAATGTTAAAACAAAGTCATGCCCAAGATATTTTTCAAAAATTAATTCTAGAGATGCATCTCCGAAACAATTCAATGAACACCAGACACCAGACACAATCCCATGCATTTCTTACTGAAACGTCTTTTTTTAAAATAAATTTATCCGAAGATTCATCTTCGTATTCACACCAGACACAATCCGAAGATGCATCTCCGGAACCACACCAGACAGTAATTATTTACTTTGGTTTATAATTTTCCTGATGAATTTGTGATATGTTATAGCTATACTATCATTTTCTGTTAATTTGTATAAATTAAAGCATACAATAAATATAATAATAATGACACATATATAAAGTAATAACTCCAAAATATACAATAAAGTTGAATTAAGTTAAAATAAAACACAACTGATAACAAATCCAGAGTAAAAATACTATAAAATTTACTGTATGTGACGAACTTAGACCCTCTGTTCCTACACTACCTCTTATACTGAAGTGTCTCTTGTGCCTCCACCATCATGGCATCTACAACGTCCTAGGCCTCAGAGCCATCCAGAAAGAGTTCTCTGTCAATACTCGTCTTCCTAATATCCATGATACAATAACATATAGGAAACACATCAATATCATGATCTGGCCTAGCTTGCTCCTCTTATAGTATCTCCTAACGAGTCGGCCTAGGTGGATCTTCTGTTGTATCCTAGATCATATAAGGATCTGACATCCTGAAGAACCACCAGATATAACTGTCTGCATAGCTCTAGTCACTAGGAACTATGGTACTTCGTGCCTCCTCCGATACCAAATGATTAAGATAATCATCAAACATGGCGTCCATATCTCTACGTGTCATATCGGGAGGAGAAAATACATAAGGGTCTCTTGGAATAAATTGCATGTAGTCGAACTACCACATGACGCACTCAGGAAGATGAGGATAAGTCAGACGTGAACCGCAAGCCAACCCTCCTGAGTATTAGGCTATGTTGTCAATGGCGGAGAATAGCGATCCAAATCGCAGCAGAATTTAAAAAAAACTCCTTTAGTGATCCTTACGAATGGGCATGATCAGTGATAGAATCGTTACCTATTGTGGCGATTAAAAAATTGATGCAGATCTACGGAGCGATCACGAACGTTGAACGGTGACAATGCCTCTACTCAGTCCACACGAACGGATTCCTTCAATCTTAGTGTTAGCTGCTACGAATGAAAGCTTTGAGTGTGTGTGTATGTGTATATGTGTGTGTGTGTGTGTGTGTGCGTGTGAGAGAGAGAGAGAGAGAGAAAGAGAAAGAGAAAGAGAGAGAGAGAGAGAGAGAGAGAGAGAGAGAGCAAGAGAGAGAAAGAGAGAAAAAGAGAGAGAGAGAGAGAGAGAGAGAGAGAGAGAGAAACAAAATTACAACTACACAAATGCTTCTACACAAGGGTTCTATTTATAGAACCACTTGCGTGGGCTGCAAGCTAAAAAGCCCACTTAAGTATATGTAGCACATATCTTATAATATGCCAAAATCACTTAAGCGTGTGATACCTTACCATATTTCGTATTCTACTTAAGTACACCGTACCTTACGATGTTCTACAATTAACTTAAGTACACCGTAACTTACGGTGTTCCTTAGTTACTCTATCTCTCATCAATCTGTCCTTTTGTGTGTGGCCCTGTAGGTTTTCGCAGCATTGGATATTATATTAAATCACGTATTTAACATAATAAACAGTGAGCGGTGATCAGTGCGCTTTGATGCACATTCTTATATAATTATACTTAGACATTTCTATAATTTATTCTATTATTTTTACTATTTTAGTGTGTTTTCATATTTAAGTTTATTTTTGGTTTTATTTTATTTTCGTACTTTATTTTCAGCATAAATAGTTATTTGATACCTTGTCACTATTCAGATCATAACTTGGGCTATAGGGCTCGGATTGACGCGTTCTAATATGCATTGGATAGCTAAGAGAAAGAACTACAAGTTTTATGTTGAAGTAAAAATCAAATTCGGAATGAAGAATGGTCGAATAATTCGTTGAAGTCCAGACTTAACTAAAATAGTTAGTTTGGGCCATTTTTTGTAATTTTTGGGTCGGATCCTATAAGGGCCCGAATTTGCCTTTTATTATATTAGGTCTTTCACTACTATAGTAATCCTAATTCTGAATTTTGATGAGACAATATTGCCTAGAAGATTTCATGGAGAGCTAATTCCCAAGGAGTTGATCTATTGTATTCGAATTCCACTTTGAGGTTTTTATTAATTTCAGTTTAATTTCAATTTCTTTTCAATTCTTCCTATAAACTCGTTTGCTTAATTCGATTACTTTCGTTTGCTTAATTCAATTGTTTCTTATAGGATAGAGTTGATTAAATTTGATTATTTATATGATCCTTAACTATAATCACGTTGGCGTAGCTTTTTCGTTATCGTGTTTGATTAAGTCGCGTTTGCTTAATTCGCGTCTGCTTAAATCCGTTTGCTTAAATTTGGAAATTAGGAACATACATCATATAATACCAATTTGCGCTTGTCAGTGGGTATTGTAATCGAATGGGATTGAATCCGCTAGAAAATTGAAATTATAAGAATCGATGATAAGTCGGAAATCGATATAATATATTAGCTTATTTATCAAATTTGATTTTACCTTTAATAATCATCAATTTAAGTTTTGAACCTTAAAAATCCCCTTATTTTCATTCGTTTGGTTATAACATTCAAGAGTCCTTGTGATACGATATTCGAGTGTCGCTTCCGTTTTACTATACTTTTAAACTCGTTTTTGACCCGTGTGCGACAGCGGATCAAATTGGCGTCGTTGCCGGGGACTCTTGTAGATTTTAACCATTATTATAATCTAACCATTATCATAGTTATAGGTGTTCTGTTTTAACTTTTTTTTTGCCATAACTTTCTTGCGTTCTGGTCTTTAGGCGTTTTAGGATTAAAAAAACTTTTTTTTTTAAATTGTCTCAGATTATTCTGATTCTTTATCGATTGACTAGGAAAAAATCAAGGATTAAAAGCCTCTATTTATAGCCTAAATAGTGGATGCCATTATAAAAATCCGAAATTCCTTATTTTTCTATTTTTTATGATTTATTTTCTGATTTGGTAGTTTCAGAAAATTCCGCAAAAATTCTCAAAATTCTTAATTGACGTTATTAGATTAATTTTTGTGCTTTTGTATTTTTTGTATTTTTTTAATCGTTTTTTTCGTATTTCAATTGTGTTTACTTAATAGGGACATTGTCGGTATTTTCTTATTTGTTGCTGCATTGCTGAATTAGTTGTGTTTTCTCATTGTTTGTTGATTTTTTTCTATTGAGTTTAACATGGCTGACCAAAGAACCCTCAGAGAACTTGTTGCTCCTGATGTTAATTATAATACTTTATGTATTGAGTATCCTGTTAGTGTCAAATCTTTGATTGGGAACATGTCACTTAACTCCCAACAGTTCACAACAAGGGATAATTTTGTGGTCCAAGCAAAAGGTGTGAATGAGATTCAGGTTTCTTCTTCCAACAAAGCTCTACAAATCAGAATTGATAAACTTACCTCTTTAGTGAAACAATTGATGATACCCATTCCACAACCACCACCATATAACCCTCCACGAGTAATCACCTCTTCACCTTCTGAACTTTCACTAGAGGAACTTGTCAAGTAAATGGTTGTAAATAGTCTCCAATTTCAGCAGCGAACATATTCTAGTATTCAGACATTGCAAACACAAATTGGGCAGCTTGCCACTTCAATGAATGCCATGCAGCAAGCTCAAGGGTCAAACCAACTCTCTGCCCAAACAGTAGTGAATCCAAAAGTCCCCAATGTGAGTGCAATTTCCTTGAGATTTGGAAAAGTTGAAGAACCAGTCCCAGAAAAAAATAAAAAAATTGGTCGTGCAATACCTGAATCTTCTATTGTTGTTGAGGTTGAAAAAAAGTATGTATCACCAATCCATTTCCCACAAGGAGTACTGAAAAATAAGAAGATTGACGCTGAAGAGCATTCTATTTTTCAGATAGAGTTGCTTTTTGAAGTTGTTGATGAAGCTTATTCTGATTTATTTTCAGCTGATTTTCCAACTTTATCTGGTTTTGATGATATTTACTCATGTGATGATTGTACTAACACTAACCTTTGTGTTGTTTGTGCTGAGATTGATGCTGCCTTGCAGGGTGACAGTATAAATGAAAATGTTTATGTAGCTGAAGCTCTTGACATTCCAGTTGCCCCAAACATACCATTCATTGAACAACCATATTCTGTAGAGCCTAAACTACTTCCCGAGGATTCATATTATTCATCAAAGCTTCAACTTAAGCAGAAACGTACGAAGGGAATTGGATGGACCTTGGTTGACACTCGTGATGTTAGCCCATCCATATATATGCATAAGATCTTACTTAAAGATGAAATAAAAGTAGTGAGGCAACCCCTTAATCCTTTGATTCTTGATATTTTGAAAAAAGATATCACTTTCACGTGCTCATTCAACAGTTTTACTTATCGAAGATTCTTTTTTGATCCTGGAATACAAGGCAAATGCACTAATCAAAATTTCAAGGTCAATGGACACTACCTAAAGCTACTCCATAAGAACCCGACTTTGGAAGAAGAGATTGTAGAAGAGCTCTCTTTAGGAAAGGTTGTTTATGCAAT
The DNA here is from genome assembly GCF_024323335.1 of Lathyrus oleraceus. Taxonomy (NCBI): domain Eukaryota; kingdom Viridiplantae; phylum Streptophyta; class Magnoliopsida; order Fabales; family Fabaceae; genus Lathyrus; species Lathyrus oleraceus. Next base: position 95,909,519 of record NC_066581.1, read on the forward strand.
CATTTATCCTCCTTGACTCCTCGGGTGTGTTCTTTCCTTTCTCTCCGTCTTATTTTATATTTACGCTCTTTCATTGAGGATAATTTATATTTTTAGTGTGGGGGAAAGAACCATTTATTTGTTTTGTTTTCTTTGTTTTGTTTTCAGTTTTTCTCTACTTTGGTTTTTGTTTGCTTTCTTAAAAAAAATTGCATGCTTTTTCCTTTGGTTTTTAAGTTACAATTATGAGTATTTTTCTTAGTTCTCTTGACTAAAGTCTTGTGGTGTGATGTGAAAAATTTGTTGTGCATTTTTAGTATGATAGGTAGGACTAAACTCTAAATTGTACATCATTTGTGGTAGATCAATTAACCTTGTGAGATTTTGAGCCTTATATGGATAACATGCAAAAATCCATCTCTTTCTTTCTTGTGTGATTCACTCATGTCTGTTAGTATCTAGAACTTGAATTGACTCTTGTTGATGTTGTTGTTTACTTGTGCACACTGATATGATAAAGGCAATTTTGTTTTTGTTTTTTTTTGTTTTTTTTAGCCAGTTAGCCAAAAAGCCAACCCTGAAATAATTCCATCCCTTGTTTGAAACCCCCTTGAGTCTATTCTCCCTTTTTTCTTTAAAACTCATTACAAGCCGAGAAGTGAAAAACATTGTTATCACCCTATTCAAAGGGTTGAAAGAGTCTTGTTTGAAGTTGTGTGGGGTTGAATAATTATGTTTGTAATATTTCAGAAGTTGGCAGAAGAAGAAAATAGAAAAGAAAAAAAAGAATAAAAAAATAGAAGGATAAGAGGAAGAAAAAAAGGAATTATATTTGTAATATTTCAATACATGTCAAGTCAATACATACTCCTTTAAAAAATGAATAAAAAGAGGAAGGAGAAGAGAAAACAATTGCTATAGAGTTGTTGAAGTGAATGAAATATTTTGTAAATTCAACTCCCGCAGTTTCTTTCAAGTCTCTTTTGTCTCTTTGAATTTTAGCCTAGTAACCCTTAGGATTTATCTCACCCTTACCTTGGCCACGTTACAACCAAATAAAAATCCTTTCGATCTTTGTGTGCATGTATTTCAATTGTGGATGTTAGAGTTCTTTCAAGCTTATGATAGTACTAATTTTCATGTTGCGCTTTGAGTGCAAACAGTTAATCTAAACACTTGAGAGTTGAATGAATTATATCCTGTGAGGATCTTACTGCTGTTTACTAACACCATATTCTTTAATCTTTGACTTAGAATTATGCTTATACCTTTTATCTTGAAAACTTTTGGAAGTGCATGCTCTGTTTTCTTTCCTTTTGTTTTGAAATTGTAATTTTGCTCGGAGTGCAAAAGTTCAAGTGTGGGGGAATTTGATCAGTGCATTTTGATGCACATTCTTCTATAATTATACTTAGGCATTTCCATAATTTATTCTATTATTTTTACTATTTTAGTGTGTTTTCATATTTAAGTTTATTTTTGGTTTTTATTTTATTTTTGTACTTTATTTTCAGAATAAATAGTTATTTGATACCTTGTCACTATTCAGATCATAACTTGGGCTATAGGACTCGGATTGACGCGTTCTAATATGCATTGGAAAGCTAAGAGAAAGAACTACAAGTTTTATGTTGAAGTCAAAATTAAATTTGGAATGAAGAATGGTCGAATAATTCGTTGAAGTTCCAGACTTAACTAAAATAGTTAGTTTGGGTCAGTTTTTGTAATTTTCGGGTCGGATCCTATAGGGCCCGAATTTGCCTTTTATTATATTAGGTCTTTCACTACTATAGTAATCCTAATTCTGAATTTTGATGAGACAATATTGCTTAGAAGATTTCGTGGAGAGCTAATTCCCAAGGAGTTGATCTATTGTATTCGAATTCCACTTTGAGGTTTTTATTAATTTCAGTTTAATTTCAATTTCTTTTCAATTCTTCCTATAAACTCGTTTGCTTAATTTGAATACTTTCATTTGGTTAATTTGATTGTTTCTTATAGGATAGAGTTGATTAAATTTGATTGTTTGTATGATCCTTAACTATAATCACGTTGGCGTAGTTTTTTCGTTATCGTGTTTGATTAAGTCGCGTTTGCTTAATTCGCGTCTGCTTAAATCCGTTTGCTTAATTAGGAAATTAGGAACATACATCATATAATACCAATTTGCGCTTGTCAGTGGGTATTGTAATCGAATGGGATTGAATCCACTGGAGAATTGAAATTATAAGAATCGATGATAAGTCGGAAATCGATATAATATATTAGCTTATTTATCAATTTTGATTTTACCTTTAATAATCATCGATTTAAGTTTTGAATCTTAAAAATCCCCTTATTTTCATTCGTTTGGTTATAACATTCAAGAGTCCTTGTGATACGATATTCCAGTGTCGGTTCCGTTTTACAATACTTTTAAACTCGTTTTTCACCCGTGTGCGACAGCGGATCAAGCGGTATCTAGCAACACATCACTGCTACCCAAGACAAGAACATTTTATGTGATCTGACAAATCCTTTTGTGATAATACTTATATGCACAATTACCCTTTTTCCCTTATGTCTATATTGAACACAAGACATAAATCTTGTCATCCTTGTCCAATTCAATATTGGGCCCGTAGACATTTATCCTGTTATTCAGGATGGGCAAATTCCATCTAGGTCACTCATGTCCCTCAACATGCCTCATGGAGTACCCATCAATTGTCTTTATGGTCATCCAGTTACGACAATGTTTGATCAACAATAAGGCCCTCGACTCTACATCTAGGGTCCATAGTGGTTTCAGGTCGAAGGGTGGTATACACCATTATCACCATGAGAATAACTTATGACACTTTACATAACATTCTATATAGTATTCTCATAATGGGTCAATCCAGTATAAATATTACTCTTAATATTCATACCTATGTTTAAGACTTGATAACTCCTTATCCATGATCCATGAGATGTGATCATCAGTCTATATACATAATAGTCTTAATGCTTTAATGTTATCCCATTTCACAATAAAGCTCGACTACGGATACTTTAAGAATATTGTCCTTATGTTTAATGGTATCTCATGATTAAGTCACACTTGATACATTAAACGGACTAGTTATTCCAGAGATTTTATTAAACAAACATAATAAAGAAAAAGCCTTTTATTATTAATAAATAATTCGATATAATTACCAAAAGTATTGGCCTCTAGGGCTTACACCTACAATCTCCCACTATCACTAGAGTCAATCAGGCATACCCCTAATGCCCATAGATCTAGTATGGCCATCATGCGTCTGCTGCGCAAGTGGCTTTGTCAGTGGGTCAGCAATATTGTCAAGTGTAGGTACTCTGCATATTTTCACATCTCCTCTATTTATTATCTCTCGAATGATGTGATAACGCCTAAGTATGTGTTTGGATCATTGGTGAGATCTAGGCTCCTTAGCTTATGCGATAGCACTATTATTATCACAATAGAGACCAATGGGATCCACAATGCTAGGAACTATGCCAAGTTCACTAATTAACTTTTTGATCCAAACAACTTCCTTTGCTGCACTTGAGGCAACAATATACTCGGCCTCGATTGTAGAATCAACAAATGTATCTTGCTTTGAACTTTTCCAGCTTACAGCGCCACCATTTAAGCAAAACACATAACCAGATTGCAATCTAAAGTCATCCTTATCTGTCTGGAAGCTAGCATCAGTGTATCCAATTATAGCAAGCTCTTTCTGACCCCCATATATCAAGAATGAGTCCTTAGTCCTTCTGAAATACTTAAGGATATTCTTGACAGCTACCCAATGAGCATCACCGGGATCAGATTGGTACCTACTCGTTTCACTTAAAGCATACGAGACATCTGGTCGAGTACATAACATGGCATACATGATAGATCCTATTGCAAATGCATATGGAATCTTATTCATGCGATCCCTTTCTTCCTTAGTTGAAGGGGGTTGTGTTTTTTATAGACACAAGCCATGTTGCATAGGTATGAATCCTTTCTTGGAATCATGCATATTAAAGCATCTCAGCACTTTGTCTATGTATGTACTCTAACTTAGGCCCATCAGTTTTTGTGATCTATCTCTATAGATCCTGATTCTTAATATATAGGCTACTTCACCCAGGTCCTTCATAGAAAAGCATTTCCCCAACCAAGACTTTACTTGTTGTAGGGTAGGGACATCATTTCCAATGAGTAATATCTCATCCACATATAATACCAGGAAGAAAATCATGCTCCCACTAACCTTCTTGTAGACACAAGGCTCATCTTCATTCTTGATGAATCCATATTGTTTTACTGTTTCATCAAAACGAAGATTCCTGCTTTTGGAAGCTTGCTTCAATCCATAGATTGATCTTTGTAACTTACATATCTTTTGGGCTTCTTCTGGTATGTCAAATCCTTCAGGTTGTGTCATGTACACATCCTCAAGAAGATTCCCATTAAGGAAAGCAGTTTTGACATCCATCTGCCATATTTCATAATCATGATATGCAGTGATAGCAAGTAAAATCCGAATAGATTTAAGCATTGCAACTGGCGAAAAGGTTTCATCATAGTCAACCCCATGAATTTGTTTATATCCTTTTGCAACCAGTCTTGCCATATAGGTATGTACCTCACCATCCATGTCAGTCTTATTTTTGAAGACCCACTTGCATCCTATAGAGTTAACTCCTACAGGAGGCTCTACCAAGGTCCAAACCTGGTTTGTGTACATGGAATCCATTTCAGATTTCATGGCTTCTAGCCACTTCTCAGGCTCGGGACCAGTTATGGCCTCTTGGTAGGTCACATGCTCATCTTTATCCATGAGTAATACATCACCTTGATCGGTTATGAGATATCCATATCACTCAGGTAGGTGACGTATCCTGCTTGACCTATGATGGTCTTGTTCTACTTGAGCAGGTTGCTCTTCCACAACTACTTGTGTTTCCTGCTCTAATTCCTCCATAGGTGTATCAATGCTTTGTGATTCTTGAATTTCTTCAAGCTCTACTTTCCTCCCACTGATTCCTTTGGAAATAAAATCCATTTCTAGGAAACCTCCAGTTCGAGCGACAAACACTTTGCCCTCAGAAGGATTGTAGAAGTAATACCCTTTTGTTTCTTTAGGATACCCCACAAATAAGCATTTTTTAGATTTGGGCTCAAGCTTAGTTGAAATTTGTCGTTTCACATAAACTTCGCAACCCCAAATATTCATTTAAGACATATGTGGTTTCTTACCACTCCATATCTCATATGGTGTCTTCTCAACCTTTTTGGATGAAACACGGTTCTGTGTGTAAGCTGATGTCAATAGTGCATGTCCCTAAAAGGAGTTTGGAAGATCGGCATGACTCATCATGGATCGGACCATGTCTAACAAGGTTCGATTTCTTCTCTCAGATACACCGTTCCATTGGGGTGTTCCAGGAGAAGTAAGTTGGGATAGGATCCCACACTCTTTCAGATGGTCATCAAACTCTAGGCTTAAATATTCACCACCTCGATCTGATCGAAGAGTTTTAATATACTTACCTAGTTGGTTTTGTAATTCATTCTTGAATTCCTTGAACTTTTCAAAGGACTCTGATTTGTGTTTCATTAAATACACATAGCCATATCTACTAAAATCATCCGTAAATGTGATAAAGTACTGAAAACCTCCTCTGGCTGGTATGTTCAGTGGTCCACATACATCAGTATGTATGAGAGCCAAAAGATCATTAGCTCTTTCACCTTTTCCTGTGAATGGAGACTTTGTCATCTTTCCAATTAAACAAGATTTGCATGTCTCATATGATTCATAATCAAAAGAGTCCAAGAGTCCATCTTTATGGAGTTTGGAAACGCGTTTCTCATTTATGTGGCCTAATCGACAATGCCAAAGGTAAGTTGGATTTAACTTATTAGGTTTCATCCTTTTAGTATTAATGTTATAAATAGGCATTTCAAGATCAAGGACATATAGTCCATTGTTCATTTGTGCAGTAGCATAGAATATATCATTCAAATAAATTGAGCAACAATTGTTCTTTATTATAAATGAAAAACCAAACTTGTCCAAACAAGAAACGGAAATAATATTCCTGCTAATTGCAGGTACATAATAACAGTTCTCTAACTGAATTATTAAACCACTAGGTAAAGTTAATACATAAGTTCTTATGGCTAAAGCAACAACTGTTGCTCCATTGCCAACTCGTAGGTCAACTTTACCTTTTGCCAAATCTCTACTCCTTTTTAGCCCCTGCACATTGGTACAATTGTGAGAACCGCAACCATTATTTGATACCCATGATACAGAAGTAGATAAATAATTTCAATAACAAAAATACCTGAAGTTGAAGTCTTTACTCCATTCGTCTTATCTTCCAGGTACTTTGGGCAGTTTCTCTTCCAGTGTCCGGTCTTACCGCAATGGAAGCAGGTGCCTTCCTTTGTTATGCCTCCACTAGGCTTCAAAGCAGCAGCAACGGGTTTGGGTTTGACAACTTCCTTGCCTTTCCCTTTATCAGCCTGCTTGGTGGGTCTTTTGTTCTGTCTCTTTCCATTTCCGATCATCATAATGGACTTCCCTTTTGACTTTAGATTCTGCTCAGCAGTTCTTAACATGGCTAGCAGTTCAGGAAGAGATTTGTACATATCATTCATACTGAAATTAAGGATAAATTGACTGAATCTATCTGGAAATGATTGCAAGATCCAATCAGTCGCAAGTTTCTTTCCGAGGGGAAAACCCAACCTCTCAAGGTTCTCCACATACCCAATCATCTTGAGCACATGGGGACCTACAGGGGCTCCCTCAGATAACTTGCCTTGAAAAAAGGCTTTTGAAACTCCAAATCTTTCATGCCTTGCTTGCTCTTGATAGAGCATCTTCAGGTGTTCAATCATATCGAACGTTGCCATGTTCTCATGTTGCTTTTGCAACTCTGAGTTCATGGTAGCTAGCATGAGGCAAGCAGTTTCATTGGCATCATCGACATGCTTCTTATAAGAATCTCTTTCTGCCTTAGGTGCAGAACTAGGAGGTTCCTCTTCAGGAACAGGTTTCTCCAAGACATATAACTTTCTATCATGTTTGAGGACAATCCTCAGATTTCAGTGTCAATCTGGAAAATTTGTCCCAAACAATTTTTCCTTATCAAGGATTGATCGCAAAATATTGTTAGAGGTGTTTGTGGTCATGGTAATCTATATGAAAATAATGAAAATATAAGTATCAATAACATATTTAATTAGGCCTTTAATTAAATATGCTCCCACTATTTTACTCAAAACAAATGACCCTCACCATTTGATTCGGAAAATCCTGTTAGAAGATTTTCTAGTGGGTCGAGATCCACATTTCACTTTGTTTTAAGTCCGCGTAGGAGGATTACACAAAACTAGGTTATTTAGGTAGGAACTCCTTCCAATTGTATCTAATACAACTCTCGAATATTTTAGTTGGGTGAATAACTCCTTATTCCAATCCATCACATGGATCATTTCCAACTCTTGCTTCTAAACATATATAATCTTATTATAATTTGTTTAGTTAAGTTTGACACATTGTTTTAGCAATTGGATATTACAATCCCATCACACCTTGCTAATATAGAATATGCACCTCACGTAGGCGAAACCTACATTATTCGATACTAGTCTTGATGAGTGCTAAAACTTGGAAAGCATAAACTTAATATTTAATTTGAGAGAATTTGCAATTATTCTAATCTCACCGACTTATTTATCATATAAATCGTCTCTCACATGCATCAACATACATTCACATGCATTAACATGCATAATGAAACAGTTATGGCCCCTAGCGCAAGTGTTCCCCCAAGCGAATGAGAGAACCTAAGCTAACCTAATAACGATCTAAGCTTCTCCAAGCAAGATCTTCAAGGTTGTCCTTCTTTGATATTGTATTCTTCTCTTTCTTCATAACATTACATTACATAAAAAAACTCGTTTTACATACGAGGGAGTGAGATGAGAAAAGAAGTTACATTAAGAGATTAAAAGAGAGGCACGATCACGAACGTTGAACGGTGACAATGCCTCTAATCAGTCCACACGAACAAATTCCTTCAATCTTAGTGTTAGCTGCTACGAATGAAGGCTTTGAGTGTGTGTGTGTGTGTGTGTGTGTGTGTGTGAGTGAGAAAGAGAGAGAGAGAGAAACAAAATTACAACTGCACAAATGCTTCTACACAATAGAACCACTTGTTTGGGCTGCAAGCTAAAAAGCCCACTTAAGTGTATCTGGCCCATATCTTATAATGTGCCAAAATCACTTAAGCGTGTGATACCTTACCATATTTCGTATTCTACTTAAGTACATTGTACCTTACGATGTTCTACAATTCACTAAAGTACACCGTACCTTACGGTGTTCCTTAGTTACTCTATCTCTCATCAATCTGTCCTTTTGTGTGTGGCCCTGTAGGTTTTCGCAGCATTGGCAATTATATTAAATCACGTATTTAACATAATAAACAGTGAGCGGTGATCAGTGCATTTTGATGCACATTATTATATAATTATACTTAGGCATTTCTATAATTTATTTTATTATTTTTACTATTTTAGTGTGTTTTCATATTTAAGTTTATTTTTGGTTTTATTTTATTTTCGTACTTTATTTTCAGCATAAATAGTTATTTGATACCTTGTCACTATTCAGATCATAACTTGGGCTATAGGACTCGGATTGACGCGTTCTAATATGCATTGGATAGCTAAGAGAAAGAACTACAAGTTTTATGTTAAAGTAAAAATCAAATTCGGAATGAAGAATGGTTGAATAATTCGTTGAAGTCCAGACTTAACTAAAATAGTTAGTTTGGGCCATTTTTTGTAATTTTTGGGTCGGATCCTATAAGGGCCCGAATTTGCCTTTTATTATATTAGGTCTTTCACTACTATAGTAATCCTAATTCTGAATTTTGATGAGACAATATTGCCTAGAAGATTTCATGGAGAGCTAATTCCCAAGGAGTTGATCTATTGTATTCGAATTCCACTTTGAGGTTTTTATTAATTTCAGTTTAATTTCAATTTCTTTTCAATTCTTCCTATAAACTCGTTTGCTTAATTTGATTACTTTCGTTTGCTTAATTTGATTGTTTATTATAGGATAGAGTTGATTAAATTTGATTTTTTGTATGATCCTTAACTATAATCACGTTGACGTAGCTTTTTCGTTATCGTGTTTGATTAAGTCGCGTTTGCTTAATTCGCGCCTGCTTAAATCTGTTTGCTTAATTCGCGTCTGCTTAAATCCGTTTGCTTAATTCGGAAATTAGAAATATACATCATTTAATACCAATTTGCGCTTGTCAGTGGGTATTGTAATCGAATGAGATTGAATCCGCTAGCGAATTGAAATTATAAGAATCGATGATAAGTCGGAAATCGATATAATAGATTAGCTTATTTATCAATTTTAATTTTACCTTTAATAATCATCAATTTAAGTTTTGAACCTTAAAAATCCCCTTATTTTCATTTGTTTGGTTATAACATTCAAGAGTCCTTGTGATACGATATTTGAGTGTCGCTTCCGTTTTACTATACTTTTAAACTCGTTTTTGACCCGTGTGCGACAGCGGATCAAATTGGCGTCGTTGCCGGGGACTATTGTAGATTTTAACCATTATTATAATCTAACCATTATCATAGTCATAGGTGTTCTGTTTTAACTTTATTTTTTTGCCAGAACTTTCTTGCGTTCTGGTCTTTAGGCATTTTAGGATAAAAAAAATCTGTTTTTTTTTTAAATTGTCTCAGATTATTTTGATTCTTTATTGATTGACTAGGAAAACATCAAGGATTAAAAGCCTCTATTTAGAGACTAAATAATGGAAGTCATTCTAAAATCCGAAATTCCTTATTTTTCTATTTGTTATGATTTATTTTCCGATTTGGTAGTTTCAGAAAATTCCGCAAAAATTTTCAAAATTCTTAATTGACGTTGTTAGATTAATTTTTGTGTTTTTGTATTTTATGTATTTTTTTTAATCGTTTTTTTCGTATTTCAATTGTTTTTACTTAATAGGGACATTGTCGGTATTTTCTTATTTGTTGCTGCATTGCTGAATTAGTTGTGTTTTCTCATTGTTTGTTGATTTTTTTCTATTGAGTTTAACATGGCTGACCAAAGAACCCTCAAAGAACTTGTTGCTCCTGATGTTAATTATAATGCTTTATGTATTGAGTATCCTGTTAGTGCCAAATCTTTGATTGGGAACATGTCACTTAACTCCCAACAATTCACAACAAGGGATAATTTTGTGGTCCAAGTGTAGCACCTCAAATTTGCACCTATCATTGTACATACATTCTCATATTAGGTCATAACATTTAACATAGTCCACACTGCATAGCATTGCATTGTCCTTTGCCTCAAGTGCAAGCCAATCAGAAGAATTAGGTCAAACTGATCAGGAGATCAGTCAACCAAGCAAGCAAGTGTGTTTTTCATTGAGACAAGGCCCTAGGGTTGGTCCAACATGTTCACATGACTTGGGGATCCATTTGAAGTGTTTAGGTCAAGGATTGGATGCTCAGAGGTCATCAGTCAATGCACAATCAGTCAGAAACCCTAAAAAGTCAAACTTGGTCAACTGGGTTTGATTTTATGGTTTTGATGGATGGATTTGGTTTGAGAGGGCTTATTCATGTCCAAATAGGCCTCATATATCATGGCAAACAACATCATTGAAGAATTTGAAGCCAAATCAGAAATTTCCAAAAATAGAAACTGGACCTGTAATTTTAATTGCCAAAAATGGAAACTTCTTGAGCCTAAACTTACATCATGATACAAGCTTCAAATGAATTTTTGCCCAACATGAAAGTTGAAGATCTTGTTCTCCCATTTCCAAAAAGTCCAAGAACACTCAATTCCCATGTATGGTTGGCAAGTTATGATCAATTCAATCTCAAAATTTTTTGAACTTCAAAAGGCCATATCTCTCAAACCATTTGGCCAAATTTGGTGGGGTTTTTTCCTACAAGTCATATTTGGTCCCCTCTTTCCAAAAATGTCATCCTCATGCATCAAAACATTACCATTCAAAATGGCCTTTTTGGACTTGCATTAATTAATTTCAAGTGTAGTGAAAAATTGAGTTTTTGAATTAAGCATTTCTAACACATTTGGCCAATTGGGAAAGTTCAGAAATGTCATTTTGGTCATGTTGGGAGGCCCATTTCGTGCAGCACACACCCCATTTGCCAAGTTGGTGAAATTTAGCAAAATGACCAAAATGGTTCATTTGAGATAATTGTGATTAACACTTCATTAGCCAATACAAAACAGAAGTATAAAAACTCTTTTTCTGCCATTTCCAACCCTAGCAGCCACAATCCCAGAACAAAAAACTCTCTTTTCTCTCAAACTCTCAAGTTCTTCATTTTTGATTTTTTGCTAAAAACTTGCAAAGGCACTCGAACTATTTTGTTGGTTTCATCATGCACTCACTATTTTGAGTTCATTACAAGTGGAAAAACCCAACTGTACAGCCATTCTCGAGTTCTGATTTTCCAAGCTCCAACAATGGCAAATCACGATTTGAGCATTTTCAAGGAGAGCTGAGCTTTAAACCTTCCTCCATTCACCTCCTGGACACCTCTTGGACATCTGTTTGAGCTTACAACATCCAAACAACAACTGTTTCTCAAATTTCTTCATAACCAAGTAAGAATTCGATTCTCTTTTTTCACTAATCCATGCTATACACTTTATAGATCTCCTTTCCCTGATCATTATGAGCTTTGAATGGTTGAAAATGGTTAAGTATTTAGCAAGTTATGTTGAAATGAATGTTGATGATTCAAACTTGTTTTTGCTTGGTTCTTATTGTCCAGCTCGATTTAATGAAAATTATTGTTGGATTTGTGATGTATGGTGTTTGCTTGTTCGAATGGTATGCCTATTTTTCATTTCTGGGAAAATCGATTTGAACAAATGATGAACACGATGACTGTGCCCAGAAAACCCTAATTTTTCCACCCAGATTTCTGTTTGGTCTGAATATCGTGTTTGGTTGGCTGGATTCGTTTTTCGCTTGCATGAGAACACTGTTTTATTTCCATGCACAAATCACTGCTTGCCACGCATCTAAACGGTACGCACCGTTTCATTAAAAGATCCCCAGAATTACCAATATGCCACCGGTCCCAATTATTTTAATTAATTCATTTTATTTGTTCAATTTTTATTTCACTTTGTTACACAATCTTACAAAAATCATATCATCATCATCTTTGATCCAAATTTCATGAGAATTTTTGCAAATTGCTCAGCATGATCTCTACTTTTTTATCATGATTTTTCCTGAATTGTTGGATGGTCGAATTTTAAATGATGCTAGGGTTTGTGACATGTATGCATATTTTGTACCCTTTGCCAAAACCTTTGTGAAATAATGATGCATTATCCAATGGCCCTGAGATTTTTTGTGCTTAAACTAGACTCATCCATGGTGATTTTGGTTTAGAGTTTGTGAATTTATCTTATCTGGATTGTGAGTTATGAATTTTTGAATTAGGGTGTGACAATTTGTGTCACACCATTGATGTCTAACTTCATGATTTTTGATACCATGCTTCCTGATCTCCAATTGATGTGAATTTTTGCATGAACCTACTCTGGTATGTCTAGTATACATGTGAATGTTCTTGGAATTATTTGTGGCATTTCCAAATTGTTTGAGATTTTCTCCCCTGTTTGACCAAAATGTTGACTTGTGTGACACTTGTTCCCATTTCATTTGTGAAATTCTCATACTTTATTGGATGAACATGAAATTTTACATGTGATTAGTAGACATCTTAAGCTTTGTCATGGTTTTAGTCCCATTCATTTATCATATGCCATCTCTGATTTATGAATTTTTCAAGTTGATGCATGTTTGGTTGACTTCTTTGAGCATGTTCAAAATTGCCTTGCCTTTCTGATTTTCATTGACTGCCTTCCACTTGTCCAAATGTGATGATATTTGACATGCTTACCATGCTATGTGTTAGGATTGATCATGATTTATTTGGTGATTTTTGGAAATGTTTTAGTTTGCTTTTGATGCAAGTCTTTCTGTTGACTCCTATGAGCTCTCATTTGCCATGCTTTGACTTCTTTTGCTTATGAAATGATGATGATGCATGATATGAACATGAAACCAATTGGGTTTGCTTCCTAAATGTTTGAATTTGATTTTGATTGGACATTGCTTGCTGTTTTGACTTTCTCATTCATTTTTGACCCTAGGCTTGCCCTAGTGGTCCTGTTACTCACCTTTGAGTTCATGTTTTCAGGTTGACCAACAAATGACCAATGAGACCTTTTCTTTTTGATTGAGCTTGCTTAAATATCATTGACTAACTCGTGTGTTTTGTAGGTGGCTTGGCTCACATGCCTTGAGCATTGTGCTTTGCACATTTGTTAATTGTATTGACTGTTGATTCCTACTTCCTTTGCTTTAGCTTTTGAATTGTGTACTGATCTGTTTGACTATTTCAGGTACCATTAGTTGCTTAGTTCTTTGAACTTGCTTTGCTTTGCTTTAATAGCAATTTGCATTGAGGTATATTTCTCATCTTCATGTAGTCTGGAAGACCTGGCCTGTTACTTGGCCAGGCAACTGTCTGAAGTCCTCCTTAAGAGGCAATGTTTATGTATGTTTAAATTTTGTCCCTGTACATAGTCAAAGACCTCCTAAGTGAAGAGGCAATTGGCAGAACCCAAGGGATATGCAACCTATCCCCTGCTATTCTGTGTGTCATCTGCTTTGCTCACACCACTGTGTTGAAGCATTGCAGATACAAACCCAAGATCTTGTACAATTGTACAGTTGAGTCAGTTTCAAATGTGTAGAAGGGTTCCCACTTTCTGAACCCACACATTCTTGTCTTAAGCTCTCCCAGGCCAGGGATAAGAGCTGTGAAGTCTTATCTTCACTCACCTTTCATCTGCTTCACCTTAGCCCCTCAATGGCAAGGTTAAGAGCTAACACTACCCAGTTCCAGTGGTTTGTTTGTTGAGGTTGATATGACCCCTCGACTAAAACCTAGCCTTGATGTTTGAGCCCCTTGTTGGTGTGTTTATTTCATGCTGTATGTGCTTGTGTGGTGTGATTGTATCCCCTAGGTTTGTTAGACTCCGCGTAGTCTCGTTTGCATGTCAATTAAGGTAGCACGGTTCCTTCGTATAGGACTTCCTTTCTTGCTTGCGCTTTCTTAAAACACAAACAAACATTATCCCCTCTTAAGGATACGTTAACTCCTTCTACTACAGATGAGTAAGTCTCCAAAGGTCGAGCATCAGGTAGATTGCGCAGTGACGTTGTCCACTTAAAAGACACAAACCAACAGAAATAGTTTAGCCGAACTACGGCAACTCTGATTCTCATGTTCAGATGAGATACGTAGGCACGAGATGCGATGTCTTGTCGAGTTTGACTAACAACTAACACTAATTCTTTTCTCTCGCCCTCGTTGCGATTGAGACCTCCCCTTTCTCTTGCCCTAGTTGCAATCGAGACCCTTGCTTCCTGTGCAAGTTAGGTTTGGTGTGGCTTGCTTCCTGTGCGAGTCATGATTAGGATAAGCTTGCTTCCTGTGCAAGTTAGCTAGAAACCTTAACTTAGGGACGACTTTGCATGACAACATCTAGGCTCGAGTCGTAGTCTCCCTAGTGTTGTGTCTCCCTCTGTTATCTGGTTAGGCTAGTCCTTTTTCCCTGCGTAGGGGAACTACGTTGCCCTGATCCTCATACCAGATGAGGTACGTAGGCAGGAGATGAGCTGATCTCTCCGGGCGCCCTTTTTCTTTTTCCCCCTTTGTCTTCAACCCCTCCGTGTGTGTTGTTGTGTGCTTGGAAGCTGATGTAAGTCCATCGAGTGGCATTCGGGTTCCAGTGTGGGTTTTGTTTTGGTTCGGATGCTGATGTAAGTCCAGTGATTGGCATTCGGGCTCCATGTTTGCCTTTGCCAGTGTTTGTTTGTGTGCGTGTCAGCCGAGCTACGAATGCTCTGATTCTCCTTCGTCCAAGGAGATACGTATGCATAGGATGCGATATCCTAGCGAGCATGTGTCGTTTCCCCAGTCCGAACTACTTCGACTCTGATGTCTATGCCTGATAGACTAAGTAGGCCCAGGATGCGGTATCCTGCCGAGTCAGTTTCAGTCTGTTTTCTTGTGTCTCTTTCAGCCAGTGTGTGTGTGTTTGAGCAGCGTTTTTTAGCAACCATTTTCCTTCCTATTGTGCGTGGATCCCGTCGAGTACGACGGATGCGTAGGGGTGCTAATACCTTCCCTTCGCATAACCGACTCCCGAACTCATTCTCTTTGGTCGCGAGACCATGTTCTTTCCTAGGTTTACTTCGAGCGTTTCCTTTCCCTCTTTTGGGATAAATAACGCACGGTGGCGGCTCTGTTGTTTCTTTTTTCCCGCCGGTTTTTCACGTAATGCGACACCAAGCAAAAGGTGTGAATGAGATTCAGGTTTCTTCTTCCAACAAAGCTCTAGAAACCAGAATTGATAAACTTACCTCTTTAGTGAAACAATTGATGATACCCATTCCACAACCACCACCATATAACCCTCCACGAGTAATCACCTCTTCACCTTCTAAACTTTCACTAGAGGAACTTGTCAAGTAAATGGTTGTAAATAGTCTCCAATTTCAGCAGCGAACATATTCTAGTATTCAGACTTCGCAAACACAAATTGGGCAGCTTGCCACTTCAATGAATGCCATGCAGCAAGCTCAAGGGTCAAACCAACTATTTGCCCAAACAGTAGTGAATCCAAAAGTCCCCAATGTGATTGCAATTTCCATGAGATCTGGAAAAGTTGAAGAACCAGCCCTAGAAAAAAATAAAAAAATTGTTCGTGCAACACCTGAATCTTCTATTGTTGTTGAGGTTGAAAAAAGTATGTATCACCAATCCATTTCCCATAAGGAGTACTGAAAAATAAGAAGATTGACGAGGAAGAGCATTCTATTTTTCAGATAGAGTTGCTTTTTGAAGTTGTTGATGAAGCTTATTCTGATTTATTTTCAGCTGATTTTCCAACTTTATCTGGTTTTGATGATATTTACTCATGTGATGATTGTACTAACACTAACCTTTGTGTTGTTTGTGCTGAGATTGATGTTGCCTTGCAGGGTGACAGTGTAAATGAAGTTGTTTATGTAGGTGAAGCTCTTGACATTCCGGTTGCCCCAAACATACCATTCATTGAACAACCATATTCTGTAGAGCCTAAACTACTTACCGAGGATTCATATTATTCATCAAAGCTTCAACTTAAGCAGAAACGTAAGAAGGGAATTGGATGGACCTTGGTTGACACTCGTGATGTTAGCCCATCCATATATATGCATAGGATCTTACTTAAAGATGAAATAAAAGTAGTGAGGTAACCCCTTAATCCTTTGATTCTTGATATTGTGAAAAAAGAGATCACTTTCACGTGCCCATTCAACACTTTTACTTATCGAAGATTCTTCTTTGATCCTGGAATACAAGGCAAATGCACTAATCAAAATTTCAAGGTCAATGGGCACTACCCAAAGCTACTCCATAAGAACCCGACTTTGGAAGAAGAGACTGTAGAAGAGCTCTCTTTAGGAAAGGTTGTTTATGCAATCATTTATCCTCCTTGACTCCTCGGGTGTGTTCTTTCCTTTCTCTCACTCTTATTTTATATTTACGCTCTTTCATTGAGGACAATGTATATTTTAAGTGTGGGGGAAAGAATCATTTATTTGTTTTATTTTCTTTGTTTTGTTTTCAGTTTTTCTCTACTTTGGTTTTTGTTTACTTTCTTAAAAAAAATTGCATGCTTTTTCCTTTGGTTTTTAAGTTACAATTATGAGTATTTTTCTTAGTTCTCTTGACTAAAGTCTTGTGGTGTGATGTGAAAAATTTGTTGTACATTTTTAGTATGATAGGTAGGACTAAACTCTAAATTGTACATCATTTGTGGTAGATCAATTAACCTTGTGAGATTTTGAGCCTTATATGGATAACATGCAAAAATCTATCTCTTTCTTTCTTGTGTGATTCACTCATGTCTGTTAGTATCTAGAACTTGAATTGACTCTTGTTGATGTTGTTGTTTACTTGTGCACACTGATATGATAAAGGCAATTTTATTTTTGTTTTTTTTGTTTTTTTAGCCAGTTAGCCAAAAAGCCAACCCTGAAATAATTCCATCCCTTGTTTGAAACCCCCTTGAGTCTATTCTCCCTTTTTTCTTTAAAACTCATTACAAGCCGAGAAGTGAAAAACAATGTTATCACCCTATTCAAAGGGTTGAAAGAGTCTTGTTTGGAGTTGTGTGGGGTTGAATAATTATGTTTGTAATATTTCAGAAGATGGCAGAAAAAGAAAAAAATAGAAAAAGAAAATAGAAAAGAAAAAAAAAAGGAATGAAAAAATAGAAGGATAAGAGGAAGACAAAAAGGAATTATGTTTGTAATATTTTAATACATGTCGATACATACTCCTTTAAAAAAATGAATAAAAAGAGGAAGGAGAAGAGAAAACAATTGCTATAGAGTTGTTGAAGTGAATGAAATATTTTGTAAATTCAACTCCCGCAGTTTCTTTCAAGTCTCTTTTGTCTCTTTGAATTTTCGCCTAGTAACCCTTAGGATTTATCTCACCCTTACCTTGGCCACGTTACAACCAAATAAAAATCCTTTTGATCTTTGTGCGCATGTATTTCAATTATGGATGTTAGAGTTATTTCAAGCTTATGGTAGTACTAATTTTCATGTTGTGCTTTGAGTGTAAACAGTTAATCTAAACACTTGAGAGTTAAGTGAATTATATCCTGTGAGGATCTTACTGCTGTTGATGTACTTTTTGGTAATCTGTTTTTCTATCTGCTTTGAATGTTACAAAAAGTTGTTTACTAACACCATATTCTTTAATCTTAGACTTAGAATTATGCTTATACCTTGTATCTTGAAAACTTTTGGAAGTGCATGCTCTGTTTTCTTTCCTTTTGTTTTGAAATTGTAATTTTGCTCGGAGTGCAAAAGTTCAAGTGTGGGGGAATTTGATCAGTGCATTTTGATGCACATTCTTCTATAATTATACTTAGGCATTTCTATAATTTATTCTATTATTTTTACTATTTTAGTGTGTTTTCATATTTAAGTTTATTTTTGGTTTTTATTTTATTTTCATACTTTATTATCAGCATAAATAGTTATTTGATACCTTGTCTCTATTCAGATTATAACTTGGGCTATAGGACTCGGATTGACGTGTTCTAAAATGCATTGGAAATCTAAGAGAAAGAACTACAAGTTTTATGTTGAAGTCAAAAACAAATTCAGAATGAAGAATGGTCGAATAATTCGTTGAAGTTCCAGACTTAACTAAAATAGTTAGTTTGGGCCAGCTTTTGTAATTTTCGGGTCGGATCCTATAAGGGCCCGAATTTTCCTTTTATTATGTTAGGTCTTTCACTACTATAGTAATCCTGATTCTGAATTTTGATGAGACAATATTGCTTAGAAGATTTCGTGGAGAGCTAATTCCCAAGGAGCTGATCTATTGTATTCGAATTCCACTTTGAGGTTTTTATTAATTTCAGTTTAATTTCAATTTCTTTTGAAATCTTCCTATAAACTCGTTTGCTTAATTCGATTACTTTCATTTGCTTAATTCGATTGTTTCTTATAGGATAGAGTTGATTAAATTTGATTGTTTGTATGATCCTTAACTATAATCACGTTGGCGTAGCTTTTTCGTTATCGTGTTTGATTAAGTCACGTTTGCTTAATTCGTGTCTGCTTAAATCCGTTTGCTTAATTCGAAAATTAGGAACATACATCATATAATACCAATTTGAGCTTGCCAATGGGTATTGTAATCGAATGGGATTGAATCCACTAGAGAATTGAAATTATAAGAATCGATGATAAGTCGGAAATCGATATAATTGTCGCGACACGAAAACTACCCGAGCGTAAGGAATGCTCGAAATATAAACAAGTCGCCACCGAACTTTATTTATTCCCAAAGAGGAAAAGGGAAAATATCAATAAAACCCACGAAAAACAAAAAGAAATGGTCGTCCCAACCAAATCGGGTTCGGGAGTCGGTTATGCAAGGGGAAGGTATTAGCACCCCTCACATCCATCGTACTCGATGGGACCCATTTAGTTAGTTTCATGTTAGAGTGTTAGCGTGATATCGTTTGCGATCTTCTACTTATCGGGTGAGGAAAGAAAAATAAAGAAAGGAAAGACTTAGGGTTTTTAATATTAATGTGCCTGACAAGATTTCACAATCCTGCTCCTACGTATCTTCAGGTGCTATGAAGAACTCAAGGCATACGTAGTTCTGCTCAAAGAGAACTACTGGGTGGATTGCTTTTAAAGAGAGTGATGCTTGGATCATATTTGAGCGATTAAAGCTTTACTTGCTGCTCGCTTTTGGAAGCTGAAGTCTTTGTTTGTTTCACATCAAAACGGATGTTGCATACTCTTTTCTAAAAATGATTTTGGGGTCGCACGAGGGCGGAAAATAAGTTTGATGAGTTTGAGTTGATTTTAAGCGGAGACAGGCATCCAAGCAGGGAGCTCTACTACAGTACTCGAATGCCCAAAAAGGAAGAGGCCTAAACCCAATCACTCTCTTTTCATCCAAAGTTTATTATGAAAATGTATGGCAAATTAGGCCAAAGTTCATTAACGGAAGACGATTAGTCAGACAGAGAGCTCTACAGCAGTGTCCAAATAATCGGGAATGAGAAGGTCGATACCCAATCAATCTTTTTCTTCTATAAGAGAAATGACCCAATTCTGGTAATTACTGTATGTTAATATGGAAGACGAATGTTTGAACATTGAGCTCTACAGCAGTATCCTAACATTCAAAACAGAGAAAGTCTAAACTTAATCAGTTTCTTCCATTTTTATTGTGAAAAGATTTTAAAAACAGGGGGACGACTTGACGTTGGATCAAGTGTCTCAAGTTGACTTATGAAAATAATTTGGATGTGGCGGGGGTATATTTGACTTTGAATCAATTTGGATTTGATTTAGGAAAAAAAGACTCGACGTTGGATCAAGTGTTTGTTTTTTTGTTCTTTTCTGAAAGGGTTGATTTTAATATTTTATTGATAATCAACTGGTACAGTAAAGTAAATGAAAGCGGTAAATTTATTACACAGTTTTGGGACTAGGGGTACAGTTTGTTGAATGGGGATACAACACAATAATTAAATCATATAAGCTTTGAAAGACAGTTGAGAAATAAAAGAATCTCGTTGTAAGAAGGCCCAAGAGAAAACCAAGGGACTCGGAATAAAAACCAAAAATTAAATTAAAATAAATTTAGCGGTATGTTAAACAATCGTAAGGCGATTCATATAGAAATCACCCTATCTGAGACCGATTAACAAAACTCTAGGCGAGTAAGAAGTTTCAGAAGTTAAATTGAATCTTTAACTTTAAAATTTCTACGCATCCGTGAAAAATCGACGGGGGCAAAAATAAATCAATTTTTTTCTTTAACAATATAAAATAATAATAATTTGCAGTACTAATAATTATCATAAATAATAATAATTAACAATAATAGTAATACATAATAATAAATAATAAAAATAAATAATAGTAACAATAATAATTTATCAATAATTAAATAATAACAATATTTACAACAATAATTAATTAATAATAATAATAATAATAATAATAATAATACTAATACTAATAATAATAATAATAATAATAATAATAATAATAATAATAATAAAATAGTAAAATTAACAATAAAAGAAAAAAAAAGAAAAGAAAGAGAAAAAATAATGGAGCAGTAACTGATATTTCTAAAGAAAGAGAGAGAGTTTTTTTTATTTAAAAAATTAACTCCAAATTCCAAACAAAGTAAAATGGCCACCTGGCATGTGAACCACAAGCATCCTCACGCTGGTTTTAAAACAATAATAACCTGCAATTTTTAAATTAGTATTTAATAACATGAAATCAAAGAAAATTTCAAAATTAAAAGGAAAAGTCAAACTTGAGATAAAAGACATTAATTGAAATGTGCCAACAAATTGAATCAAAAATAACATATTTCATTCCCTCATCTCTCTCGATCTCCTTCTAAAAATAAACACCAAAAGCTTTCAAATACTAACCTGTTTCTCTTTGGCACAAACCAAATGCAGAGAAATAATAATAATAATAATAATAATAATAATAATAATAATAATAATAATAATAATATCACAAGCATCATAAACAAAGGTAATGGAAGGAGAGTAAGGGAAAACAAACGTTTGGAGCAGAATCAGAGGTTGGTGCAGTGCAGTGGTTTTCCGGCGAGGATGGCGGTGTTGAGCTTTGTGAAACATAGCGATTGTCGAGTTTTTAAAGGAAGTTTGTGTGGTGTTTATGGTTGTTAACGGAGGATGGTTATGAAGTTGTTGTTTCTCCAAGGTTGTTGGGGAGTTCTATGAATCTGAGCGTTTTTGAACGGCGGTGTGTCTTACATAGCCATGGTGTTGAAAGAAGGAGTTATGCAGCTTGAGTTTTTTAAAGTTTGTAGCAACTTTTGTTTTTTAGGGAGATCATATGTGAGGTTGAAGTGTGGACTTTTCAAGATGATAGAGATGGTGAGTTGATTGTGAAAGTGAAAACTTCTGCTCTCTTTTTTTGTGTGTCTCGAGAATAAGAAAAAGAATATTTTAATAGAGTGTGCAAGTGGGTATTACTGAAAAAATTGCTGAGGGAGTTTTCTTGTTGTTGATTTTACTCTTAAAAAAATGAGTGTTTTTTTTTATAATGTGCATGGGAGTGAAGAACTTTTACTCTTTTTTATTCAGAAAATTAAGAGGGAGACGTGGTTATATTTTGTAATGGTGAATTGGGAATCTTCCCTTTTACTTTCAGCCACAACAAAATAAGTGAATATGTTTTGTGCTTAAGACAAACTTAACAAAAATTAACACAAAACTTAATTAAAAATAAAAATAACAAAATTAAAAAAATATTTAAAAGAATAACTCAAAAGCTAACTAATCTAACTAATCAATAAATTCTAATTATTTTCCATGATTAATTTGATAAAATAAATAAATAAACAAATGGATGGAGAATGAACGAAAATTGAACACAAAAATACTCGGAAAATAAATAAATTGACTGTACTAAATAAATTAGCGCGAAATAAACTTCTCAGAAAACATATAGGTTTTGATCAAATTTTGAAATAAAAATCGACCGATTAAAAGGCTCAGACTGATAAAAATGTGATAGAAAAAGTAGTCGAAAAAATAAAATAATAAAACAAGCATACCATGTTAAACTTCGTAAACCGTAGATTAAGAAAATTGGCGTCTGAAAGCTCAATTTTGAAAGGAAAAAAAAATTTCCCGCTAATTCGAAGTACAATTGAGAAACTATTTGACCGGTCAATCTGTAGATCCGAAAAATTATTTTGAGTGACATTTTAAGTGTTACGCAAAACAAAATGCATGTTGTGACAAAATATAAAATGTAAACGTCTTGTGAATGCATTAAATTGTCGACTGAATAATCGTGAACAGATAATTGACTGTAAATGAATTGCCCTTGGACCATTTACCTTTAATTTTCAATCACAATTAAAACCATACAAAAACTCAGATGATGACAATACTCTTGATTGTCACCCTCTGAACCTCCTAAACACGATACAACAGAATGAATGCACTGAGATTGAGAAATCAAGTCTTTCGACTTCTTAATCAATAAATGACTGAATGAATGTTATCATGACCAGATGAAATGCCAGAACTCCTGACTTTTCATCTAAACCCTGATGAATGCTTTAAATTGATGAAATACATGACAAAATGGATCGATTCATGCTATGCTGATGCGAGTGAAAACTCAGGGTAAAATTTAGGGTATGACAATAATAGATTATCTTATTTATCAATTTTGATTTTACCTTTAATAATCATCGATTTAAGTTTTGAACCTTAAAAATCCCCTTATTTTCATTCGTTTGGTTATAACATTCAAGAGTCCTTGTGATATGATATTCGAGTGTCGCTTCCGTTTTACTATACTTTTAAACTCATTTTTGACCCGTGTGCGACAGCGGATCAAGCGGTATCTAGCATCACATCACTGCTACCCAAGACACGAAAATTTCATGTGATCTGACAAATCCTTTTGTGATAATACTTATGTGCACAATTACCCTTTTTCCATTATGTCTATATTGAACACAAGGCATAGATCGTGTCATCCTTGTCCAATTCAATATTGGGCCCGTAGACATTTATCCTGTTATGCAGGATGGGCAAATTCCATCTAGGTCACTCATGCCCCTCAGCATGCCTCGTGGAGTACCCATCAACTGCCTTTATGGTTATCCAGTTATGCATAATGTTTGATCAACAATAAGGCACTCGACTCTACATCTAGGGTCCATAGTGGTTTCAGGTCGAAGGGTGGTATACACCATTATCACCATGAGAATAACTTATGACACTTTGCATAACATTCTATATAGTATTCTCATAGCGGGTCAATCTAGTATAAATATTACTCTTAATATTCATACCTATGTTTAAGACTTGATAACTCTTTATCCATGATCCATGAGATGTGATCATTAGTCTATATACATAATAGTCTTAATGCTTTAATGTTATCCCATTTCACAATAGAGCTCGACTACGGATACTTTAAGAATAGTATCCTTATGTTTAATGGGATCTCATAATTAAGTCACACTTGATACATTAAACGAAGTAGTTATTCTAGGGACTTTATTAAACAAACATAATAAAGAAAAAACCTTTTATTATTAACAAATAATTCGATATAAGTACCAAAAGTATTGACCTCTAGGGCTTACACCTACAATCTCCCACTATCACTAGAGTCAATCAGGCATACCCCTAATGCCCATAGATCTAGTATGGCCATCATGCTTCTACTGCGCAAGAGGCTTTGTCAGTGGGTCAACAATATTGTCAAGTGTAGGTACTCTGCATATTTTCACATCTCCTCTATTTATTATCTCTCGAATGATGTGATAACGCCTAAGTATGTGTTTGGATCGTTGGAGAGATCTAGGCTCCTTAGCTTGTGCGATAGCACCATTATTATCACAATAGAGACCAATGGGATCCACAATGCTAGGAACTATGCCAAGTTCACTAATGAACTTTTTGATCCAAACAACTTCCTTTGCTGCACTTGAGGCAACAATATACTCGACCTCAATTGTAGAATCAACAACTGTATCTTGCTTTGAACTTTTCCAGCTCACAGCGCCACCATTTAAGCAAAAACACATAACCAGATTGAAATCTAAAGTCATCCTTATCTGTCTAGAAGCTAGCATCAGTGTATCCAATTACAGCAAGCTCTTCCTGACCCCCATATATCAAGAATGAGTCCTTAGTCCTTCTCAAATACTTAAGGATATTCTTGACAGCTACCCAATGAGCATCACCGGGATCAGATTGGTACCTACTCGTTTCACTTAAAGCATACGAGACATCTGGTCGAGTACATAACATGGCATACATGATAGATCCTATTGCAGATGCATATGGAATCTTATTCATGCGATCCCTTTCCTCCTTATTTGAAGGGGGTTGTGTTTTTGATAGACACAAGCCATGTTGCATAGGTATGAATCCTTTCTTGGAATCATGCATATTAAAGCATCTCAACACTTTGTCTATGTATGTACTCTGACTTAGGCCCAACAGTTTTTGTGATCTATCTCTATAGATCCTAATTCCTAATATATAGGCTGCTTCACCCAGGTCCTCATAGAAAAGCATTTCCGTAACCAAGACTTTACTTGTTGTAGGGTAGGGACATCATTTCCACTGAGTAATATCTCATCTACATATAATACCAGGAAGGCAATCATGCTCCCACTAACCTTCTTGTAGACACAAGGCTCATCTTCATTCTTGATGAATCCATATTGTTTTATTGTTTCATCAAAACGAAGATTCCTGCTTTTGGAAGCTTGCTTCAATCCATAGATTGATCTTTGTAACTTACATATCTTTTGGGCTTCTTCTGGTATGTCAAATCCTTCAGGTTGTGTCATGTACACATCCTCAAGAAGATTCCCATTAAGGAAATCAGTTTTGACATCCATCATCCATATTTCATAATCATGATATGTCGTGATAGCAAGTAAAATCCGAACAGATTTAAGCATTGCAACTGGTGAAAAGGTTTCATCATAGTCAACCCCATGAATTTGTTTATATCCTTTTGCAACCAGTATTGCCTTATAGGTATGTACCTCACCATCCATGTTAGTCTTCTTTTTGAAGACCAACTTGCATCCTATAGGGTTAACTCCTACAGGAGGCTCTACCAAGGTCCAAACCTTGTTTGTGTACATGAAATCCATTTCAGATTTCATGGCTTCTAGCCACTTCTCAGACTCGGGACCAGTTATGGCCTCTTGGTAGGTCACATGCTCATCTTAATCCATGAGTAATACATCACCTTGATCATTTATGAGATATCCATATCACTCAGGTAGGTGACGTATCCTGCTTGACCTATACTGGTTTTGTTCTACTTGAGCAGGTTGCTCTTCCATAACTACTTGTGTTTCCTGCTCTAATTCCTCCATAGGTGTATCAATGCTTTGTGATTCTTGAATTTCTTCAAGCTCTACTTTCCTCCCACTGATTCCTTTGGAAATAAAATCCTTTTCTAGGAAAACTCCAGTTCGAGCGACAAACACTTTGCCCTCAAAAGGATTGTAGAAGTAATACCCTTTTGTTTCTTTAGGATACCCCACAAATAAGCATTTTTCAGATTTGAGCTCAAGCTTAGTTGAAATTTCTCGTTTCACATAAACTTCGCAACCCCAAATCTTCATGTAAGACACATGTGGTTTCTTATCACTCCATATCTCATATGGTGTCTTCTCAACGTTTTTGGATGGAACACAATTAAGTGTGTAAGCTGCTGTCAATAGTGCATGTCCCCAAAAGGAGTTTGGAAGATCGGCGTGACTCATCATGGATCGGACCATGTCTAACAAGGTTCGATTTCTTCTCTCAGATACATCGTTCCATTGGGGTGTTCCAGGAGAAGTAAGTTGGGATAGGATCCCACACTCTTTCAGATGGTCATCAAACTCTAGGCTTAAATATTCACCACCTCGATCTGATCGAAGAGTTTTAATATTCTTACCTAGTTGGTTTTGTACTTCATTCTTGAATTCCTTGAACTTTTCAAAGGACTCTGATTTTTGTGTTTCATTAAATACACATAGCCATATCTACTAAAATCATCAGTAAATGTGATGAAGTACTGAAAACCTCCTCTGGCTGGTATGTTCAGTGGTCCACATACATCAGTATGTATGAGAGCCAAAAGATCATTAGCTCTTTCACATTTTCCTGTGAATGGAGACTTTGTCATCTTTCCAATTAAACAAGATTTGCATGTCTCATATGATTCATAATCAAAAGAGTCCAAGAGTCCATCTTTATGGAGTTTGGAAATGTGTTTCTCATTTATATGGCCTAATCGACAATGCCAAACGTAAGTTGGATTTAACTTATTAGGTTTCATCCTTTTAGTATTAATGTTATAAATAGGCATTTCAAGATCAAGGACATATAGTCCATTGTTCATTTGTGCAGTAGCATAGAATATATCATTCAAATAAATTGAGCAACAATTGTTCTTTATTATAAATGAAAAACCAAACTTGTCCAAACAAGAAACGAAAATAATATTCCTGCTAATTGCAGGTACATAATAACAGTTCTCTAACTGAATTATTAAACCACTAGGTAAAGTTAATACGTAAGTTCTTATGGCTAAAGCAGCAACTGTTGCTCCATTGCCAACTCGTAGGTCAACTTTACCTTTTGCCAAATCTCTACTCCTTTTTAGCCCCTGCACATTGGTACAAATGTGAGAACCGCATCCATTATTTAATACCCATGATACAGAAGTAGATAAATAATTTCAATAACAAAAATACCTGAAGTTGAAGTCTTTACTCCATTCTTCTTATCTTCCAGGTACTTTGGGCAGTTTCTCTTCCAGTGTCCGGTCTTACCGCAATGGAAGCAGGTGCCTTCCTTTGCTATGCCTCCACTAGGCTTCAAAGCAGCAGCAACGGGTTTGGGTTTGACAACTTCCTTGCCTTTCCCTTTATCAACCTGCTTGGTGGGTCTTTTGTTCTGTCTCTTTCCTTTTCCGATCATCATAATGGACTTCCCTTTTGACTTTAGATTCTGCTCAGCAGTTCTTAACATGGCTAGTAGTTCAGGAAGAGATTTGTACATATCATTCATACTGAAATTAAGGATAAATTGACTGAATCTATCTGGAAATGATTGCAAGATCCAATCAGTCGCAAGTTTCTTTCCGATGGGAAAACCCAACCTCTCAAGGTTCTCCACATACCCAATCATCTTGAGCACATGGGGACCTACAGGGGCTCCCTCAGATAACTTGCCTTGAAAACGGGCTTTTGAAACTTCAAACCTTTCATGCCTTGCTTGCTCTTGATAGAGCATCTTCAGGTGTTCAATCATATCGAACGTTGCCATGTTCTCATGTTGCTTTTGCAACTCTAAGTTCATGGTAGCTAGCATGAGGCAAGCAATTTCATTGGCATCATCGACATGCTTCTTATAAGCATCTCTTTCTGCCTTAAGTGCAGAACTAGGAGGTTCCTCTTCAGGAACAGGTTTCTCCAAGACATACAACTTTCTATCATGTTTGAGGATAATCCTCAGATTTCGATGTCAATCCAAAAAATTTGTCCCAAATAATTTTTCCTTGTCAAGGATTGATCGCAAAATATTGTTAGAGGTGTTTGTGGTCATGGTAATCTACATGAAAATAATGAAAATATAAGTATCAATAACATATTTAATTAGGCCTTTAATTAAATATGCTCCCACTATTTTACTCAAAACAAATGACCCTCACCATTTGATTCGGAAAATCCCGTTGGAAGATTTTCTAGTGGGTCGAGATCCACATTTCACTTTGTTTTAAGTCCGCGTAGGAGGATTACACAAAACTAGGTTATTTAGGTAGGAACTCCTTCCAATTGTATCTAATACAACTCTCGAATATTTTAGTTAGGTGAATAACTCCTTATTCCAATCCATCACATGGATCATTTCCAACTCTTGCTTCTAAACATATATAATCTTATTATAATTTGTTTAGTTAAGTTTGACCCATTGTTTTAGCAATTGGATATTACAATCCCATCGCACCTTACTAATATAGAATATGCACCTCACGTAGGCGAAACCTACATTATTCGATACTAGTCTTGATGAGTGCTAAAACTTGGAAAGCATAAACTTAATATTTAATTTGAGAGAATTTGCAATTATTCTAATCTCACCGACTTATTTATCATATAAATCGTCTCTCACATGCATCAACATACATTCACATGCATCAACATACATAATGAAACAGTTATGGCCCCTAGCGCAATTGTTCTCCCAATCCAATGAGAGAACCCAAGCTAACCTAATAACTATCTAAGCTTCTCCAAGCAAGATCTTCAAGGTTGTCCTCCTTTGATATTGTATTCTTCTCTTTCTTCATAACATTACATTACATAAAAAAACTCGTTTTACATACGAGGGAGTGAGATGAGAAAAGAAGTTACATTAAGAGATTAAAAGAGAGGCACGACACGCAGGTCGTATTTTAAAATCCCAAAACAAAATAAAGGAAACCTAAGGCCATAACCGATCACCATAAGACAATAATAATAAACACATTATTATCATAAATTTAAATTTTGTTAATTAATTAAAACCAAATTAAATTTCGGTGACCGATCACACTACGTAGAGTTAGCCGGGGGTTCCGCTGACCGGTCAACGGACGGGGGTCAAGGGGGCAGCGCCCCCTTGCGGGGTTGTTAGAGGCAGCGTCCCGATGCAAAATTTTAATGAAGAATTCATTTGAAATTGACGTCGTTTTTCGCATCAACACTTGATACTTTAAAGCATAACTCTTACGCAGTCACAACACTAATCGCATAACTCTTTGACAGCACAACCCTTGTGCCGTCATGAACCCTAATGCACTAATTTAAGACTATCAAACACACCTCGGTTGTTAATTTAGTATGATTGATCAACATGTCATTGCTTCACCATACTAATGTCGGATCAAGAAGCAAATGACCATTGATCGCTCAAAGGAAAACAAACATTAAGTGTTTGAATGAATGAAACAGAAACAATATATCATATATACCGTATTTTGCATCAGGATTACTTATATCATATATATAACTTGATCGACCTCAATTGTTCAACCTATGGACGATCGATGTATCGCTGTTTCACCATACTAACGTCAGATTCTGAAGCATAGTCAACATCAATCATCCAAATCGTACACACATGATACCAAATTTAATTACTTATTTATTCTTTGGTTCATTCTGTATTTTAATCATATTAATACAGAAAATACAGAAAATAAACAGCTATCAGATGCATGGTTTCGTAAGTGCCTCTGATACCATTGGCAGAGAATAGCGATCCAAAACGCAGCGAAATTTAAAAAAAAATCTCCTTTAGTGATCCTTACAAATGGGCATGATCAATGATAAAATCATTACCTCTTGTGGAGATTGAAAACTTTGATGCAGATCTACGGAGCGATCACGAACGTTGAACGATGACAACGCCTCTACTCAGTCCACACGAACGGATTCCTTTAATCTCAATGCTAGCTGCTACGAATGAAGGCTTTGAGTGAGAGAGAGAGAAATGAAACTACAACTGCACAAATGCTTCTGCACAAGGGTTCTATTTATAGAACCACTTGTGTGGGCTGCAAGCTAAAAAGCCCACTTAAGTGTATGTGACTCATATCTTATAATATGCCAAAATCACTTAAGCGTGTGATACCTTACCATATTTCGTATTCTACTTAAGTACACCATACCTTACAATGTTCTACAATTCACTCAAGTGCACCATACCTTACGGTGTTCCTTATTTACTCTATCTCTCATCAATCCGTTCTTTTGTGTGTGACCCTGTAGGTTTTCGCGGCATTAGCAATTATATTAAATCACGTATTTAACATAATAAACAGTGAGCGGTATCTAGCAACACATCACTGCTACCCAAGACACAAAAAATGTCATGTGATCTGACAAATCCTTTAGTGATAATACTTATGTGTACAATTACCCTTTTGCCCTTATGTCTATATTGAACACAAGGCATAAACCGTGTCATCCTTGTCCAGTTCAATATTGAGCCCGTAGACATTTATCCTGTTACGCAGGATGGGAAAATTCCATCTAGGTCAATCATGTCCCTCAGCATGCTTCGTGGAGTACCCATCAATTGTCTTTATGGTCATCCAATTACGAACAATGTTTGATCAACAATAAGGCACTCGACTCTACATCTAGGGTCCATAGTAGTTTCAGGTCGAAGGGTGGTATACACCATTATCACCATGAGAATAACTTATGACACTTTGCATAACATTCTATATAGTATTCTCATAGCAGGTCAATCAAGTATAAATATTACTCTTAATATTCATACATATGTTTAAGACTTGATAACTCCTTATCCATGATCCATGAGATGTGATCATCAGTCTATATACATAATAGTCTTAATGCTTTAATGTCATCCCATTTCACAATAAAGCTCGACTACGGATACTTTAAGAATAGTGTCCTTATGTTTAATGGGATCTCATGATTAAGTCACACTTGATACATTAAACGGACTAGCTATTCTAGGGACTTTATTAAACAAAGATAATAAAGAAAAAGCCTTTTATTATTAATAAATAATCCGATATAAGTACCAAAAGTATTGGCCTCTATGACTTACACCTACAGTTAAAGCGACGCGTCTAATAGTGAGTGACATAAGAATGGAAATGTATGTCCACTGCTACCAAAAGGTCAAGATACACTTGGTATGACTCAATCTCTTGATCCCTTTTGAGCGGGACTAATGCAGAAGCACATAGAATTTCTTCAGTGTATGTCTGAACTTATGACTAACCGACTATGGGTGGAATGTGCTTGAGGATATAAGCCTGAAAATCGAACAGATGACTCATTAGTAATGGTTTTGTAAAAGTGTTACGAAAATGACACACAAACACTAAAAGATGCATAAATATTACTGTCAATAGTGTGATGTTGCTTGTCACTTGTTTGGTCTTCCACATACAGCTTTCGGATAACATGGAGTACAGGTAAACCAAACAAGTAACCCCCCATTAATACTCATGGACCCGTTCAAAGTCATCGAAGTATAGCATGTAGATGACATCCACGTAATTAGCACTTTTGTCCATAAAAAT
Source organism: Lathyrus oleraceus (assembly GCF_024323335.1). NCBI lineage: Eukaryota > Viridiplantae > Streptophyta > Magnoliopsida > Fabales > Fabaceae > Lathyrus > Lathyrus oleraceus. The sequence continues at coordinate 95,940,866 of NC_066581.1, forward strand.
GGACGTGCCAACCAAATATAACAGGTATGCTCTCAGAGCATATGCTCTATGCTGCACAACCTACTCATGACTAGCATTCTACTCTGCATCATGCAGTTGCTATGTGTACACCCTATCCAGGAATTGAAACCTAGCATGACACCTTCATGTAGCTTCTAACTCCTTCATGAAATTCTCTAGGTCAACTCCCAGATAGTCTATCATCATCTCTAGTACACCATCTCTATTAATGTTGTTGTGGTCTGAAAACTCCCCCATAATAGGAAGATGCAGCAGGCACGAGGCATCATATAGTGTGATAGAGATCTCACCATGTGGAAGATGAAATGATGATGTCTCTGAGTGCCATCTATCTACAAATGCAGACAATATACCATGGTTAATTGTAACATAATCGGTCATGCACAAGCTTCTCAGCCCAGATAGTGGTAAAACATCCTGAAACCACTGCTAATTAGGTCGATGTAGGCCCGTAATCTTTCAACCATGATTGATGAATTTTAAAGCATCACAGTCATGCATAAAAATAAGTCATTGTTAGAAAGTATTAATATTATAAAAAAACATGATTTACAAAGATTGAATCCAACTAAATCTTACCTCTATATTCTAGACATGTCTAGAACTATGGTCCAAGTAAAGAGGCAACAATGACAAGTCTGGTGGTCTTCCTCAAAACCCCTCAAGTGATTGCGGTGCCTCTTGTGCCTAGGGTGTATGAGGTGCCTCTGGTGCCTCCTATGCAAAGGGTTCCTGGGGTGCCTAGGGTACCTCATGTGCCTCAGGTGCCTGAATTGGTGAAATGTTTCTCCTACAAGAAGACGGAGGTGTAGATGCATGAGTAGGTGACAACCGTCTCCTACGGGAAGAAGAAGGCGGAGATGCATGAGCCCCCGAATATGACGCCTCCGCAACAACCAGGCTAGAAACAACAAGTACCTACGATGGTTGAGCTTTTTCCCTCAGAACCGATGGATGTTGTGCAGTCGTGCCTCAATTTGTCTTTCCTATCATCCACAATGCTTGTAAGTAAACCACCTAAGCATTATACATAAGAAACGCAATGAGTTTAAGCGCAAAAAAAATGCAGATTGATAAATTATGTAGATGCATCACCGGTTTCTAGGAATCATAACGTTGAAAATTTTCGGAGATGCAACTCTGGAATTTTCTGCAACCCATCATTGCGTCCCTCAAGATATCAAAACTAATGCATTGATCAAGAAAACTACCTATCAAACACGTTTATCATTTACATAACATGTATAAACTATCTATTACATAACCTAATCAAAAATTTCCCCAAATATATATAGAAAATCAGAAAATTTTAGAAAAATAAAATACTTACAAATTGTGAGTTGAGTTCGGTGTTGAGTGAACTCTTTTAGCGGTCCGATGATGGAAGAAGCTTTGAAGTTAGTTGAATGATTTTGAGAGAATGTGAGTTGAGAGAGTTTGAGAAACTTGAGAGGTTTAAAGATAGTGTTTTTAGAAGCGAGGAAGGATAAAAGGTTCTTGTATGATTTTTACTAAACAACGTTCAAATATGCATCTCTGTAAGTTACACAGAGAAACATTTATGTAATTTTATTAACAAAGCTTTAGGGTCTTATTCAGGAACGTATTGAGTTAGAATGCATTTTGAGATGCATCTCAGGAATCTAAGGGTGTTATTGAAATTTCATGAGGGTGTGATAGCAATTCATAGGGTGTGTTAAGTAATCCCCTTAGATGAACTAAAATAGTATAATAGATGTTAAGTAATCCCCAACAAGAAAAAAAAAACGGATGTTAAAAGGGCGATTGTGCCAATAATCAATAAATTTAGTTTTTTTTTTAAAAGACAATTATATTTAAATGAGAAATTGTTGTGATACAAGTGTGAGTTAAAAATTCCACACTATCTAAAAAAAGTAAAGATTTATATACCTAATATTTTAAAATTTTAGATAAATATGTGAGGACTCTCCTATCTATAATTAATCTTGCAATATTAATACTCCTCTCTTGACCCATCACTATTCACTTAAAAAGAGATTTTGACAAATCCAAAATCCAAAATGTCAATAGTGTGAATTTGAAATAATTTACATAGATATATTTTATTGGTTAGAATAAATTATTTTAATTACATATTTTGAAAATAATTTTTATAAAAGTAAAATATTTAAATAATATCCCTGTAAAACAATTTAAACCAAATTTTTTACTTATATCATTTAAAAAAAATTATCCTTTGGAAAAATAACAATAAAAAAATAAAATAAAATAAATATTAAAAATAACTTTAAGAAACGGTCTTAATTGATTCCAACCTCGCTGTTACATTTGATAACAACAAACTCAACCACATTAGCTGTACAAAAATCATCACAACCAAATCCTCACCCGCATTTAAATACAAAAAAAAAAACTACCTACGAATCCTCGTATTAGTCTTTTTAATAATAGAAACCTAGGATTTTGCTTTTGTCAATTTTCCTTCAATTCTCCAAACCATAATTCTTCTTGATCTATGGCCTCTGTTGAACCTCAAAACGAGAGAAATCACGTTTACAGGTTTTCAACATTGCCTCAATCAGAAACCGAAGCTAATAATCATGAAGAACAACCATTATCAATCTCCACAAACACAACAATTCCAACCATTTCCGACGATATTTACTCAGATGAAAACATTAACATTAGCCCTCGTACCTGCGAAAAAATCCAAGACGTTGTCGGTCTCACAATGTTAATATTACTAATATTCTTACCTCTTTATAGACGCTTAGGATCACCAAAACAAGACCCAATCCCACCCATTTTCAACCTCAATTCAATGTACATTTCAAATTTCACCATAGGAACAAAAGGACTCGCCGCAACGTGGGACGCGAAATTCACAATCACAAACACAAATGTCTCGTCTATATACTTTCGCAGCATTGATTTCACAATATTTTACAAACAAAATCCAGAAGATGCTCTCTCAATTGCTTCTTCGTACCCTTTTTATTTGGACCAAGGTGAGTTTATAAAGCTGCATTTGAAATTCATGACTACGGGGACAGCGGGTTGGGAAGCTGATCAAGAACAGCCATTTGTGGAGAATAATTTGGTGGATGAAATAGGGAAAGATAGAGATAGAAATAATGGTACATTGAGTTTTGGAATTCAAACGAAGGTTCAAGCTATTTATTATGGTGAAACATGGGTTTCTGATGTTGTTATGACACCTTATTGTGAAGATTTGATGGTTCATTTTTTTCCTAATAAGAATTCAGGAAGGTTGGTTAACCCCAACAGGAATTTCTCTGTTCCAATTCATTGGAAGCCATTGCCTTTCTTTTGAAATCAAGGTCATGTATTTTTCATGTCAATGATTTTAGTTCCTTTTTTGATTTGTAATGTAATTAAGGAATTTATGTATGTTTATTTAGACCTGTTTTAAATTTGTTTTACATGTTACATAGTCTTTGAAATTCAGTGAGCAACAAAATATATACACGTTTGCTTTTAAAATGTCATACTCAGTCAATGTATAATAAAAATTTATTACGGTTAATAATTTATGTGTTATTTTCTAAATAACTATCTTTTAATGATAAATATAATATATTACAAAAAGTCGAGATAACAATACAAAGCACAAGAAGTGGGCAGAAAATGAAAAACGAGATACAAGTAGAAAAAGCAGGAAAACACTAAGAAGAAGACATTAAATAAAAGTACAATAAGAACCATCTCGGTACTTGTAGGCTAGAGATCAAAGCAATCAAATCCACCATTAATAGATCAGATCCAAACAAAAGACCCCACCACATTCTGAAATAGGACAAATCCTCGATCCACTATATGTATAGGTAGAGGGTAGGCTTCTTACAACAATTCTTGAAGGTGCAAGAGTTCTCCCTTGTCCCATCCAATAACAACTTTCAAGCCAAACAAATGTTCTACTCTTCCACTTTTTTCACTGTTATTGTGACTCCATTAAGGATTACATTGTTGCGGACTTTCTAAATAGATCAAGTAACCGCATGTCAAATCATAAGGTAATCACCTCTATACTTAACCGTGTCTCCTAAACAAAGGAAAGACTGAAAAAACACTCTAAGATCGTGGTGAATAACTACCAGCCTCCCCAACAACCTAAAAATTCTATACCACACTGAGGAAGCCATTTCACAAGTAATAAAAAGGTGAGAAATTGACTCAATTGAAAATCCACGGAAGGGAAAACAAGCCTACTAGTATCAAATATCACTCATCTCCTAAACAGGTTGACTCTATAGGGTAATCTATCCTGCAAAATATGCCAGAAAAAAACCACACTATTACAAAAAATACATCTTATCTCGGGCGCAAAGTAGATGTTACCTTGGTTACACATACGGGGTAATGAATGGCGATATAAAAAATTGTCACTTTATCCTTCGATTTCTGAATAACCGAGTGGTAAAGTGGAAATGGTCATGAACTCGACCCCTAATGAGTTCCTTTAAGGAATTTTAATTGCGAAAAACTTATCCCTTAGGTTTTGAAAAATAATTGACGGGTAAATCAAGCTTGAGTTTATTATATCTAATGTGAATTGCTTTTATCATTTAACTTTATCTGAACATATAACTTTTGAAATTGGTTTATAAAATAATTATATGAACAATTATACATGAAGAACAAATGACACTAATTAATTATTTTAGACCATTTTGCAACTCATCATCATCTCATTTTCTTTAATGATTATCAGGGGCGGCCCTGTAGGGGTGCGAGGAGTGCTACCGCACAGGACCTCCGACTTTTTAGGGCCTCAAATTTGATAGATAGGGTCAATATAAATATAAGAATAACGAATATATATAACTAATTCCATTTTAACATATGATTGTAGTGTAGCCTAGCGGTGACCATGTTTTTTTTGTAGTAATACAACCTGAGTTCGATTCATTGTTCTTACATCTTATGTATATTTTTACTTTTATAAAAAAATGAAATTTTTTGAGATGTAAGTTTGAAATATTTATATTTTTGTATCATTGTGAATCACTACATTAATAAATTTGAAATAGTAGTTGTGAGACTTTGAAAATTTAGAATTTTATATTGTTGATTGTTTATTAAATAAAACACTTCATTATTAATATTGTGGAAATTGTTCAAAGAATTTTTTTCTTTTATTAAATGGTATAAACTTTTTTTTTATAAATCGAAGATGGTAAGAGAAGAAAAACACGAATAACTAAACTTCGATAAATCAAATTTCTACATTGTATTTTTTATCATCTTTGTCTCTATATATTTAATTTTATTTACAATTAAATAAAATATATATTTTTTAATTTGTTGTGTTTTCATCTATTAAATATCTAATTTTAAAATAGAACAGGGCCTCCAAATTGATTGAGACGGGCCTGATGATTATAGAAAAGAAACTAAAACCATTAGGTCACAGACTCTTAGACCCATCAATATTAACTACCACTGCATCCACTTTTAAAGGCAAAAATCTAGCAGAAAAGGACTCAACCTTAGTTGAAGAAAGACAAGGAATGGAAACCTCATTTAGGATGGGCCTAAGAGCCTCAGAATCAGAAAATGCTCCTTTAAGTACTGTATACGTGCGTTTTCGACGCCATGAGATTTGGTGTACAGAATGACTTTTTCGACAAATGATGACATGGGATAAAACGATTTGGTTGATAAGTGTGGCTCGACACTTCGACAAAATGGAAGCTTCGACATTTCGATAAAATATTTGCAGCTGGGAAGACACCTTTGACAGACATGGAGAACATTGTAGTATATCGACAATTCGACAAAAAGCCTGAAGGAAGACGTCATTTCGACTTAAAGTACAAATTCAAATTCAAAAGAGTCGTGACGTTTGGCAGGAGACGCGTGGAAGCATCTGGCGAAAGGAAGAAGGCCATGTGTCACAGATTTAGGATTTGGTCGTTAGTAACAGTTATGTTATATGTATATAAATAGGATAGTTGTTATCAGAAAAAGGGGTGAAAAATTACTTGTACAGAATTCCTGAAAATACTCAAAGTACCCGTGTGAGAGAAAAGAGTCATACTTGGAACATGTATGTGTAACGAACACCAATTTCTTTCAAAGTTATATTTCATAGAAAACAAAGTTCTTTATATTTTCCCTTTACGCTTTCCAGTTTGTTACCTTTCTACGCTTTATTTTCGACACTTTACATTTCGTCAGTTTATTTTCTGCCATTTTACCTTATTTCGTCAAATTTACATCTCTTTAAACGCTTTAATCAACATTTCTTCGACGTAAAACACTTAGAGAACAAAAATGAAAGATATGAAAGTGGTTCTAGACATCCTCAAGACCATCTAGATCTGCACATGTCCTAGGATTTGTGTGGTTGATCCTGCAAGTAACCCAATTCTACAAGTTTTGGTAAACCAGAGGTTGTTCGCCAAAATTCACAGCGAACAAATTGGCACGCCCAGTGGGACAGTGCAGAAATCTAGAAATTTAGATAATCACTAATCAAAGTTTTTTCTTCATTGTATGAGACTAGAAATACCTAAAAGAACAAGAGTAAGGAAGATGGCAAACCAGCCAAATAATCCAAACGAATCCATCCCAGTATCCAACCCTGCCCCTTCGACAGAAGGCAATATAGGATCGGTCCCTGTGTCAGAGGTTGTACCTTCGTCAACAGGGTCGATGCCAGCAATTTCGATATCGCAAAGCGCGCCTGGTTCGTCCTTCAGGGCACAACAAATGCCCGTTGGGACACCCCCTCCTGTGGGGAACACTTCTAGGCCTTTTCTAACAAATTTCACCTTGCCTCCGCCTGGTAGGGAACAACCCTTTGGAATGCCAACTTCGGTGATGGCAAATTTACACAATTCCCCGTTAATATATTCGGATTCAATGGCCAACGTGTCTTCACCCTTACAAGGGTCAGGATATGGTGGAAACATGAGTAGACTGAATCAACAACCACTTTACGTGCCGCCGATAACAAATAATTCGGCGCAAGTAATTAGACAGCAGATGGACGAGAGTAATCATGATATGGTCCAAATGTTGACGCAACAAATGGGAGCGGTGTTTAACCCCCTAATACAAAACACCACCCAAACAAACCAATTATTGGCGGCGCAGATGACGCGCCTTGCTGATTTCTTTGGGGTCCCTCAAACTCGACACAGAGAACGAATGGTTCATAACCCAGCGGTAGCAGTCCAGGAAGAGCCCACGATAAACCAGATGCCGTTGGAAAATCCTCAAACGAACGTCAGAAACCAAGAGGATGTAGTCGAACAGCCTCGTGTCGAAACCCCTATTCCACAAGAGCCTAGAAGGATAGTAATCCAGAGAGGCCAAGACGCGGATGCTGTACTGCAACAACGGATACGGTATAATAATCCGCCTGTCGAAAACAACTTGGCAGCCATGGTCGAAACGATAATGGCACAAAATGGGATGAACATGGGTTTACAAAGGCCTAGTTACGCATCCCCACTATCGAAATATATTCTGCAAGAAGAACTTCCACCAAGATGGAAAGTACCCAAGTTCACAAAGTTCTCAGGGGACACTAGTGAGTCCACCATAGAACATGTGGCACATTACCTGATCGAGGCAGGGGAGATAGCCCGTAATGAAAATTTGAAAATAAAATATTTCCCTAGTTCCTTAACAAAAAACGCGTTTACTTGGTTTACATCTTTGCCTGCAAACTCAGTATACACGTGGACCCAGTTAGAAAGGCTGTTCCATGAACAATTCTACATGGGACAAACAAAAATAAGTCTGAAAGAATTAGCCAGTGTTAAGAGAAAACACTCCGAACCAATAGATGATTATTTAAATAGGTTCAGATTGCTAAAGGCTAGATGTTTCACCCCAGTGCCAGAACATGAGTTGGTCGAAATGGCCGCAGGGGGACTAGATTATTCTATAAGGAAGAAACTAGATACCCAATATCTGAGGGATATGGCACAATTAGCAGATAGAGTGAGACAGGTCGAAAGGTTAAGGGACAAAAAATTCAGGGCAAATAAGAATAAAAAAGAGAGGGTAGCCTACGTAGGGGTTCGCCAAGATGATGAGTTCGACGAAAACGAACCAAGTAGCTTCGACGAACAAGAGATTGACCTAGCAGAACTAAAGCAAGGGCCACCTTATTCGTGCAAAGTACTAACTCCGTCGAACGGAAACCCAGTCGAAACCAACGACAAGTTCCCCAAAAGGACTTATACGTTCGACATCACCAAATGTGACGAAATCTTCGATCTGTTGGTTAAAGATGGTCAATTAATAAAACCGCCAGGCGCTAAAGAACCGCCTATGGAACAACAGAAAAAGAGAGGTTTTTGTAAATACCATAATTTTCTGGGCCATAAGACGTCTCGTTGTTTCCTTTTCAGGGATCTCGTTCAAAATGCTATCTGTGACGGAAGGCTGAAGTTTGGTGACAAACCAAAACAACAGATGAAGATCGATTCGAATCCTATGCAAGCAGTCGAAGCCCACTACGCTGAACCATCCGTCGTGAACATGGTGGAGACCGAAGTTGCTCCTGATGGCAATTTGGAAATGGTGGAAGCCCCTGGAAGTTTCGACGCAAATGTCAACATGGTCGAGATTGCTGATGATCTCGCAAGCCAGAAAAGAATAGAAACTACTGAAGGTTTCGACAAGAAGGACGGTGACAATGCTGTCGAGAATGTGGAGCTTCGACAAGAGGAGAATTGGGACTGCTTGGGACAGCCAAGTGGGAAATATGATTATCTTGTGAAGTACAACGCGCCGGCAAGCTCTCAGATCGACATCAACACAATCCAACCAAGCGATTGGGGAGATGCTTCTTCAGAAAACAATGAAGAAACAGTCGACGAAATTGAGCATTCCCCTAATACGCAAGAGAGGGTTACTGAAGACCTCGCGATTGAAAACAAGGCTGCCGAAGGCCTTGATTCTAACAAAAAGAAGAAAGGCGATATCGCCACCTGCGTCAACACTATGGGGCCTTTCAGTAAAGAAGTCACAAAAATCAAAGCGGAAGCCGCTAACGGTCCTTCGAAGCCCGTGATCAGTGGGATTCTGCGTAGGACAATGGAAGACCCCAGAAGAAATTGGAACAAATGTTGTTGCAAACATGGTCCCAGGACCATATCTTGGTGCTGCTGCCCAGAGAAAGAGTTCGACCAAACACCAAAAGGAGTCGAAGGCGAAGAAGAGAGGCTCATTAGAAAGATGAACGAATTAAGCATCGCTGACGAACGAAATGTTGGGGTAAATATGGTGGAAATATCTCAGAAGGACCAGGCCGAAGAGGGCGAAGATCGTCGTCGGAAAGAGTACCAAAGGCTGGCGTATCCTAGAGAGGAGGAAAACTTAATGGAATTCATCAAGAGGTGCCAAAGGATGAAAACCGAAGTGATGTTGTGCCCACGCTGCAGTGCAGTCTTCGACAGGAAGGCAGCAACCAACCTGGAAGCGGTGGATAAGACCAAGAGGAAAGAGAATTGGGGAACAGTGAGATATGACCCAAGGAGAAGTGATCACCACCAGTGGAGGAACGAAGAGAGACGCCAGAACACCTATAAACCATCTGACAAAGCAACGGACGACAAATGGGTTCAACCCATTAGAGACGCCCAGGGGCAGAAGAAATGGGGAAGGTTTGAGGTTCAGAGAGGCGCGTCGATGGAGGGCAAGAAGGAAATGGAAAAACACAAGCCAAGACCATACCCTTCAGAGAATTACAAAGGCAAGAATCCCATGTCCAGATCCCAATGGAGGAGGTTCCAGAGGCAGAAGAGGGCAGAAATAGAGATGGCGAAAAAGAACATGAATGGTCCAGACGAAGCAGAATCTAGCAACAATCGGCAGATGAAGAGCAGAAAAGAGACTCCCCTCCAGATCAATCCTAGCAGAGTTGTCGAATCGGTGGCGTCGAAGGAGAAGATGCAGGAAGATGATGAAGTAACCGACAGTTTTAACTCTGACTCAGAAGCATCCTTCAACGTGATTTGCAACGTGGTCTCTGTTCTCCCTAGAGACTATGATAGAGTCATGGAGATCGAGGATGAAGGAGACGAAATGGAAGAAGAAACAATGGCACACAAGCCCGTCTGCTACTACGTGATGAACAACGGATGCGTCGAAGAGCAGAACGCTTTCTTAGAAAGACCAGACGACTCCATGAAAGCGCATTTGAAACCTCTGTTTATAAAAGGAAAGGTGGAAAATGTCGGTGTGAATAAGATACTGGTGGATGGGGGAGCGGCAGTGAATTTGATGCCCCACTACATGCTGAAGAAGATTGGAAAAGACGATTCGGACGCGAAGCCTCACAACATGGTGCTGTCGAATTACGAAGGGAAGATAGGAACAACTATGGGAGTCATCCAAGTGAACTTAACTGTAGGAACCATAACAAGGCCTACAATGTTCATAGTCATCGCTTCAAAAGCCAACTACAACCTACTGCTTGGTAGGGAGTGGATTCACGGCGTGGGAGCTGTACCCTCTTCAATGCACCAGCGGATAGCCATATGGAGGCCAGATGGAATCGTCGAAAACATCGAGGCTGACCAAAGCTACTTCATGACCGAGGTGAACACTGTCAACAACCAAAGCTTCGACAAAAACCTGGCTCATATACCTCCCTGCAGCCCGGCAGAATTCGACTTGAAGACGACAGACAATGCCTATTGCTCCATGTACCTGCATCCAACGCATGGTTTCCAGTGGGATAAAGAAGTGATTGGCGAAACTTACATATGGGGAACCACTCATATAGCGCCGACGGGATAGGGTAGTGAATTTGACGATGACGAGTGAACAATCAGCGATCGAAAAGATTACGGCTTACATAGCCGAAAACAAACTAAAAGAGGCCCTTGAGGCTGAAGTAAAAAATATGGCTGTCAAAGCCAACCAAGAGAACTCCAACAAGCAATGTCCCCAAGAAGACGTTGCGGAAGATCATGTCACCAACCAAATGGGCGGATGGCAACACCAAAAGCTTGACGCTATTTATGACGACGAACCTCTAGGATTCGAAAAAGATCCGGTGTCAACTAACGAGAAGATGGTGGCGCAGGATCCATTAGAGGAAATAAACTTAGGAGTGGGGGCAGAGCATAGACCAACGTACATAAGCGCAAAAATGGACCCCCAGTTCAAGGTCGAAATAGTCCAGTTGCTGAAAGAGTTCAAAGACTGCTTCGCATGGGATTATGACGAAATGCCTGGTCTTGACAGAAGTCTGGTCGAAATGCAGTTGCCAATAATGGAAGGAAAGAAGCCAGTAAAGCAGACTCCGAGACGCTTCGCACCAGAAATCCTGTCGAAAATAAAAGAAGAGGTCGAAAGACTTCTAAGATGCAAGTTCATCCGCATAACCAGGTACGTCGAATGGATTGCAAATATTGTTCCAGTAATTAAGAAAAATGGCAAACTTAGGGTATGTATTGATTTTCGAGACTTAAACTCGGCTACCCCAAAGGATGAATATCCTATGCCAGTGGCAGAAATGCTCATAGATTCTGCAGCCGGCCATGAGTACTTAAGTATGCTAGACGGATACTCTGGCTATAACCAAATTTTTATCGCTGAAGAAGATGTTCCTAAAACGGCTTTCCGTTGTCCTGGAGCCATAGGAACGTACGAATGGGTAGTAATGCCTTTTGGTTTAAAGAACGCTGGAGCGACTTACCAACGTGCCATGAATTCCATCTTTCATGACTTTATCGAAACTTTCATGCAAGTGTATATTGACGACATTGTGATTAAGTTTGTTTCAGGAAAAAATCATATAGATCATCTTCGACAATCCTTTGAAAGGATGAGGAAGTTTGGTTTGAAAATGAACCCACTTAAATGTGCTTTTGGTGTGCAGGCGGGTGATTTCTTAGGCTTTGTGGTCCATAAGAAGGGGATCGAAATAAACGAAAATAAAGCCAAGGCCATAATGGAAGCGAAAGCGCCATCAACCAAAAAGGGGTTGCAGTCTCTGCTAGGGAAAATCAACTTTCTCAGAAGATTCATCTCCAACCTCAGTGGGAAGACACAAGCTTTCTCTCCTCTACTTCGACTAAAGAAGGAAGACTTCGCATGGGGGCAAGAACAACAAGCGGCTTTCGACAAAATCAAGGAGTACCTGGCTAGTCCCCCAATCCTGATGTCTCCTTGCAGAAAAAGAAATATGAGATTGTATATTTCGGCGTCAGACAAAACATTAGGAAGTATGTTGTGTCAAGAAGACGAGAATGGCGTCGAAAGAGCCATCTATTATCTCAGTAGAGTCCTAAATGATGCCGAAACTAGATATAGCATTATAGAAAAGCTATGCCTATGTGTATATTTCTCTTGTATGAAATTGAAGCATTATATAAAACCTGTCGATGTATATATTTCTTCCCATTTCGACGTAATAAAGTATATGTTATCTAAATCTATTTTACATAGTCGAATTGGAAAGTGGGCTTTAGCTTTAACAGAATACTCCGTGAAATATCTGCCTTTAAAAGCGGTGAAAGGACAAGTGGTCGCTGATTTCATAGCCGACCATTCTATAAACGAAGATGTGGAGTACGTCGAATTAGAACCTTGGAAACTGTACTTCGACGGTTCCAGTCATAAAAATGGAACTGGCGTTGGGATGTTGATTATTTCTCCCGACAGAATTCCAACAAAATTCAAGTACAAAGTGGAAAGTCTGTGTTCAAACAATGAAGCAGAATATGAAGCTTTGATCGCTGGACTTGAAATCTTGTTGAAATTGGGGGCAACGAGAGTCGAAATAATGGGTGATTCCGAACTGGTGATAAAGCAGTTGACGAAAGAGTATAAGTGCGTGAAAGAAAATTTAATCATGTACTTTGTAATAGCCAATAGACTTCTCAAGGAGTTCGACAATGTCGTCTTCAGGCACATTCCCAGGCTGGAGAATCAAGAAGCGAACGATCTTGCTCAACTAGCATCCGGATACAAAGTGTCGAAGGAAAAGTTAGAAGAAGTCATTGAAGTCAGAAGAAGAGTCGTATCCACCAAGTTGTCCCCATCAGATCTAGAGTCAATAAGATTAGGATACGGTGACGAAGAAAACTTTGAGATATTCAACATAGATGATTCAGGAATAACAGACTGGAGAAAGCCCGTCAAGGATTATCTACAAGACCCAAATCAGAAAGCAGAAAGAAAGATAAAATACAGAGCTTTGAGTTACGTACTTTTGGGAAATGAATTATTCAAAAAGACTGCAGAAGGAGTTTTGTTGAAATGCCTGAGTGAAGACGAAGCCTACATAGCCTTGTCGAATGTACACAGTGGAGCGTGTGGCGCACACCAAGCAGGTCACAAAATGAAGTGGCTATTATTTCGACAAGGAATGTATTGGCCAACAATGCTGAAAGACTGTGTCGAATTCGCAAAAGGTTGTCAGGAATGTCAAGTACATGCAGGCATACCCCACGTCCCTGCAAGTGAGTTGCACTCAATTATAAAACCTTGGCCATTCAGAGGATGGGCGTTGGACTTAATCGGGGAGATTCGACCAGCTTCCTCAAAAGGACAAAGGTACATTTTGGTTGGGATAGACTATTTCACAAAATAGACTGAAGCTATACCATTGGCGAATGTGGATCAAGAAGCAGTCATAGACTTTATCCAAAAATACATAATTTACAGATTTGGGATACCTGAGACAATAACAACAGATCAAGGATCTGTGTTCACCGGTAAAAACATGCAGAAATTTGCACAAGAAACAGGTTTTAAGCTCCTTACTTCGACACCTTACTGCGCTCAAGCAAATGGGCAAGTTGAAGCAGCCAACAAGGTAGTGATAAACTTGATTAAGAAGCATGTGGGGAAAAAACCTAGGAATTGGCATAAGACTTTGGACCAAGCCTTGTGGGCTTGTCGAACGTCCCCCAAAGAGGCAACGAATTCGACTCCATTCAAGTTGACTTACGGACATGATGCAGTTTTGCCGGTCGAAATATATCTGCAGTCAGTTAGAGTGCAAAGGCATCATGAAATCCCATCAGATACATATTGGAGTATGATGATGGACGAACTAGTTGATTTAGACGAGGAAAGGCTGCGCGCGCTAGACCTAATAAGAAGACAAAAGAAGAGGGTCGAAAGATTTTACAACAAGAAAGTAAGATTCAAGACTTTCTTAATAGGTGACCTTGTGTGGAAAGTAATCCTTCCTATGGATCGAAAGGATAAATTAATGGGAAAGTGGTCTCCTAAATGGGAGGGACCTTTCCAGGTTTTGAGAACATTTTCAAACGGCGCGTACGAAATAAAAGAAATAGAGAAGGATAAGAGAATCCTAAGAATAAATGGCAAGTATTTGAAAAAGTATAAGCCTATATTGCAGGAAGTAAAAGTAGTAACAGAATAAGTGCAAACATAATTGTGATAAGATGGGCCAAATAAAAATGGCATTCAAAAGTTATTACAAAGAGAGCCTCAAAGGGCTGAGAGTTGCTAAATAAATTCGACTACAAATTAAAATTGGCAAAAGTATCCTTCAAAGTGGCGAATTTCTGCCTCTGAAACTGGAGTCGATGATCACAAAGACTCTTGTGAGTGGAGAGAGTCTCAATCTCCTGACTAAGTTGCTGGGTTTTCTCTGCATGTCGAATACCCACCCTCAATTCTTCGTCAATCTCGCTCTGCTTGGGTTGCTGTATGGATGCCTTACGTTTCTCCTCTTGAGAGATCTTTTCTTGAAGTGCTGCTATCTGTGTTTTCCATTTTTGGATATTGTCATCACAAGCAGCAACTTCTTTGACACAAGTTTCAGAGAGCTTTTGCAATTTTGAAACTTTGTCAGTCGAAGTCGAAACGGCATCCCATTCAGCAGTTTGAGTTTCAGACTTGGAGGAGATCTGATTGGTGAGATCTCTTTGACGATGGAGATCTGCAGTGGCCAAGTCAATGAGAGTCATCAGCTCCATCACAAAACTTCCAATCTCAGCAGAAGCTTCCAGGACATTCACTTGCTTCAAAATTTTCTTAAGATCAATTTGAGCAAGGGAATTCTCTTCCAAGACTTTAAACAAATCGACATCAAGGATTTTCGTTTTGATTTTGGTCAAGATGTTGCCAAGTGATGGTGCTTCAGAAGTTGCCCCAGAAGTGGTCGAATTACTCTGCGAAGAATCCTGGAAATTAAAACGGGTGCTAAGCATGGCTTTCAGATACTCCAAAGGTCTTTGCACTTTGAGATTTTCGAGTTCCTCGCGAGAGAAACTGGTCGAACCAGTTGATTTGCCACTCCCTTGGGCCCGGTCAGGAGCAGGTGGAGTGTTTCGCGTCGAAATATGCTCAACCTCTGTTTGTTTCGACTGGCTGTCCCCATCTCTGGCAGCTCCATCTTCAGGATCATCTTCGACCACAACCTCCATGTCAATGTCATCACCCTGAGGTGCAACATTTAATCCCGGATGAGGAGGAGATTCATCTTCAGAAGCTTCACCCAATGTAGTGTCGAATTCTGCTACGGTTTGCATGTCATGGTCACTTGTGGGGATATCTTCCTCTGGGGCTGCTTCCTCCAGAATTTTCTCAGGCGTGCTTTCGACAGCAACTTGTTCCTAAAAATAAATTCTAAGATTTAGAAGAAAAGATGTAGGAAAGGTGAACATATGTTGTCGAAATAAAAAATTACCTCAGGAATTTCAGTATCAAAGCCGGATTTCCCACTCCCTTTGTCTTTCGACTGAGGCTTAGCAGGAGGAGTACTGGCAGAATCCTTCCTAATTGGGTTAACGATGGATCTTTGGGAAGAGACCTTCGTGAGTTTCTTCTTCTTCTGAGGGGGAGGGATTA